>NC_088688.1:59322218-59625248 GCF_028017835.1 Emys orbicularis | reverse complement strand
TTCTGTTTCCAACTGTTAAACAATAAATAACAAATAAAAGAAGTTCTTCTTCACACAGCGTACAGTCAACTTGTGGAACTCCTTGCCTGAAGAGATTGTGGAGGCTAGGACTATAACAGGGTTTAAAAGAGAACTGGATAAATTCATGGAGGTTAAGTACATTAATGGCTATTAGCCAGTACGGCCGTTCTTATGTTCTTATGTTATGTTCTTGCTGTCACTTTATCTTTTTGCATGTAGAAGGTAGTTTTGAGTAATTGTTTTTCTGCCTTTAAGGTTTTCTGGTTTTCTCATGTGGGGCTCCACATAGTTCTGCATTATTGTCTCCCTCTTGTTCAATTTGTATATGGCATCATTGGGAAAGCTAGTGAGGAGGCATGGGTTGCAGTATTTTCAGTAAGCTACTGACACTGCACTCTCTATCCCTATTTTGTATAAAAAATGACCTCATTGCACATTAAGTGGTAGGAGCCATTATCTGGCTTGTTGGAAGAGGTGTGTGCCTCTTTAAGGGCTTGAGAGCCAGGGAGCGACTTACTGCTGCAGCTGCAGACCAGGTCTGGGGGTGGACACAGACCCATCCTCCCCTCCTCTCCCCATGACCAGAAGAGAAGGGGGGGACTGTATAGGTCCATGCTGGTGCAGGAAAAGCCCTCTTTTACCTGGACCAGATGGAGCAGCACCCACCCTTCTACCCACGGAAGTCGCAATGAGGTGGAATACTGGGTATTGTCAGGATCCATTGAGGGCATTGTGCTATCCGCTCCTTTCTCGAGGGGCTGGGAAGGAATTTTTCCCTCACCGCCAGATTTGCCAAGGCAAAATGGTGGGGTTTTGTCTTCCCCACAGTGGGTTTGGCAGTGCTTAGTTGGGGCAAACATGAAATGGGAGTTAGGCTATGATGTTGCAACTCACTGTCTAAACGTGGGGCGGATGTCCAGTGCAAGTGGTAGGTAAGGAAGGGATGCAGTGATCAGATAAAATGGATCAGTAGAGGATTTAAAGTAGGTATTCTTTATCGGAGCAGTAATGCAGTGTTTGGGGCTCCTATGACCGGTACAGCAGGGGGCCAACCCCTTCTCCTTTATAGACCCCCCCCTTAACTTTCATTTAGGGGGATGAGGTCCCAGCAGCAGGTTAGCTGGGGACCAGGATAGGTAAGGGGGGAGAGGGCTTATGGAAGCCCCCGGATATATATTGAAATGTTCATGGAATTACCTGCATTGTACACTTTTATGTGCCAGGTACTCAGACATTTAAGGATAAAGTTGCGGTCTAATTAAACCATATTCAATGTCTCCTGTCCTTTTTCCAGCATAGCCGGACAAAAGTGTCTGAGTGTCTTTTCAGTGTACAGTAGCAATTGGGCAAGGGTGAAACTGAGGTAGCTAAGGCTAACACAGGTACCTACCCATATATAACTTTTAAAAAGGTTTGGCCATTTAAATGGTAAAATTAAAGAAAGCACAGAAAGAAAGGATAGCTTGGTTCCCAGTCCTATTGCAGAACTTCTATATGTCAATTTATGAGCCTTAATAAAGAATACAAATTGCTTCTAATTATACTTTTTTAATATGGCCATTAAAATGGTTACTATCTTTCTAATGTGGCTGTTTTGATCAGTATCTGT
Source organism: Emys orbicularis (assembly GCF_028017835.1). NCBI lineage: Eukaryota > Metazoa > Chordata > Testudines > Emydidae > Emys > Emys orbicularis. The sequence continues at coordinate 59,623,618 of NC_088688.1, read as the reverse complement.
ATCATATCTTTATGTGTCTGACTTAGGTTTTTTGTTGATATCTGAAATGTGTGACAAGATTTGTATTTACTCAATGGCATCAAAGGAGCCATTCCAGTCATTTTAATGATATTTACACATCATTTTTTATTCAATAATGTGATTCACAAAGTAAAAGATGCTGCACATGTGTATGTTCTTTTTGGAGTTGGGAGTAAAAATGTAGTGTAGGTTAAAAAATAGTTTTTTTCACTTAATTTGCACAAGGCAGGTTTTTATCATTTTCTAGTGCTGTATGAAACCTTGCTAAAATCCATGTTGGGATCCTTTCTATTGTTTTCCCTTTAAAAAGAGCTTGATGAAAACCCTTGACTGCTTTTAAATATATGAACCAGACCACAAAGACTTAAATCTGCAGATTTCTCTTCACTATAACTGTAATATAATTAAAACCAGTATAGTACTAATATGAACTACAAATATCTCTCCATTCAAGGAGACTGATTATAGTAAGCAGCATAGATGAGTACCAAATTAACTGTCTTTCTTGCTAGATGTGTTTCTAGAATCCAAAGTGTTTTGATGATGTAGAGGATCCTGATTTGAGAAACTTCTAATTAGAAAATGAATACATACAAAACTATTTTAGAAAGATTTTTGAACCTGTATAACTCCCTACAGCTATAAAGACTTACTGTATTTCTGAACTGTAACAAGGAGATTTTTTTTTGTATAATGCTCTTCTTAGTAGAACCTGTTTTATATAAGAAACATACTTAAAAAGCTAATTTCTTTTCTCCTTCCTGCACTGCAATCCACAAAGTATGACTAATAATAGATTTAAATTTGCTAAGTGCATTTACTCCTTTGTGCCATCATAAAGAGAATCTATTACTGTAAAATTGAGGCTTAGTTCCAAATTGCGCCATTATGAAGTTTTCTTCCAGCAATGTTTTGTCTCTAATACACTTCCCTCATTGTAATTCTATTGCAAACCTGATGTCTAGCATCAAGTCTCACAATAATTATTTTAAATTGCTACTAGGAACAGTAGTCCTGGTGGGATATATTACTACCATTCTAACAAGATGAATTTCAATGCACTTGTAACCATATTATAGTGTATTATGAAAGAAAGAAAATCTTTGAGTTGTAGGTATGCAAGCATACATGCAACACTGAAAAATGATTTTTATCAACTTCCTAACACTTTATGTTGCACTTTTGTGTTTTTCATTTAAATAAATTAGTAGTATCTATATATTATAATGTATTCTAGCATGTAGTTGAGTAGTGTCCTTCAAGTACTACTCAGCACCCAGAGAACTTTATAAATAAAATTATTAATTATTGTTGTTGTTGTAAACATGCTAGGGGCCCTAAAAGATTGCAGAGTTTAAACTAAGGTTAAGTTTAAATCACTTAAAATTAATGGGCACTGAACACATAAGTCTTTAGTCTTCATTTCAGAACACCCGGTTGTTATGCTCCTGATCTCTTCAGCCAAAGAATTCCTGACTCTTGGTACACAATGAAAAAATAATCTAGCTCCTAAATTCATCCTTTTTAGCCTAGGAACGTTAAGGAGACTCTTCAGAGGTAAAAAGCAACAGAGGGTCCTGTGGCACCTTTAAGACTAACAGAAGTATTGGGAGCATAAGCTTTCGTGGGTAAGAACCTCACTTCTTCAGAGGTAGTTCACAAATGAGTGGCTAGAAGTATATGAAGTTTTCTATAATCCGCTGTAGCTGGAGGCAAGGCCACAAGTGCCAAAGTGTAATTGAGAAGAATTCTGAAATCAACTTGAAATGTCACTGGAAGGCAACAGAGAAATATTGCTGGTGTAATATGATTGTGTGGATCACACATGAATTTGCCCTCTTGCTGTAGTATTATACCATGGAATTTAACTCATGGAACAGCACTATGTAATGTGCATAGAGTGAAGGCCTCTGAATAATGCATTACAGTGATCTAGTCAACGTAACAAAGGTGTGACTATTAATCGCAGTCATGCTAAAACGGGATTGTTCATGGCTGTACTATATTTGGGAGATGATAAAATTAGAAGGTCATGATATAAAGTGATAAAGTATAGTGAGTTTGAAAACAAAGATTACTCCAATAGGCAGCTGCATAGTGTTCCCAATAAAAAAGGAACTGCAAAGGATGAATTGCCATTCATAAAATGCCATCGCCAAAAGTTCTGGTTTCTCGTAATTTAACTTTAGCAAATTTTCATATCTCCATGACTGAATGTGAGTTAGGCATGTAATGAAACTGCAAATTACTCCCTTGGGGGCAACTGACATGATAAAATAAACTTTTGTATAACTAGTTTAACAGCGGAAGATGAAATTCTATAATAGTCCATCACATGCCTGGAAACAATAGCATTTAGTGGAAGAGCACACAGCATCACTGTTATGATAACTGATTACTAGCACCTATAACACCTGTATTCCAGATTGGAAGAATGACCACCCATAATAACAAATTCTTTGTACATTCCATAAAATAAAATAGAACTTTCAAAACAGTTGCAGTCACAGTCTGGTCTCCCACCACTGACTGTTGGTACCATCCAATCAGTTCAGCAGGATGCCACCACTACTATATTTTACAAATGGAGCAGAGGGCCCAGTGATATACGAACAGACAGAAAACCATAATTAGTATATGTGTGTAAACCACTATTAACACTGAGAAAATCTATCTTAATGCTGTGGAAAAATTGAAAGCTATACAAAAACTTTTAAGGTTGTTTGAAAGTGGCATGTAACTATGTTGTTATCATTTTTTAAATGATGTTGGCAGGAAAAGACCAATTGTGTACAGTATTTGCTAAAAATTCATCAATGGGTCATTATATCTGCTTATTTACTGGGTTTTCTGACCTACAAGTTTCATATTCCAAATGTAGTGTTAACAACTAAACCAAGGATTGGAACATATTTCTTCAACAACTCTGTTGGCCAGAGTTGGTTCAACTTGCAAGTGGTCAAATACAGGTACAGTATTACTATGGTGACTTCATCTGTAGATACAACTGTAAAATCATGCCACACTCTTTCCTTTTGGAGAAAAGTAAGTTAATGGATAAATTATTAGAAACAAAGGCAGCTTGGGTCCAATGGTCTCAGTTTTGTTCATAACCCCCACCTATACTACCACCACCATCATAAACCTTTTACAGTTCTTCACCAATACCTGTCGCCCAACCTCTTGAATTACAAACTTTCTTTGTGGATTCAGGATAGAACCAATTATCCTGAGAACATGTTAAAATTATGTTTCCCCAAGGACATGCTATGGAAAAAATATGCTGCCCTTGCAGTTGTCAGTGCATTTTGAAACTGGATTTGATTTAAAATAGTGGGTAAAGAAAAAGATGTTATTATTTTCTATACTAGATCATGTACATCTTCCCATTTTCTTATACTGGCTTCCACTAGTCATTTTTAATTTAACTCCTTGAATGCTGCACTGCTTAGGGGGGAGGGATAGCTTAGTGGTTTGAGCATTGGCCTACTAAACCCAGGGTTGTGAGTTCAGTCCTTGAGGGGGCCACTTAGGGATCTGGGGCAAAATCAGTACTTGGTCCTGCTAATGAAGGCAGGGGGCTGGACTCAATGACCTTTCAGGGTCCCTTCCAGCTCTAGGAGATGGGATATCTCTATTAATTTTAAAGTACATTTATAGATGAATTCTCACAGGTTTGTATTTTCCTATTTGTGTGTATGTGACTTTATGTAATAGTTTTTGTGCCATGGTTACCAGTATACATCTGTAGAGCCATAAAAATACCTTCTGATGGATTGCACCATAACTGTACATCTTGTAGCACTCAAAGGTTAAGTCAGAGAAGGCAAGATTTCATTGGCAGAAGGCTCAGTTCTGCATGGTGCTGAGTACTCTGGCCCTGACACCGCAACACACTTAAAATGTTGGTTAAAGTTAAACATGTTACGTGCTTTGCTGGATCAGGGCAAAAGTGCTCAGCACCTTGTAGGATTGAGCCCATAAAGTGTTAAATAAATTTTCAATGATCACATTACTGTCATCAACACATCTAGGAGGTGTTCGTTAAAGGAACGGACATGAGTAGGGGGTGGGGACTCCTATGATTGGTATGGCAGGGAGTCAACCCCTTTTCTTATAGACCACCTTAACCCTCTTATGAGGGGGGAGTGGATGGTAAGGTCCCAGTAATGGATTGGCTGGGGGGACCTGGATGGAAAAAGGGGGAGCAGGCAGAAGCCCACCAGGTAATTATGGAGTGACTGTGGGGTTACCTGCACTGTACAATTTTATCTGCTGGGTAATCCCAGATATCTAATAATAATGTTGCGGCCTGATTAAACCCAGATCAAATGTCTCCTGTCCTTCTTTCGGTGTAGCCAGACAATAAATAACAAGACTGTTTGTGAGTGGTGCCAGATTGACAGCATGAAACAGCTAAAGTTCTACGTTTATAGAAAAAGTACAGCATGGTCACCAGCTGTGCAAACTTTCCCACATAGCCCCACCAATATGCTTCAACCCTGCCCTAGTGGTACCACCTCAGGGGTGAGAGGATAGTTTAATATTCATATCCATTCTATCCTTTGTGCATCTGGTGGGGCTGTCAACAAAGGTGCCAGTTAGTGTTTATTAAAGCCTGTGCTTTAGAAAATGGCATAAGACCAACAACTCATTTCACAAAGTTCACCAGAAAGCTCTCAAATAATGTGGTGACATTCACCAGTTTTGAACAGATTCAAATAAGTGACCTAGAGGTAAAATCTTCATGTCCCATTACCAATTCTCTGGGCCATAATTCATGTTCCTACAACCATTATCCATACAAAGGATGGAGTCCTGAGTAGTGCCATACTGCTGTGCTCATGTCTGCCAACACTACTTGATGTCAAAACATCACCTATTATTGTTATATAAAAATATAATATTATACAGTGTCATCAGTTTGGTTAGATGTACAAAATCCCTGTAGCATAAAGATATCAATTTATTTCCAAATACACAAAAATCAATATATAAATATTGTTATCCTTGACTGGACTGAATTTTCCAGTGTAGCTGGGAGTTTGCTGCCATGTGAAAGTCAAACTATGAATCTCAACTATTTTCTGATAAATAAAAGGCTAGCCATTACTGCTGAAAAAGGTGTATGCCACAGCACATTTCCTGCTGCAGCTGGGACTGTTGCAGAGAAGTAAGCGAATTTCATCCATGGCCCTCTGAGTGTTAATAAAGTAAAACTGAAGATGCTAAAGTGCTAAATAAAAAATGTCTTAAGAGTGAGCTCATAACTTCACCTCTTGGGATTTGGTCACATCCTTCGGCTTAAAACATGAAGTGAGTCTTAATGAGGAATTGAAATTAGCTTGAAATTTTTTAGTAATTCTTAGTTGTTTGAACTTTGGAGGAGCTTAATTCATCTGCTAGTTCATGAAATAAAAGAAGAATATGTGTTGTTGAAATATTTTAATAGTATAATGCAATGACAAGAGACAGCCTCTATTTTATGCTATCAGAATATTATGTGGCTCTTTCGGTATGTGTCTCTACTCCAGATTTCAAGAGGGTTGAATGGATACTAGGTAAACTTGAATGCTGCACAGTTGAAATACTGGGAATTAGCTGCATGATGTATTAACCTAAATAATAGCATTCCTGACGTAGAAAGAATGATGGAAATTAAACATCTAGTTATGCACACTGTGTCTGCACAATGTGCTGCATGCACCACATGTGTTAGAATTTCTTCTCAGTTCTTTTTTTAATCTTTTATTCATAGCATTGCAGGTGATGAAAAATTTATGCCTTGAGTCTGGCACTGAAATTAAATGCAAAATGAAAACAGAAGCAGTTTATACTGACAGCTTAAATATCTTTATCTAGCATACGGTTGCACTATAAAAATCACTGGGTGACTTTTAAAATCTCCCACGTGCAAAAATTCAAGAGTTGTAAAATAAATAATAAAGTTATGAAACTCAGATATCAACAGAAAGTTATTTATTTCATTAGTATTCGCTATTAATTTCTTAATTTTCAAAAATTTCAGACAAAAGCCCTGCACTGCCTGATTGGTGATATTAATTTCTGAGTGGCAGAAAACACTTGATTTTTGCATTATATTTAATAAGTCAGATTTTTCTAGTAGCTTTGTCTTAAACTGAATAGCAGACATTCATCTGCTATCTGAACGTATCTACAATACAAAGGTTAATTGTTTAGGTAAATCAGTTCATTCATCATAATATTCATAGTGAGTGTGCAATGTAACAATGGCACAATTACTATGATACATATAATGTATATATGTTTCTAAAGCAAAGGTTTTCTTTAAGCCGCCTTTAGAACAGTTTTAAATAGTTTCTATGCAACTATTTTATTAGTAACAACTTAAGCCATAAAATGACTGTCTTTAAAATGCTCTTAATACCTGCAAGTGTTCAGTCTATTGTCCTTTTGTATAACTGCCTTTGCTTTGGAGCTTTTCAATGTTCTTTGTGGCTTTTGTTGATTAAATAACATTGAATCACTAATTGTTAATTTATATTTTAAGTTAATAACAAGGAAATATTGTGAATAAAGCTGTGTGGTGCTATAACTAAGAAAATTTATATACTACAATTAAGAAAAATAAGCAAGGAGTTATTTAGCATTCTAATAAGTAAAGCATGAAATTTAAAAGTCTATTTGCAGTCAAGAAAAGTACTAATACTTTTTCACCAATTATAATTCTATATGTAGGAGACAGTACAGTGCTTACCATTTTTGCACCCAATCTCTGCTTGATAGCTTCTTACAGTGTTTTATGTAATATACTGTGTATAATTATGCAGATAATTTTATACAATATTAATTGTACTAAGAGTATACTGGAACTGTGTTTAATTCAGTAATCCATTTGCATTTTAATGATCCTAACAGCATAAGGTTACAGAATAAAACTGAAACATCTCTATGATTATCACATAATGTGTAGAGTTGAGATACTTATATTGTTTTATGCTATTCAAAATGTTTAATAGAGTCTGTTAATAAAGATCGAAAAATAGTATAGAGCACAGGATAAACTAAGGTTTTCAAAATTAGTAGGAGTATGTTTTTAGATTTAATATATGCCAAAGCTTTTAGAAAAGTTGCAGAATTATCATTCAAATGCCATAGATTTAAAAGCTGAAATTTGTTCTGTACAAGCTTTCAGTACTAGAGCAGATTATTCTGCTACTGATGGTAGGCTGAATATATCAAATGCACTTGAGAAGGACTGAGATATCTTTCAGTGGAAGCAACCATTATGAGAAACAAAATTCTTTTTATCAGATCTTTTAAAAACATAAGATATAGTCAAGGGTGTTTGTTATAGAACAGAAATGAATGTGCTAACTTTCACAAATACAGGGAGTAACATACTCCACTAATCGGTATGAATGGATTTTAAGTTTGGTTTGTAATATTTCTTTTATTTCCTTTATCATATACAGATTTAATATCAGCATGAATAAATCTAAATTGTTTGCTTCTTTCTTCCTAATACCTGAAGCAATGTAAAAGCCTAGAGAGGTTTGAAGTGACAGGATTACAAGCAGTCTTTTGCATACATGGCCTTTAGGGATGAGCGGCTACCTTGCATCTAATAAACAAGAAAGTGAATTCGTTGAATAATGAATTAAGTGGCATAAGTTGTGATAACAAGGAGCAAATGTAACTTCAGACGAATGGTATTTGCTTTGTGTGGGGTTATCTGAGAGGGCTGATGCTCTGCCAAGGGAGATCGAAAAAAGGCTCATTATATTAAGATGTTCTTTTACAGAACACAGCCTAAAATGATCTTGCAATTTTTTCGTTTGCTGAACTCCTTTGTGTGCTTCTATCAAACCAACTATCTCCACCAGGGGGATAACTAGGATTCTTTTAGGCCGTTGAGTGTTGTTTATAATGAAAATTCCTAGTGAGTTTTAGATGGGTCACCCAACAATTAAATAGAGATGTCTAATTGGTTGATCCATATTAGGGTCAGCAGCTGGTTATAGAATAAAAGCTTGTGGTGCCCCACTTGCACAGTTCTGAACCAAATTAAATTATTAATCTACTCTTTGCTTCAATGTAGCTTCACAGGGATTCCTAACCTGCCATGCCAAATAAAACAGAACTACTGCTTTACATTTTCATTATGATGAATTATATTTTAAATTGCAAATGCTCTCCTCTTTAGCTTGCATTGCATATCTCATTCCATAGCTAGATTTACTAAGTAAATGCTTATAATTTGTTTTGTTCATTCCTAGCTGTAACATGGACCTATGAAGTCATGAACACAAAGTTAGAATACAAAAAAGGCATTCAGTTATGAAGCTCTCAGAATGTAACAATGTGAAAGGACTGAAAGCAAAATATTTTAAATGATTTTTTTCTTACTAACTTTTAAAATTGAGAAAAATTATATATATTAACATGTGCTGCAAATTAATTCACAATTAAACAAAATCATCTTTGTAGTGGTAATGAGAGAGCAGGTTTCTTGTTTTTTGAGTCATTATATGTTTACTTTGATTTTGTATTATTTAATTAGTTAAAGCTAATGTGCATAATGTTATAGAGCACAGTTATAGAAGATTACTACTCTATGTTCTGTTCTCTAATAAAACTTTCAACATTTGTATTAACAATTATACATTCTAACAGTTAAAGAGAAACAACTGAGATGAATCAGACTCTACAGTATTGTTCATTCTAATCCAGTGAGGAATATTATGATATTATATCTTTGAATTGTACTTTTGCAAGATATTTGCTGCCTGTATTACTATGTGCTTGCTCATTATTTTTAATTAAAGTTTTTTAAAGCTATCTAATGCCAGTGTACAACTGATTAAAAAGGCTGGGTGCTAGAGCCTGTTGCTTTTGAGAATATATTCTAATTTCTGAACACATAGCTCACTTTGTTAATCTCAGTTGATTGAGGTTTCTGGCTTTGATATCTTATATTAGGTAAAGCATATGGATTGAGGGAGGGATTTAAGGAACAGGAAAACCAAAGCATCATTGTTTTAATTGTAATTTAGAATTTGGTCAGTCATCTGACTGGATGGTGGTCTTCACTGATAATGATACTGTTCCTTCTCATTTAGGGTCAGAGCAGGATCAGTTCCAGTATTTGGAAGACTGTAATGGTGTCACTGCACATTGTGTGTGTGTGTGTGTGTGTATGTGCGCCCTTGAGCACATGTTAGAGATACCATAGTGACTCCGTAGTTAAGGCCGCATTGAAATTTGTACCTAAAACAGGGATTAGACATCTATCTTATCTGTGAATAGTATGTATAGTGTATCCTCACCAAACTAACAGAACTTCTTGAGTTCAGAATTATTTTCTGAAATTTTCAAATAAATCTGTTCATTAGTTTGTTGACTATAATAATTTTAAAATGACATTTTAATGGTCTGGTGGTGTGTGTGTGTGTGTATGTGAATCTAACCTTTTTATGTTACTCAACTCCAGAAAAGACTGAGAAGAATGTCAAGGGACCTAAGCAAGATAGGTGAATGGGAAACTCAATGGAGGATGAAATACAGTGTTGATAAATGCAGAATACTTGAGGGAAAAATATGAACTACTCATACACTTTACTGGGTTTAAATTAATAATTTAGGGAAAGGACTTGGGCATTATAGTGCACAGCTAATTGAAGACCTCTGCTCAAAGACAAAAAAAAATGTTAGGATGCATAAAGAATGGGATGGAGAATAGTACAAGTAATATTATAATGCCATTACATAAAGCAGTGGTTCCCCATCTGAAACATTTTTTGCAATACTGGTCACCCCATCTCAAAAAGCATATTGCAGAATTAAAGAGGGGGCTCAGAGAAAGGTAATGAGAATACTTAGAGCATGGAAAAAATTATATGAAGAGAGATTGAAACGATTAATATTGCACCTTAGAAAGAAGACAAATAAGAGGGGACATGATGAATATACATAAACTAATGAATAATATAGAGAAAGTAGATTGGGAGCTTCTGTTCTCCCTAGCAATAAAACTGAAAGCTGGCAAATTCAAAACTGATAAAAAATTTTAGACAACGCCCATTAGACCGAAGCTCATTGATGCAAATTTCTAAGTTAACACTAAATAACATCTTGGAGGGATATCAAACCTCATGCAGCAGGGTTTAAGCAAATCTCTATCTATCAAGGGTTAGAATGAGACTTTCATGGAAAGAAGGTGCAGGTTATCCCACATCAGCTTAAAGCTGGGTTTCATTCACCTCCCTCTGAAGCATCTAGTTTCTCTCCTGTGGGCTTCCTAAGATCTGCAGGAAAACTCAACTCAACTTCTGTGCACTTGAAAAGATCTAATTTCTAACATTCCTATAGATTCTTTGCATACTGCCCGTCTTTCCTGACCAGTGTTCCCACCACCACCTAATTCGTCCAATGTCCTTCCTACCCCTACTACCACCCTTTTCCCCCATAAGGCTTTGTACTAGTAAACTATAACCATATAAATTTAGACAAATACATTTTAGTAGCATTTTAGAGTATTTGAAATAATATATTAGGTCTGGTTTTTGTATTACCTCCACAGGTAAACTTGGAGTCCAACTGTGTGGGCTCCATGGGAACTGTAAAAATCTACAATATTTATGTAGAATATCCTTTGCTTTCATAAAAATATAATTATTTTAAGGTTTCAGGTCTCAGGTTGTTCCAGGGCTAGAATCAACTGAACAGGTTCCAATGAGGATCTGTATGAGTTTCTAGAGGGAAAACTGGAACTATCAACATTTTTCATGGAACAGACAGTTTTGGGGGGAAAAAACAATTCAGAAATGTCAAAATATTTTTTCAGCTCAGTTTGCCATCATACTGTGTCTGCCTGAGCTGCCACAGTGAGTGATTTATGGACATTGTAGTTTTGGTGTCACATGCCCCATTGTTCCTTATAGGCTGGACTACATCTCCATGATGCATCATGGTCATGGAAATCCCATCATGCAGTGTGGTGGGTCAACCAGAGGAAGAGCCACAGTATATCATTGGAGATGTAGTCCAGCCAGGTAGTCAGGTCCATAGAACAGAATGGGGGCATTAAGCATCCGAACCATAACTCTTGTGCGGTACTGCAGCAGCTCAGGGAACACAGATTATTGTCAAACTGACTTGAAATGAAACATTTCAATTTGTTTTGGCAAACTGAAATATTTCAAGTCAAGTCAACTTGACCTGAATAGAAATTCCTGACCAGCTCTACTCATGCAGTAGATGCTGATTGGTTATTGTGTTTTACAGTTATGGCAGGCTAATGCCATATGTAATTGCTATTAATTTCAGTGAAATTTTTCTCAGTTGCTATGTGTTTGTGAACTTTTTGAGGGGAATGTGAGACTGGTTACTAAATGTGTTTGGGTATCCATGATGCTGATCACTTCAGAGTCAACAAAAAACAACCAAATCTTGTAGGTTTGAGTACATGCAAATGTAAACCTCTAAGTCCCTTATAAAGAGTGTATCAGGTGAAACATTGCGTCTGTATTCACTAGCAGTCAGTTTAGAGAATCAAGAGATATTGGTGTTATCTGTAAAGATTACTATTTGTCTGTCCCCCTTCCAGTGAAAATCTTATAGTAAAGAATTAAAAGTGAAAGTCCTGAGTACTGAATGTAGCCCTTGACAATTAGTTTAATTCAGGCATGGTGCTAGGGTTTTGTGGCTCTGACCTAATATAGTTCACAGTATTGACAAAGGAGGAGATAGTAATAAAAAAAAAATAGAGAGATTGGTTTAGGATAAAACATGTGCGGGAGGGAGTGTCCTTTAAAATAGATTTTTGCTGGATGGAGAGAGACAGAAGTATTTTATCCACCGTTTTCTCTCAAATACTGTTTGTGTCTCAGGGCAAAACTGGTGACTCGTTTCATTTTTGCAAGTATAAACTTATTTTAAGTTTAAATCATAAACTTATTTTAATTCAATGAATGAAAATTTCAGGGCTTATTCCAGTGTGAATGTGATTGTCAGTGTGCTTCTCTTCATAATGGTCTTGCTTTTATTGCTGGTAAGGTACAAAGGATCTGAGGAAGGTTTAGCAGACTTTGAAAGATGCAGAGCCTTTCCTTAGATTCTGCAGACCATATAAACTGTGAAAAGGTCTAGTTTGGGCTCAAAGGTATGTAGGGACTGAAGCAAGTGCTCCATAGAAGGTGTCCTTAGAGGAAACAAAAGACCTGATGAAGGGCTCCTATACATATAGTAAGAACTTATTGTTTGGCCATTATTCACCTAAGGAACTCCACAGAAGGGGAGAACTTTGTTGAAGCATAATATAGTAACTCCACAACACTGGAGCCTGTTACAGTCCTCTGAGGAAGAATGTTCTCTTGCAGATTTACAAGATGAGGAAGAAAGATTCCCTTGTGTGGACCTATCTAAAGCTCTAGAAAAAAACTGTTAACTGCTAAATAGTAAGTGATTTTGTTAGAATTAAGGGTGCCTATTCAACCTTAACATTGGCATTTCATGATAATACTTCATTGTGCAATTTCAATGTTAAATTAACCATGTTTTTATATGAAGTATATATGTTTAACTGAGCAATTCTACTATTAACTTGAAAGTAACAGCATATACAATAAGAACTACTTTATAAACATTTCCTAGCCTTGCAGTTATATAAATATTTTCACACATCTAACTAGTAGATCCATTAACTCTTCTCAGTGGGTAGCCTTTAAATGAGACTGGTTCCACAATATAAAAACATAAAGGTTAATACCAAGGGCCACCAATTATTCTGGGAAGTTGAGACTAGATTCAACACTTTGTCAGGCTGGTAGGTAATAATATTAATACTTATATACCGTAACACCTTTCAATCCAGAACTGAAAGGATATGACAAAGATTAGTTAAACTTAACAACAACCTTGTGTAAATATTGTTAAGATAGTTGTGTTGGAGGACTTGGTGCAGTAAAAAGATAACTTGTCTAAAAATGAATACAGTAACATAATGGGTGCATTTGACAAATTGTATTGACTTAGTAGTCATTAAAGATAAAACAATAGATTGCTTGGCTTTTTTTTTTTATCAAATTAGTTCAAATGTATTTCTTGTGGTATACCCCTCACAGCCACATCAGCATAGAACTTGGTGCTTGCCTCAATTTTCTATTTTGATTTGTCTTTCAAAGATTACTTTGCAACATTATGGTAAACCATGCAAAGATCACTCAATATCTTTGCACATGATGACTAAAATATCAAAATAATATGAATTTGTGATAGCTGGTTAGAAAGTCTGACAGTCTTAGGTTGGACTATACTAGTGTAAAGATACTAAATTAGCTAGGTTTGATTGCAGATGATTATTCTCATGGTTCTGAACCACAGCATAAAAATCAAAGCAGATCCTACTGTTTTCCTATATAATGTGCAGTTCTGGATAGCTTTCTAGAGATAGGATTCTTTGTTTTGATCGAGTACTAAAATAGCAGGCTAGTCATCATATCTACATCAGAAATTTGCTTTGGAAAGAAGTAAATGAAGGTTGGAAAGTGTTTAGCTTTGGAAAACATCTTACTAAAGCCAAGACAGAATTATAATGAAAAAGGTGTGCCCAAGTGTTATTGGAACAGAAGACTAAAAATAAAAGAAAATCTTGATTGCTAATTTGACAGACCGATGCTGTTAGAATTTTTATCCTCCCGGCTTCCCAAAGAGATGGAGGGGGAAGGGAAATAGCAAAACATTTGCTTTTTCTTCCTTGACTAAATATGGAAAGGGAAAGGAAAAATGGGTAGCATTTCAAGAGTTCATTCAGATAAATGCAGTGATCAAAGTTAATAACTGCTAAACAAACAAATACTCTGATCTTGGAATAAATTCAAAGAATCCTTTATTAACTCAAAAGAGTGAATGCACAGACACATCTAAAGTGGAAGAGGAACTGCTTTCATTGCGGATGTACTTCCACTATAATTTTTGGTGGGTGACGTTAGGTTTTAAAATCTTTGATATGAAAGTCCCCGCTTCTTCCACTTGGTAATTTGGTAACTTCTGTAATAGCTGTGGCTCCTGTTAGTCCCTATTCTACAGAACAGTTTTTTATTCAAGGAAGCAAGTAACTCTATAAATAGGCTTTTGCTAAGCTAAGCGAGCCAGTTATTTGAAAACCAGCTTGGTGAGGTCTCTTTTATAGGAACTAAATTTGAAATATTTCTGGGGACCATCCCTACACTATTCTACTTAGAAAAAGACAACAGAGTTACATCAGGGATTTGGCCAAGTTTTTATGATGCTTTTACTGATTATATGGAGCATATTTTAAAAAAGAGACCAGGAAGTTTTGGCAGCTTATATGCAGTCTTTATCAAGCCTGACAGGACAGTGTCAGAGTTGTTAAAGGCAGAAAAATTAATCAGACATCTTGCAGAGCTGAATCATACAGTTTGAATAACTTTTTAAACTATCAGAGGGGTAGCCATGTTAGTCTGGATCTGTAAAAAGCAACAAAGAGTCCTGTGGCACCTTATAGACTAACAGATGTATTGGAGCATAAGCCTGACGAAGTGGGTATTCACCCACAAAAGCTTATGCTCCAATACATCTGTTAGTCTATAAGGTACCACAGAACTCTTTATTGCTTTTTAAACTAGTAGACTCCATTGTTGACAGTTAAATGCATGTTAATAAATCCTAGTGCCTGATTTCAAGAGGTTAAGCAAGCCCACTGTGTTTTGTTTATGCTTAGGGCTATGATTCTGTCCCTTTGGTCACTGAAATCTTGGAAACAGCTGTAAAAACATATGATTAGGCCCCCAAACCAAATGTGTTACAATCTGATACACGGGGTTGCAACTCAGGTTTGGCCCATCATCCCCTCTGTCTCCATCTACAGAGGGGTGGATAGACCAAACCTGAGTGGTGTTGCAACCCTGTGCACCAGGTCACAATGCCCAGAATGGGGAGCCAGGCACAGCCCCAGGGGACAGAAGCCGCCTCTGTGGAGTGAGTATGGGGTGAGCTCACTCTTCAGTACCCTCACTATTCGCTTGTGTATGTTGGTGTAGCATAATCTACATAATTTGGTGACTTTCCATAACTCATTGCTTTTTAACTCAGCATCTTTTTGTTAAATATACTAAAAATTTCTGTGCGAAATGATAG
The DNA here is from genome assembly GCF_028017835.1 of Emys orbicularis. Lineage (NCBI taxonomy): Eukaryota > Metazoa > Chordata > Testudines > Emydidae > Emys > Emys orbicularis. The sequence goes on along the minus strand of NC_088688.1, from coordinate 59,608,456 downwards.
ACTTATCTGTGCTTAATAGTGATGAAAAGCATGATGATTCTGTTTATTCCATAAGGTAAACTTATATTTACTTGGAATTTCTTTGTGTAGCATATTGACCTCTAGAACATGATACTTAAAAAAAGTCTGTTTATCTGCAATCTATGTGACTGTAAATAGTTCAGTAGCTGAGTTTCCAATGAAATATGTGAAATATATAGAGTACAATAGCCCTGACTTAGCTGAATAATAATTAGTAACCAAGAGAAAACTTTTGACTAAAGCCAAACTGTTGGTTTGCAAGGTCTATTGGCTTTTGACCCTGTCATGATCTCAGGGCCATAGGCATGAATGTTGATTACTTAAAACAGGTCTAGAATAGAGTAATCTCTGATAAAATTCTTGTAAAAAATTTCTGATAGGAACCCAAGACGTGACTCAATCAGTGCCACTGATATCTATGTCAAATTAAGAGTCAGATTACTAGCTTCTTATCTCAAAAAGCCAAATGAAATGGCATGAATATGTGAACTTTTTGAACTGTAATGGATGGTCTGAAAGAGGTTGCCAAGTGAGATTTCTGAGTTAAATGTTAGGAGCAAAAACCAAGGGTTGGACCTTACAAAAGTTGGATGGATTCCACTAGCCATCTGTTCAAGGAGTTACTTGATGGCTCATCAGCTGAGATCTATAAAATGGCCCAAGCCTATTACAGGTGACTGTATTAAAATGGGGTTCATTCATTCATCAACTATTTATCTTTTAATTTTTTAATATAAAATAATATTATGTATGTATAACCATATTTTATTCACTTTTTACACAAAAAGCATTAGAGCATGAACGCATTTGAGCAATACAACAAAAAAATTTCAGTGACTATTATCACAGTTGATAATGCATTAGTAGGCAATGTAGGCAGATTAATTTACTTACGGTAAGCTAAGTGCATTCTTGGCTCGTAAAGGGGAATAATTTGTTCACTTAAGCCAGATATCCCACTTTTGACGGCAAATGTCATTGCCTGGATTTCCCTTTGACAGTTTGGCAACCCTGCACCCCTGTTATAGTATCCATTTATTTGTCTTGTTTTCAGCCAGATTAATCCATTCTGTTTTGACAAGAAGACTGATGGGTAATTGATAACTGTGATAGACACAAACAGAAGAGTTGGATGCTGAATAATTCAGCACTTTTCAGTATCAATAAGAGAACAGGTTGAAGAATTTGTGTCTCTATTTACACTTAAACTAAACTAAGTCAGCCCAGACATTTATGCTGCCAGTCTATCAGAAAACCAAACAGTGTACATTCGGTTTCCACCCGACAAAATGTTTTATAAGCTTGTAACAATATGTGTGAAGCTGCCAGAATAATAAATAGGTACAGCAGCCCATGCATGCTAATGTTATGTTGTAAGCAGTTTTGTTGACAAGTGCTAATACTTCTTTCATACTATCATCAAAAGCAGCTAATACAACAGCCATTATTTGCTAGCTTTCCAAGCAAGACATGATGGATTGTGACCTTAATATGGGTTAGCCGAGTTTTGAAAGTTAAACAACTTGCAATAAATCATAGAATTATTACAATGCAGTTTAATTGGTTAAGGACTGTTTATTTCCTAAACAGGGTGAAAAATTTCTGTTTCGGCACTTTTAATTTGCAAAGTGCATTTTCATTATGAATGGCAGTTTAATATTCTGCTCTTTTGTCATGCAAAATATGCAACACACAGGCAATCTATTAATTGGACAAAAATGCATTGCAAGCGTAAATTATCCTTTATATCATCACTTGTGAGCTTTTACATCCATTAAATGTGTTAAATGGAACATAGTTAAAGATTGTACAACTTGCAGGTTAGTTTGGAAATTTAAATCAAGCTTCATGATGATTTTAATGACCTTTATTTGTGGCAAAGTAAAGTAATTAAATAATTGTAAATATAAAAGGACAATTTAAGCAATTTCCTTTTTCTTAAGACATACACTTTATTAATTCAGTGGTTTTAGGGAATGTAGCAGTTGTCTACATTAATATTACTATTGTATATAAGTAGATCTTTCCTGCTTCCTTTCGTTTTCCTCCAAACCAAAATACTAAATACTTGTAACATACATGTACGAAGAGAGTAAATCAATAGCAAATTGAGATTACATTTGTAGCATTTATACAATGTAATAACTCTTAATTTCACTTAGTGTAATGTATTTGCCAAATTTGGGACTATGAAAAGCATAGTACTGTGCAGGTAATCAGATTCTTTACTAATATGTGTATGTGCAAAACCTCAAGAACAACAGTAGCAGAATATTTCTTAATGATTAAAAAAGAGTAAAAGTAATTTACTATCTAGTCTGTTGGTGCTTTAATTATTTCTTTAACTATAAACTTTATTTAATAGTGGTGGCTATAGAGCCACCTAAACATTAAGGGTTACTTATAGAGAAAATGTAGGCAGACATATTGACTGTCTAATCAATTACTGCAGGGTTAAAATGGTGAACAGTACAGGAATTCTATCAAATATGCATTTTCTGCTTGAAATGAACAACTGTTCAATATATTTTTTTTGTTATAAATGACTGCACCTTTAAGCAGGGGCGAAGGGAGCGTTGTCTGGCTTGCCGGGGGAGAGGGCATAGCGCATTACGGGTGGTGGGGAGAGGGAGAGAGGGTCAGAAGCTGCTGCAAAAGGGGGAGTGGGTCAGTGTGGCGACACTGACTCATCCCCAGGGACCTAAAGGGCTGTGGAGTTGAAAAAGGGGAAGCCTGGCAGGAGAAGCCTCTTTTCCCCAGAGAAGCACCCACCATCCCTCCCTTTGCAGATGGTCAGGACCTGCTGTGGGCATCATGCTAGTCGCTCCTTTCTAGGGGGTTGGGAAAGAATTTTCCCCTCCCCACCAGATTGGCTTAGGTGGAGCGCATTTTTCTTTTCTTTGGCCTTCTCCACAGTGGTGGTGGGGGGAGGGGGGGCTATGTTGTGATGAGTAGGAAGGGAGTTAGGCTGTGATGTTGCAACTCATTATGTAAGTGTGGGGCGGATATCCAGTGCAGGTACTCCACAGGGAAGGGATACAGAGACCAGATAAATGGCTTTGTAAAGGACTTAAAAAGGAGGTGTTTGTTAAAAGAGCAGAACTGGGGGGAGGGGTTTGGGGCTCCTATGACTGACCGGCAGGGAGCCACCCCACTTCTTTATAGCCCATCTTAACCCTCATTGGGGGGGGGGGAAGGGAGATGGTAAGGTCCCAGCAATAGGTTGTCTAGGGGATCTGGATGGAAAAAGGGGGGCCTGGGGGAAGCTCCCCATGTAGATATTGAATGAACATGGAGTTACCTGCACTGTACACTTTTATCTGCCGGGTAGTCCCAGACATCTAATAATAATAAAGTTGCGGCATGATTAACTCCATGTCAAGTGTCTCCTGTCCTTGTTTTGGTATAGCCAGACAAAGAGCAAAACATTCTAGCTACTGTGCTCTGAAGTGCAGGCAGCTTTCATGACCAAATATATTGGTAGCCTAAAGGTTCAAATTAGAGAATACATTACTTATTCTCTTTTTATATGTTTTACAAACTGCTAATGATTTTTTAGTTGTGTAGTAATTTCTTTTTAAAGGAGCAAGTCCAATTATCTCAGAACATAATCTAAACATTTGATTAATGATGGTGATTCCCTCCTCTCCCACAGCCCCCAAATGGAATCATAGACTGGAATATGCAGGTTAATTAAAGCAGAAGAAATGAAATGATCAGTATTAAGTAATTGAGAACACAGATTTGTTAACACAAAACAAAAATGTGCTCACTAAGTGGTGCTCACTGAGATCAGAATGAGTTAACCAACAAGCTTAGAAAAAAACTTATTTTCAGTAATATAATAAAGTATGCAGAAAATGTATACAGCATTATCCACTGATGTTAACATGTGAAAGAGTAAAGAAGTTGAATTAATGCTTTCAATGACCACAATGGATTTTTAACAGTTTAACAAAGGTAAGAACTATCCAGTGAGAAGTGAAGGACCATTTTGTTCTTATTTATATGGAGTTCTTTATTTCCCTCAGAATCTTCTACATGCCAACTTGGGTTTATTAGCTGTGTTGTATTAAGCAAAAAAAGAGTATTTGATAGCCACAGTGATCCATGTATTCTGTCACATCCACACTGGTAAACTGTAATTTACATTAACTAAAACAGAAGGGGGAAGCAGGAAAGACTCCAGCTTCTTCAAAAGTGGCAGTCCATCTCCCTAGTGGGACAGCCACTTAGGATGCATCACTGCAGAATTTTGCACCCTCCATTGACTCCCATTTGGCTTCCAGTACCAATTCAAAGCTTTTGCCTAAATCTACAAGGCCATTAATGGATAAGGACACAGAGACCACTGCTCCATCTATAACCGACTGAGACATGCACTCAGTGCAGCTGCCAACCCCAGAACAAAAACAGTGGAAACCAGACGGGAGGTGTTCGTGGTATAGGATGCTTAGCTATGTAACAAACTACTAGAATAGATTAGATTATACTGCGAGGCCTCTTTACCCAGCCAACCATTTACCAAAAGCTTCCCCACCAAAGTCTAATAGAGGTAAATTCTGATTAACCAAACCCTGATTATCTGAAATTCAACTATGTCCTCTGAAATTAGAATTTCATTTTTCTGAATTCTGGATATGTCCACACAACCATTTGAATAACTGCAGTTTACTTATACAAAAAAATTCAATACAAACATGCTTTCTCGGTCACCAAAAAACCAAAACAAAAAAACCCCAACAAACAAGCAGACTTTTCCAAAACCCGGGAAAGCCAAATAGAAGAATCCTCCATACCTTTGCAAACGTGTTCAGTGGCAAGATACTATATATAGGTGGAGGTAGCCAAACAATCAATCGAAAGAAAGAAAGAAAGAAAGAAAGAAAGAAAGAAAGAAAGAATAAGTAGAGATGAGTAAGGCAAAGGTTTTGTCACGGATACTTTTAGAAAAAGTCATAGACAGGTCACAGGCAATAAAAAAAAATTCACGGAAGCTCGGGACCTCTCCCTGACTTTCACTAAAAATATCCCTGACCAAATGGGGAGGGAGGTTCAGCACCCACTGCTGCTGGGTCTCCTGGGTCCCCCACCACTGTGGAGAGTGGGGGCTGCAGGGTCCTCCTGCCTGCGGGACTGGGAGCTGCAGGGTCCTCCAGCCACTCGCCACAGCTGGACAGCTGCAGGGAGTCCCCGCTGCCCGCTGCAGCTGGGCAGCTTCGGGGGGTCCCTAGGTGCAGCAGGGTAGCTTTGGGGGTCCCCCCCGCTGCCTGTCACGGTGCCGTGGTTGGGCAGCTGCAGGATCTGCTGGTTGCCTGCCGCAGCTGGGTAGCTGTGGGGATTTCCCGCCGGAGAGCTGCAGGGTGCCCTCACCAATACCGGGGTTGGGAGCTGGGAGTGGGGAGGGAGGACACTGGCTGGGAGCTCCAACCTAGGGGCAGAAAATGTCATGGAAGTCACGGATTCCGTGACATCCATTTTTGGCAAACCAGTAAAGTGCCTGAAACCACTATGGCTTATTGTTAAAAGTGGCCATGTAGCAAACTCAGCTTGACCAAGGCAGGAGGGGAGGGAGTTTTGGCTGCCACAGAAAGGGCAGCTTGACCCCGTGTCCTTCCTGATAAGAATTGTGTTGAAGTTGCTGATACATTTTAGAAGAGCAGGATGTGCCCCAGGAATGTCTATTAGGGTCTCAAGGCTGCAAACTCTGGAAAAACCCACACCTGGTTAATCAATAATCAGAAGGAGCCTCTTGCTTGACCATTGGAACTGCCTGCTTAGCAAGTTTTCTTTAAGGGACATGTCATTCTATTACTAATGTATAAATAAGGGGGGAAAGTTTGAGGTAGTGGGACTCTTCGGGACTGGTCTCTCCCTCTGGATGCATCTTGTGTTCCCCACCGGCAGACGGGCTGCCACTGTACCACTCGAGAGCCACACTCAGCTTCGGTAATTATCGAGGGTTGGGGTGTTTTACTAACCTGTTGCGGACGTGTGTAAGTGCTTGAGACTAAGAAAAGTTTAGCTTTAAGTGAAAGCACTCTTGTGTTGTCCTGTTTGTGCCAGCCATCTATCGGTCGGACAGCCGTGTCTCCCCTGATTTATTTCCTGACACCACCTCGCACAGAGTAAAAGTTACCAAGAGCTTTGGGTTGCAAGAACCCCGGGTAACAGAATTTGGAGGCCCCGTGACATAATCATAGCCTTAGAGATGAGTAATTCACCACAAATAACGTACCGGTACTCAGTGAAATTAGTGTGTGTAGCGGCCATTTTTTGAGCAGATAATTTTCCCAATGTTTTTCGTTATTTGAATTTACTCAGATGTTTTGCAAGTCATTTATTTATGTATGTATTTATTGTTTCATGCCATGGAGCAACTGCAGACAGTTTATGTGTAGGGGTGCCAGGTGTCTGGTTTTTTACCTGAAATTTCAGTCGTAAGGGGACCTGTACAATGTCCAGTCAGAAGTACTGACCAGACACCAAATGTCTGGTTACTGCTCGCAGGGGCACCAGAACAGGGGAGCCCAGTCAGCACCCACCGCAGCGTGTGTGACTGCAGCGAGGCACTTGCAGAGAGCTGGGGTCAGCATGGCTGTGAGGCAGGTGGGTGCCAATCCACACCACGGGATTGTGTTTGGATCGTCATCCTCTCTGCTCCCCAGCTCTAGACACATCCCCCGCCCTCCTCAGAAACACCTCATCTTCATGGGAAGCCGCTCCCGGGGCTATGAGACACACGTTATGAGCATCGGAGCCACAACCTGAGCCAGAGATCCAATGCAGGGCAGCTGCTTCTCCCCGGGGTAGAGGTGACATTGCAGCACCATCTCCCGCTTTGCTTCTGCCACTCAGATGGGGACTCAGCCCAGCCCAGCACAGGAGGGTGGGGGAGCAGCGCCCTTAAAGCCTAGGGCATGTGGCTCATTGTGGAGCCTGGCCTCCAGCTCACGCACACAGTGTGGGGAGGGAAGGGCATTTCCCCAGCCTGGCCCCGTTCGATCAGCCAGACAGACTGACAACACCTCTCTTCCCTTCCCCCCTCCCCCCAACCTCCCACTCCCCCGTGATCACTGCCTGCAAACGCCACCGCCAACCTAGCCCAGGGTGTGGCGACTGGGGGTGCCGGGTCATTAACCCTCGCCAGTCCCTTCTCAGTCAGCGCCGACTCCTACCTGCATCTTGTAGGCAGGCTCTGCTTCAGCTCCCAGCCCAGCTCTGCAGGTGACAGGTGAGTCCTGGGGGGAGGAGAAACGAGCAAGCGGGTAGGGGAGTGCTGTAGTTTCTGCATTTAAGAAATTGGAAATTTGGCAACCCTATTTATGTGAGTATTCCATTGCTGATTTTTGAAATTCTAGTTTTGTTGTTTGGTTGTGAGAGGTCATACAGCATTGTTTCTGTTCCCTGATCCTCTTATTATTCAGACAATAGCCTGAGGAAGGCAGTGGGGCTTTGCCGGTCACAAGGATAGGTAGAAGATAATTAGATGAGAGAATTTTACAAAGTTTTAAACCATGTCTGTCTTGGTGACATAGGCTAGGTATTATAAAGCTTCCAATAAAATTAAGCGACTATAAGATTTATTGGCATTTTGTAGAATTTACAGTTAGGGCCAGATTTCTAAAGGCATAAATTTCTGTGCATTACTTGTGGAGGTATGCTTCTAAGTTAGGATTTGTGCATATAAACTTTGGCTTCTACAATTGTGTGGAAGCTTAAAATATTACGCGTGCTAGTGCTCCCATGCTAGCTGCTGAAAAGCTATTGTTTCCTCTGCTGTTATTTGAATTACACAGCTTCTGGAATGGGGCAATAAGCACACTCCAGATCTTTACAACATCAGGTTGAAGAAAATCTATTTCAAACAGTGTTGCTATAACGTAGCTGGTTTCCTGGATGCTATAATGTGTATTTCTGCCATCTGAATATGTAGGAAACTTGCTCCAACAACGACAAAGCAAGCAAGTGTAACCCACACCCCTTCTGGGTGTGGTGTTCTGTCCCATCCAGTGGCACCAAGATCACTTAAAGAGAGAGATAAAATGAGTCTGCTGTACAGCCTTAGCTAGCAGTCAGTTGGCTTTTAGCTCATGCGGTAGAGGCTCATGCACAGAAGTCCCAGGTTCAATCCCACCCGCTGACGACCGGGGTCTGTCGGCATTACACCGGCATCTTTACTAATGCTGGATTCTGGTTTCCAACATGCTCCTCCTCTATGTGACTTAGGCCTGGTCTACACTAGAAATTAAGTCGGCTTAATGACATCACTCAGGCCTGGTCTACAGTACGAGTTTAGGTTGAATTTAGCAGCATTAAATCAAATTAACTCTGCACCGTCCACACAACGAAGCCATTTTTGTCGACATAAAGGGCTCTTAAAATCGATTTCTGTACTCCTCCCCGATGAGGGGAGTAGTGCTGAAATCGACATTGCTGGTTCTAATTAGGGTTAGTGTGGTCGCAATTCGACAGTATTGGCCTCCGGGAGCTATCCCACAGTGTACCATTGTGACCGCTCTGGACAGCAGTCTGAACTCGGATGCACTGGCCAGGTAGACAGGAAAAGCACCGTGAACTTTTGAATTTCATTTCCTGTTTCCCCAGCATGGAGAGCTGATCAGCAGAGGTAACCATGCAGGGGTCAGCAGCACAGGTGACCATGCAGTCCCAGAATCGAAAAAGAGCTCCAGCATGGACCGTACTGGAGGTACTGGATCTGATCGCTGTATAGGGAGACAAATCCGTGCTATCGGAACTCCGTTCCAAAAGACGGAATGCCAAAACATTTAAAAAAATCTCCAAGGCCATGATGGACAGACTATAGGCTGAGCAAGTGCAGAATGGTGGTTTACTCTACTTCCCTGTAAGCCAACCGCCCGCCCCTCCCCCCTTTGATCTCTGCTTGCAGAGGCAATAAAGTCAGTGTTGTTTCAAATTCATGCATTCTTTATTACTTCATCACACAAATGGGGGGATAACTGCCAAGGTAGCCCGGGAGGGGTGGGGGAGGAGGGAAGCAACGGGTGGGGTTGTTGTACGGGCACCCCCTAGAATGGCATGCAGCTCATCATTTCTGTGGGATGTCTGGGGCTGTGACCCGGAGCGGCCGCTTGCATCTGTGGTTCTTTAGTAGGCTTGCCTGATATTCTAGGCAGTACTGTTGCATCTGAAGAAGTGAGGTTTTTACCCACGAAAGCTTATGCCCAAATAAATCTGTTAGTCTTTAAGGTGCCACCAGACTCCTTGTTGTTTTTGTAGATACAGACTAACACGGCTACCTCCTGATACTAGGCAGCACTGAATCTCTATTAGACAAAACCTAAAGAAGAGAATGACCTGGGAAGTCATTCCCATTTTTGTCTAGGTGCTCCCGACTGACCTCACAGAGGCCGGCCAGGAGCACCCATGATAGCAGCAGACGGTACAGTATGACTGGTAACTGTCTTTGCCAACTTGCAAAGGCAAGGAGCTGCAGATGATGCTGTGTAGCACTGTAGTACCGCGTCTGTCAGCAGCATCCAATAGACATACGGTGACGGTGAAAAAAGGCTGAACGGGCTCCATGCTTGCCGTGCTATGGCGTCTGCTCGGGCAATCCAGGGAAAAGGGCGCAAAATGATTGTCTGCCGTTGCTTTCTCGGAGGGGGGGGGGGGGGGGTAGGCTGACGACATTTACCCATAACCACCTGCGACAAATTTTTGGCCCCATTAGGCATTGGGAGCTCAACCCAGAATTCCCATGGGCAGCGGGGACTGCGGGAACTGTGGGATAGCTACCACAGTGCACTGCTCCAAAAGTCGACACTTGCCACGGTTCTATGGATGCACACCGCCGAATTAATGTGCTTAGTGTGGACCCGTGCACTCGACTTCATACAATCTGTTCCCAAAAATCGACTTCTGTAAAATCGGAGTAATTTTGTAGTGTAGACATACCCCCAGGGTATGAATAATACAGTGTAACCCCCAGTCCAGACAGCGCTAGGTTGATGGAAGAATTCTTCCATCAACCTAGGGCGTGTCTACACCTAAAATGCTACAGGGGCACAGATGCGCCACTGACACTACCTGCCCCCATGGGAGGGGTTATCCTACTGACGTAGGTAATCTACCTCCCTGATAGGCACTATCTAGGTCAATGGAATGATTCTTCCATCGACGTAGCTATCTACATGGGACTTGGATTGGCTTAACACCACTCAGCGGTGTTGATTTTTCACACCCTGACCAACGTAGTTAAACCGACCTAATTTTCTAGTGTAGCCCAGGCTCTTGTTACTGCCTCTCCGTGAAATGGATTACCTACACTGACGGGAGGCAATATAGGTAGTGTCCTCACTGAAGTGCTACAGCGGCGCAGCTGCACCACTGTAGCATTTCAAGTGTAGACAGGCCCTTAGTAAATGTTATGTGTGCTCAGAAAGTAGAGGTACACGTAACAGCACACAAGAAAAACAGTCTGTCATAGCAAAAACATTATGAAATAGCTTTTCTTCAACTTGTTGTGTAAAGATCTTGACTGTGCTTCTTGGTATATCACCGATCTTGGAATGCTGAAGACTATTTTATTATCCTGATTCATTGTATACTTCTAGATGAACTTTGGCAATGCTGGGGCTGGCTAACTACATGATCCTAAATTTTGACAGTGATATTGTCTGTTTTTCTGCATGCTCCTACATTAATTTTGACAATGCTGTGCTATGGTTCGCTGCAAGCGCCTCTGTGTGATATTTGTTTTCTCATTGCAACAGTTTTGCCAACTCTTATAATTTTGTCACGAGTCTCATCATAATTATTGCTTTCCTTAAAGCCCCAGCTCCTGGAGTCAAGTGGATATGTGATTTCAGCCTTTATTAGTAAAGAAAAAGTAAGTTTCTAGCCCTCCTGGCTGTGGAGAAAGCTTCAAAATGTGACACCAGTGCATCTTAAAGGCTAAAAAAGCAGAAGGCAAATAAAAAGAACACCAAGTCTATTACTTTTACACAATCTCATGACTTTAAAGCCAATCTCATGATTTTTGGTGAGTGTTACTTATGATTTTTGAACATTTGGGGTTGGCAATGGTATAAATGATAGACCACATTGATTTGAAGCTGACAAAATCAAAACATAGCTGCTTGAGGCCACCTCTAATTTCAGTGCCCAAAGGATGGAGCTAACAAGGCAGGTCAGTTAATACTATCAGGTGTTACATGGCATTGAACTTTTAGAAGGAAAATAAAAAATAGGAATCGATTTAGAAAACTATACTACACTGCAGATTTTACTCTGTGTTTTCCGTTGATGCTAATGAAGTAACTCTAGATTTCCATTCATGTTACATGTTATTCTGGATTTTCATACATATAACTGAGATCCGAAGCTCTGTTCTTTGGTCTCTAATCTAACATACAGTGTGTAAGGCAGAGGTGAAATGAAACATAAAACAGGTTATATTTATATTAAAAGGCATACAGACCCAATATTGAGGAATACCTCAGTATTGTGACCTGCTCTTGAATCTTATAATTGCTGTCATATAATACCCTAAGTTTGTCAGTAAACAGTCAAAAATTATCTAGCAGAAAATACAATGTATTTTTACAGGTTAAACTGCTCACTTAATTTATACTGTTATTCTTTTTTTCACTATTTGGGTTGAATTCAGCCCTGGTGGTGTAAGTTACTTTTTGAGTATAAGAGGCAAGATAGTAACTTGCACTAATTTGGCATTCAATGAGTGGGTAAAAATGTGCAATATGCACTGTTTCAAGGACCAAATTCAGCTCCTTGCAAAAGTGAGTGTGAGTCTTTCGAAGCCTGGGAGTATTGTATACACTTATAAGATTTAAATTTAGCCCCAGGAGCAGAGATAATGCCCTATAACAAAGTAAGATGGATAGGGCCTGGTTGAACCCTCTAGATAATTATTTTTCATTCCACCCCTTGGCATGTAAATTATATTAATTTACACATCCTTTGCCATTATGTACACACACTGTATCAGTGCAAATTACACGATCTTGACAATTACAGCAGCTTTATGACTAATTTACACACTGTTTACATCATTTCTGGATTTGGCCCAGACACATCCATGGAAATTGGACCTGCTTACTTCAGGCTGCATATCTCACTCAGCTTGGTCTAGTCAAGTTAAAATGTTTGGGGATGTCTCTAATTCTATGTTATGTTACTGTCTCTCTGTTTTAATGTATTCTATATCATCTATTTTCAAAAACAAAGGCATCTGTTCAGCTTACCTTTTCTGGCTAAACTCTGGCTAAACATGGGGCCAAACTCTCTCTTGCACCATTTTTCACCAGCAGAGAATTTGGCCTACACTGTAGATTTTACCAGAACCTTTATTGCTATAGAAAGATTTTAATGCTTTTTTTAAGAAAGGAAAATATGCATTCTCTTGTTACAAAAATTTGCATTCTGGGAATATTTTATTTGTATCTTACATTTAAAAAGTGTCATGGCAAGAAATGGATTTGATTTTGAAGGGGAATCATTTTGAATAATTAACCATGAATTACTCTAATTAGAAGAAAATAATTATAGGTTGGACATAAGCTGTTTCAAATGCGAAGTGTAGAGTAAGAGACTATTGGAAAAATAATGCCACCTGATAGAAGCTGAAATTAATCCAAAAAAGAACTTTTCTTTGAATCAGGATTTAACTATGGTGTTTTAAAATGTCTCCAATTTAAAACATGCAAATTTCTTCTAGGCTGAATTATTAGTGGGCCTATGTTGTTGAATTACAAAATCTTCAGTCTAATAATTAACGAAGGCAGTTTTATTCTTTAAAAGAGAATTGTCTTTAACTCCTCTCTTAATAGCTGAGCCCCTGTTCAGAACAACTACTGAGAAGACTAAGGGCACCATTTCACATCGTGCAAATGCTGATTTAAGTGTTTGCCTAAACCTAATGTTATTTTAAAGATTAATGTGTTTTATTGTGTGTGTGTCTGCGTCCACATGCGCACACATACACAATATTACACATATACAGATCAGTAATACTGTTACCTGGAATTTTCAAAGGAGCTTAAGGAACTCAGGTGCCCAAACTTCTTTGAATTTCAAAGAGATTTGGATGCTTAACTCCACTAGTGTCCTTTGAAAATCCCACTCTGAAATATTATGATATAGTCTGAAATTCTGAGGTTACATATTATTTCTCAAGGATTCCTTGCTTCTTTGAAAACATCACCATGTGTATTGCAGGAAGCAATATTGGTAGTTTGGTTTTCCTTTATTTTTTAGATTTTTTTAGTTTTAAATTCTAGAAGCGACTGATCCAAATTCTGGGAGCACGTTATAAAACTTAAAGTTCACAGTGACAGTAATTTTTTTAAAATCAAAACATTAAAATGAGATAATCATTTCCCAGTGCCTCCACAAGCATAACACAGTTCAGCCCCAAAATGTAATTACCTGATGCTAATAATAAATAACCCATCTTACTCTCATCTCATTCCTTTCTTGAATGCTAAAAGAAAGGTGAAATAAGAGAAAGGTGAGCTTTGCAGCAAAACTAGAAGGTTAACAAACCCAGGCTCTGTTTGATCAACAAGGGAAGAATGCTCCAGAGTCAAGCACCCTCAGAGAAGCACCCTGCTGGCAGTGCCCTCTCACCTATAAAAAAAATGTATTAATAGGTAGTCAGCACCATAGTAGTGCCCCAATATGATGTTAGAGTGTATTGCACTGCTGGAAGTCCAGGTACAAAAACAAACTTCCCCTGAACACTTAGGGCTAGTCTACACTACCCACCCGGATCAGCGGGTAGACATCGATCTCTTGGGGATCGATTTATCACGTCTCATCTAGACAGATAAATCGATCCCCGAAACAACGCGCTTACTCCCACCTCGTCAGGAGAAGTAAGCGCCGTCGACAGGGGAGCCGCGGCGGTCGATTTGCCGCCGTCCTCACAGTGGGGTAAGTCGAATAGGATACTCCGAATTCAGCTACGCTATTCGTGTAGCTGAATTTGCGTATCTTAAATCGACCCCCCCACTCATTAAAGGTTCCATGGCACTTTTTGCAAGAGTAGAGCCGTGTTCTGATCTAATTCCAGATTATGTAATTTCATGTTACCTAGCTAAATTCCCTCTTCAATTCCAACTACTTACAGTCATCATCTTCACTGTCACAGTGTGCTATCATATGGCTCCTGTGTACTGTCCTATAGGCAGATGAATTTCAGTGGTGAGTAAAGTGAATGCTGTGTATATAGGGCCAAATGCAAATCCTCTTTAGGGCCCCAAATGCAGCAGAACTATTGCATTTGCACTGCATGGAGAGCATGCTACAGAGAGGCCATACAGAGGTACTCCACCATCCTCATGCACTGCAGAGCAGAACTTCATGCCGTCTTTTTCTGCAGGAAGGCAGCTGGGCCAGTGGGTATGCATAGATCCATGAGCCCACAAACAGAAATTGCTTGCTCATTCCTGCAGTGCGAGGCTGAGAACTGTTGGACTTACTTTCACTGTACTCCCGTTACTAAATTGCAGCTCCTCAAGTCAGCAGGACCAGATGTGCTTTGGGAGCATTGAGAGAAGGTATACCGTGGCCCTTTCTTGAGGTTTACACCAAGGGAGAATAGCTTTAACATGTGCTCAGAACTTCACAAGTGGAGTGTCTCTCTCAGCGCCGGCTCTGGCTTTTTGGCCGCCCCAAGCAAAAAAAAAAAAAAACGGGGCGGCCAGAACGGCAAAGCAAAAAAACCAAACCAAAACAACAACAACAAAAAACCTGCGGCACGGCCGGAGTGCGGGTGCAGGGGGACTGGCTGCGGGGGGCGGGGGGGGAAGGGAGCGGGCGGGAGAGAGAGAGAAGGGGGCGGCCAGGGCTACAGCAGGGGCACTGCCACGCGGCCCCTCCCGCTGCGCCGCCTCCTGCCGCGAGGGCTCCGCTCCGGTCGGCGGGGAGGGAAGGAAGAGGACTGCCCTGCAGGGTGCTCTGGTTCTCCGCACCACCGCCCCCTACAGGGCGGCCGGAGCGGAACAAAACAAAACAAAACAAAAAAAAGCGGCTGTGCCGCCCTAGGATTGGGCAGAATGCCGCCTCCAACAATCTGCCGCCCCAAGCACCAGCTTGCTCAGCTGGTGCCTGGAGCCGGCCCTAGTCTCTCTGACTATAATTCCTCCCAAGCCAGCACCATCCACATAGTGGTGATTTTACAATGGGGCAGCTAAAACTGAGACCCACCAATCCATCTCATATAGAGGGCACCAAACATCCATTTCCTATTGAAATTGCTGACTTTAGAGAGTGTGTGTGTGTGTGTGTGTGTGCGCGCGCGTGTGTATGTATACACAAACACACACACACAAAGCTACAGAACCTTTCACTGCTGTAGGCCACCAATATAAAGCATTATTTTTTTTAAAAATGTTAAAAACCATTGATTGGCAAAGTCAAGCATTCTAGGGGAGGACATTACACACACTTTGCCACTCGGTTACACAACTGTTTCAGGGAGAGCCGTGGGATAGTGAGTCTCAGCTTAGAACAGCAGTTACAGGCAGCATAGGAAAGAACACAGCCTTGGGTCTGTCATATTAAATACCCGTACTCTATTCCCAGCCAGGGCCGACTCTAGGGTTTTTGCCGCCCCAAGCGGGGCAAAAAAAAAAAAAAAAAGCCGCGATCGTGATCTGCGGCAGCAATTCGACGGGAGGTCCTTCGCTCCGAGCGGGAGTGAGGGACCGTCCGCCGAATTGCCGCCGAATAGTTGGACGTGCCGCCCCTCTCCAGAGTGGCCACCCCAAGCACCTGCTTGGCAACCTGGTGCTGGAGCCGGCCTTGTTCCCAGCCCTACCTAAACTGACCTTGAGCAGCCTCTCAGTTATTGTGCTTATAAAAGGGATTAATAGTTGCATGTCACTAGGACTGGTGTATGAGACTTTGATCAGTATAAGGGTGGTGAACAGCACAGAAATATTAACGTCAATCATTATACGAAGTTAGACCAGAACCCATGGCCTACGTCAAAGGGTGTTTAATTGGGAGGGAGGGAGGGATGGAATACCCTAACCTCTCTCACTCTATTGTGTAATCATTATGCCTAAATTGCAGATAGGCGTGAAAAGGCTGCTAAATGTGTGTCAGCAATGCTAGCTTTGGATAGATCTGATACATCATAGGTATGAACCACTTCTGCCCCCTGCAGACAGGTTTCTTCTGCCTGGAGCCCTATACCCAAGGTTTAATATGGTCCTTTTGAAAATGGAATTTAGGCACTTATAGACTTTGAGGTCAGAAGGGACCATTGTGATCATCTAGTCTGACCTCCTACACATTTCAGACCACAGAAACTCACCCACCCACTCCTGAAATAGACCCGTAACCTCTAGCTGAGTTACTGAAGTCCTTCAGTCATGGTTTAAAGACTTCAAGTTACAGAGAATTCACCATTTACACTAGTTTAAACCTTCAAGTGACCCATGCTGCAGAGGAAGTTGAAAACCTTCCACCGTCTCTGCCAATCTGACACGGGGGAAATTCCTTCCTGACCCCAAATATGTCAACCAGCTAGAACCTGAGCATGTGGGCAAGACCCACCAGGCAGACATCTGGGAAAGAATTCTCTGTAGTAACTCAGACCCCTCTCCATCTAATGTCCCGTCTCTGGCCGTTGGGGATTTTTGCTACTGGCAGTCGCCAATGGGCCACATGCCATCATAGACAGTCCCTTCATAAATATCCCCTCCATAAATATATCAAGCTCAGTCCTGAAACCAGTTAGGTTCCCCCCCCCCCAATGCTTCCCTTGGAAGGCTGTTCCAGAACTTCACTCCGCTGATGGTTAGAAACCTTTGCCTAATTTTGAGCCTAAACTTGTTGTTTATATCCATTTGTTCTTGTGTCCACATTGGCGCTTAACTTAAATAATTCCTCTCCCTCCCTGGTATTCATCCATCTGATGTATTTATAGAGAGCAATCATATCTCCCCTTAGCTTTCTTTTGGTTAGGCTAAAAAAGCCAAGCTCTTTGAGACTCCTCTCATAAGGTAGGTTTTCCATTCCTCGGATCATCCTACTAGCCCTTCTCTGCACCTGTTCCAGTTTGATTTCATCTTTCTTAAACATGGGACACCAGAATTGCATGCTGTATTCTACATAGGTGCTTTTGAAAATTGTACCCTAGTTGCATTAATGGTTGTTTAAATTTTTATTTGCTGCCTTCCTATGAAGCAAGTACGTGGCCACTGCAGAAGGCAAGATACCAAAATTAGACAGTCCAGATATCTGATCTAATATAGCAACTCCTGTGTTCTTATGAGCACAACATCTGATGTTAGTTGCATTAGCTAAGTCAGTTATATGTTATACTAGTGCAGTGGTGGATTTCTCTCCCATCATCTGTTGCACACTGTCCTTACAGGTTGTGATGAAATTCATGTCATGTTGGCCAAAGATTTCAAATATAATTAAGGATTTTGATTGTCTCAGTTTTTAGGTGTCCAACTTCAGACACTTCCAAGACACTTGGTTTTCAGAAAGAGCTGAGCTATTCTCTGACAATCAGGCCCCTTGAAGTTGCTACAATTTGAGCATCTAAATTCAGCAGTCACTTTTGAAATTTTAGGCTATTGAATTTCATTTGCTGACAATTATGAATTTCCTCCTCTAGCAACTCTTCAACTGTATAGATATAGGGGCAAGTCGTGTTCAGTTTACTCAACTTGCCATGATCATAAATATCTTAAACTAACTTTCCTTATTAAGTGGCATATACAAATATTATCATGTAGACTTGTTATTTGGACACTTTAGGGACCTAATACTCATTTAACCTAACAAATCAAGAGTAACTCCACTGAGTTCAAAGGAATAACAAGGATATAAAATGAAACTAAAATTGACAAGAGAAGAATCAGTCTCTAGGTCAAAAGTGTAAACAAAAGATCAGTCTAGGTCTTTTACATTTCCAGAATGAATCTGTTTACTCTTTTTCTTTAGAAATAACATTTTAAAAATTGTGAAAGAGAAACTAATTCATTTCAAAATCGATTTAATTGCTAATAGGTCTTTATAAAACGGGAATGGGAAAATGGGATATTTAATTATGATTAGCAGTGACTGAGATTCCACTGCACCTGTTTAATAAAAAGAAGATGATCCATGCACAATAGTTTGTTTTTCCCCCTTCATTTGGTATCCTGTGGATTGTTCCCATTAGTAGGAAAAACATAGGGTGCAGTCAGGTGTTTCTTTGATGCAGTCCTGTTTTATTTACAAAGAATGCACTAAGTCCTGTTTCCCTGAACATAGCAAGAATCAAACAGCAGGAGCCAGTTTCTTTGTTCACAGCTCCAAGCCCCTTTCTAGACAGCACTCAGCCTAAAATATCTTAAACTTTTCTCAGGGCCATGCTATCTCTGTTTTTCTGGTCTGCTGCCTCTCTTTCCCAGACACACAATTGTTCACAAAACTATACCTAAGGAAACTCTTCCACCCACATGTGCCTTTATTTTGTGTGGTGACATGTGCCTGTGTTTTGGGTAGAGGTTGCTATTTTTTCAGCTACCTGATTCCATACTCTTTCTCACATTTATCCCAGTTGTTCCACCCATTCCACCCAATGAGGTTTAAACCAACTGATCCAAGATGGAGGTATTGCACCCTACATCTTGGATTAAGACATCCAGATTATGTTGAGAACCAGCTTGATCTTGATAAGGTGAGTCTGTGCTAACCACTGTCCTGCTGTGATGTGGAACATCTCAGAGGACTAACAATGAGATAGCCATCAACATTGAATGACTCTCCCCCATAGAAAGAACAGGAGTACTTGTGGCACCTTAGAGACTAACAAATTTATTAGAGCATAAGCTTTCGTGGGCTACAACCCACTTCTTCGGATGCATATAGAGTGAAACATATATTGAGGAGATATATATACACACATACAGAGAGCATGAACAGGTGGGAGTTGTCTTACCAACTCTGAGAGGCCAATTAAGTAAGAGAAAAAAAACTTTTGAAGTGATAATCAAGATGGCTCAGTACAGACAGTTTGATAAGAAGCAAGTGTGAAAATACTTACAAGGGGAGATAGATTCAATGTTTGTAATGGCTCAGCCATTCCCAGTCTTTATTTAATCCTGTGTTGATTGTGTCTAGTTTGCATATCAATTCCAGCTCAGCAGTCTCTCATTGGAGTCTGTTTTTGAAGTTTATCTGTTTTAAGATAGCCACCCGCAGGTCTGTCATAGAATGGCCAGACAGGTTAAAGTGTTCTCCCACTGGTTTTTGAGTATTATGATTCCTGATGTCAGATTTGTGTCCATTAATTCTTTTGCGTAGAGACTGTCCGGTTTGGCCAATGTACATGGCAGAGGGGCATTGCTGGCACATGATGGCATATATCACATTGGTAGATGTGCAGGTGAACGAGCCCCTGATGGTATGGCTGATGTGATTAGGCCCTATGATGATGTCACTTGAATAGATATGTGGACAGAGTTGGCATCGGGCTTTGTTACAAGGATAGGTTACAGGGTAATCAAACTGTATCCCCACTTTGAACTTTAGGGTACAAATGTAGGGGCCTGCATGAGGACTTCTAAGCTTAACTACCAGCTTAGTTCTGGTCCGCTGCCACCATTCCCTACCCTGGGAAGCTTTTAGAAACCTCTCACCAATTCCCTGGTGAATACAGATCCAAACTCCTTGGATCTTAAACAAGGAGAAATTGACCCTTCCCCCCTCCTTCCTTTCACCAACTCCTGGTGAATACAGATCCAAACCCCCTTGGATCTTAAAACAAGGAGAAATTGACCCTTCCCCCCTCTTTCCTTTCACCAACTCCTGGTGAATACAGATCCAAACCCCCTTGGATCTTAAAACAAGGAGAAATCAATCAGGTTCTTAAAAAGAAGGCTTTTAATTAAAGAAAAAGGTAAAAATCATCTCTGTAAAATCAGTATGGAATATAACTTTACAGGGTAATCAAACTTAAAGAGCTCAGAGGACCCCCCTCTGTCTTAGGTTCAAAGTACAGCAAACAAAGATAAACACTCTAGTAAAAGGTACATTTACAAGTTGAGAAAACAAAGTAAAACTAAGACGCCTTGCCTGGCTTTTTTACTTACAAGTTTGAAATAAGAGAGACTTGTTTAGAAAGATGGGGAGAACCTGGATTGATGTCTGGTCCCTCTCAGTCCCAAGAGTTTAAGATTAAGAATGAGCTCTCAAAACTGGATACTCTCATAAGAAACCAACCTTCCACACAAACTTCCTCATGGATAGACTTTACAAAAACTAGACAAGCCATTTACAAGACAAACTTTGCCTCTCTACAAAGGAAAAAGGACACTAAACTATCTAAACTGCTACATGCCACAAGGAGCCACAATAGTAGTTCCCTTAACCCACCCAGCAATATTGTTAATCTTTCCAGCTATACTCTTAGCCCAGCAGAAGAGTCTGTCCTATCTCGGGGCCTCTCCTTTTGTCCCTCCAGACCCACGAACATGATACAGTTCTGCGGTGACCTAAAATCCTACTTTCGATGTCTCCGACTCAAAGAATATTTCCAACATACCTCTGAACAGCATACTAACCCACAGAATCCCCCCTACCAGCACTACAAAAAAAAAAGGATTCTGCGTGGACTCCTCCGGACGGTCGAAACAACAGACTGGATTTCTACATAGATTGCTTCCGTGAACTTGCAAAGGCTGAAATTGTGGAAAAGCAACATCACTTGCCCCATAACCTCAGCCATGCTGAACACAACGCCATCTACAGCCTCAGAAACAACCCTGACATCATTATCAAAAAGGCTGACAAAGGAGGTGCTGTCGTCATCATGAATAAATTGGAATATGACCAAGAGGCTGCTAGACAGCTCTCTAACACCACATTCTACAGGCCATTATCCTCTGATCCCACTGAGGATTACCTAAAGAAACTACACCATCTGCTAAAAAAACTCCCTGACAAAGCACAGGAACAAATCTGTACAGACACATGCCTAGAACCCCGACCAGGGACATTCTATTTGCTACCCAAGATCCATAAACCTGGAAATCCTGGACGCCCCATCATCTCAGGCATTGGCACCCTAACATCAGGCTTGTCTGGTTATGTGGACTCTCTCCTCAGACCCTACGCTACCAGCACTCCTAGCTATCTTCGAGACACCACTGACTTCCTGAGGAAACTACAATCCATCGGTGATCTTCCAGAAAACACCATCCTGGCCACTATGGACGTAGAAGCCCTCTACACCAATATTCCACGCAAAGATGGACTACAAGCTATCAGGAACAGTATCCCCGATAATGTCACAGCTAACCTGGTGGCTGAACTCTGTGACTTTGTCCTCACCCACAACTATTTCACATTTGGGGACAATATATACCTTCAAGTCAGCGGCACTGCTATGGGTACCCGCATGGCCCCACAGTATGCCAACATTTTTATGGCTGACTTAGAACAACGCTTCCTTAGCTCTCGTCCCCTAACGCCCCTACTCTACTTGTGCTACATTGATGACATCTTCATCATCTGGACCCATGGAAAAGAAGCCCTTGAGGAATTCCACCATGATTTCAATAATTTCCATCCCACCATCAACCTCAGCCTAGATCAATCCACACAAGCGGTCCATTTCCTGGACACTACTGTGCTAATAAGCGATGGTCACATAAATACCACCCTATACCGGAAACCTACTGACCGCTACACTTACCTACATGCCTCTAGCTTCCATCCAGGACACACCACACGATCCATTGTCTACAGCCAAGCTCTAAGATATAACCGCATTTGCTCCAATCCCTCAGATAGAGACAAGCACCTACAAGATCTCTATCAAGCATTCTTAAAACTACAATACCCACCTGCTGAAGTGAAAAAACAGATTGACAGAGCCAGACGAGTACCCAGAAGTCACCTCCTACAAGACAGGGCCAACAAAGAAAATAACAGAACACCACTAGCTGTCACCTTCAGCCCCCAACTAAAACCTCTCCAGCGCATCATCAGAGATCTACAACCTATCCTGAAAGATGATCCTTTACTCTCACAGATCTTGGGAGACAGACCTGTCCTCGCTTACAGACAACCCCCCAACCTAAAGCAAATACTCACCAGCAACCACACATCACTGAACAAAAACATTGACCCAGGAACCTATCCTTGTAACAAAGCCCGATGCCAACTCTGTCCACATATCTATTCAAGTGACATCATCATAGGGCCTAATCACATCAGCCATACCATCAGGGGCTCGTTCACCTGCACATCTACCAATGTGATATATGCCATCATGTGCCAGCAATGCCCCTCTGCCATGTACATTGGCCAAACCGGATAGTCTCTACGCAAAAGAATTAATGGACACAAATCTGACATCAGGAATCATAATACTCAAAAACCAGTGGGAGAACACTTTAACCTGTCTGGCCATTCTATGACAGACCTGCGGATGGCTATCTTAAAACAGAAAAACTTCAAAAACAGACTCCAACGAGAGACCGCTGAGCTGGAATTGATATGCAAACTAGACACAATCAACACAGGATTAAATAAAGACTGGGAATGGCTGAGCCATTACAAACATTGAATCTATCTCCCCTTGTAAGTATTTTCACACTTGTTTCTTATCAAACTGTCTGTACTGAGCCATCTTGATTATCACTTCAAAAGTTTTTTTTCTCTTACTTAATTGGCCTCTCAGAGTTGGTAAGACAACTCCCACCTGTTCATGCTCTCTGTATGTGTGTGTATATATATCTCCTCAATATATGTTTCACTCTATATGCATCCGAAGAAGTGGGTTGTAGCCCACGAAAGCTTATGCTCTAATAAATTTGTTAGTCTCTAAGGTGCCACAAGTACTCCTGTTCTTTTTGCGGATACAGACTAACACGGCTGCTACTCTGAAATCTCCCCCATAGGAACAATGGGTTTTCTACTGGTAGGCCACTGACTTTGAATGACTGTACAACTCTGTTGAGGGAGGGTAGGGGGCTGGAGCCTGCAATTCCCCTAGCTGAAGCACATGGGCAAAAAGGATAGAGACTTTTTTTAGAAAGGTGGTGTGTCTCTGAGCAAAGGGACCAGGCCACTATCATGTGCAAGAAGAGCAGGCTTAGGAGAGAGAAGGCAGGAAGGGCTGCCTAGCCTAAGGACACTTATCAAACCCAGGATTCACAGAAGGAGTGAGATCAGACTTGGATTTGGTGTAAGGGAGGGCTTACAAGCACATGGAGCCCAGACTGATGATTGTCCAGAGGAGAGGACTGGACCAGGATGTGTTACAGCGGTATGATACAGTCTTTAATTACATGAACAAGTACTTTTTTTCCCCTCCTTCATTCAGTGCACAGAATGGAGTTGCTCTGGGTGGTGAATCAGGGTTGTATAGTGAAGGAGGCTGTTGCCTGTAGCACCTTTGCCTGACTTGGTGAGGAAGCTAGAAGGTGTGTAGTGAATGAGACAGGGGACTGCAGGAAGGGAAAGGGTAGTCTCACAGTTAAGGCAGTTGAATGCTGCTCTGAAGAACTGGACTCTATCCCTGCCTCTGCCACAGAATTCCTAAGTGATGCTAATCGAATTATTTAATTCGAACATTTCACAGGTGGTCACTAATTGTGTGTTCCTCATTTTCTGGGTGCCTGACTGGAGACCCAGGGGTCTGATTTGCAGAAATGCTGAGCGCTCAAATCTACAGCTCAAATCAATGAGAGCTGTTTTGTGAACAAGTAAAGTGCTATTTAATGATACGTTCTCTAAAAAATCAGGTCCTTGATATCTTAAATTGGACACCTGAAATTAGTGGACACTGTTGTCCTTTCTCTCTCTCTCTCTCTCTGTTACTCATCTGGGCTTCAGATGGAGAACTGTCTCCAGTTTTGGGCACCACACTTTAAGAAAGAAATTAGAGGGAGTCCAGAGGAGAGCAACAAAAATGATACAGTTTTAGAAAACATGACCTATGAGGAAAGGTTTAAAGAACGGGGCATGTTTATGAGAAGAGAGGGCTTGGGGGAAAGAGGCAGTGGGAGGGAGAGAGACATGATAACAGTCTTCAAATATGTAAAAGGTTGTTACAAAGGGGATGGTGATCAATTGTTCTCCATGTCCATGCGTGAAGGATAAAAAGTAATTGGCTTAGTTTGCAGCAAGATAGATTTAAGTTGATCTTAGGAAAAACTTTGTCTATAATGATAGTTAAGCACTAGAACAGGTTACCTAGGGAGGTTGTGGAATCCTCATCATTGGAGCTTTTTCAGAACAGGTTACACAAACAGCTGTCAGGGATGGTCTAGATTTACTTATTCCTGCCTCAGTGCAGGGGGATAGACTAAATTACTTCTTTGCGGTCCTTTCCAGCCTTACATTGCTATGATTCTATGAGTCATCTCACAGCAGTGTTTGCAAATAAATTCATTAATGTTTGTGAAGCACTTAGATACTATAGTGATGAGCACCATAGGAAAGATCATGAGGCAACAAATAATTCTGTCTTCAGAGCAGGCTTTAAATAGTGAGCAATAAATAAGGCATGGGACCACACATTGAACAACAAGAAGAAAATGAAATACTGAATAGCAGCTCATTAACTGACACCATTCATTCTGTGCACTGATTGAGGCAGATTCCTGTGGAAAAAAATGTGATCATATTATTAAAGACTGTATCATAAGGCGATTAAATTAAGGTTGAATAGGCAACCTTAATTCTGACATTTCCTAACTTTTGAGTTCTTAACTTTGCAACCTTAATAATGTTTTAACCTAGCTTGTGTGTGATATATTATATATAATATAGTATTATACTATATAGTATTTTATATTTAATATAAATAATTGGGTGTACATAATTTAATATTTATGTATTCACATGTTGGTGGCTATCAGAGAATTCAGTTATTTTGATTAGTTGGTGATGAACTTCTGGTTGAGATATAAAAGATCATCAATAACAATTGGAATTAAATGGCATATCCACAGTCAGCACAATAGATATTTTGTTTATGCGGCACTATTGTTAGATTTTTTTTTTCCATTTCTGAAAAGGTAAACTGAAAAAACTTTTAGAATGAGTCAGCCATGGGTAAACAGTACTGCAGCCAGGTGTCAGGATAAGGGATATTCTGGACATAGTGTCAAAAATGCTTGGATAATAGGAAGAGGATTCAAAATGCTTTTTAATTTAACATTTACTTCACAATCTTCCTCTGATCCCTTTTTTCCACTGTATCCCCTCTATATTTTCAACAACCCCATAAATTACAAGTTAATGTGATCATTTTTCAATATTTATATCACTCATGTGATCTGTCTGTCTCTGCTAAAAGCATTTCTAATCCAGCATAAGGCACCAATTCTGCAATTGACCTGTATGGTGCATCCCTGCACCTGCACAGAGTCATTTGCAGGATCAGGTCCTGATATATTGCTGCCTTATATATTATAGACTTTTGCAATGTCAGAATTGCCAATCGCCAAAAAATCATGTCTCTGTCCCCCCAAATAATAAGAATCACTTGGAAAAAAAAAAACCATGAGATTTTAAGAAAAATAAGTTTTGGGGGTTTTTTAGTTGTCTTCTGGTGTCCGAGTCATTAGGGTTCACATTTTCAAACTTTTCTTCAACTATAAGGGCTAGAAACTTTAAAAAAAAATATAATCGGAGACACTAACATAATCACATGACTCCAGGGGCTGATCATTTAACTAAAACATCGTATATCATGAGCTACATGATAAAATGACAAGATTTGGCAGCATAGCTGCTTTCTTTTAAAAAAAAAGAAGAATACAGTTTCTTGTGAGAGAAATGTCAGAAATTCTTCAAATACGTCATTTACACAGATGATTTCCTTCTTTGAATTCTCAGGGCCCAATTTGCAAAACTTGGCACCCTTATTGTGGTAGCCAAATTTGTGTATGCAAATACAGGTTTTAAATATTCAGACATTTTAAAAGTGTGTTTTAGGTGGCCATATTTGAACATACAAAACTAATGTTTTAATGAAAATCTTTTACCCTGCTCATGGCCTCTATAATTCTGTAAATGTCAGTGCCATTTTCATTATCAGAAATAGGAGATTCTCATGGTTTTTTTTTATACATCCTGTTTTTTTAACACTGTTAAAAGATGCTTGGCACACATTGACAATTTGCCATTTATCCACAGCAAATAAAACACATTCTAATTGCAAGAGCCTTTTGACAATGTAATCCAGACAGAGCTATCAAGGAAAGATCCTCCAATCCACACCCTGTGCCTATATTTTAATACAGTTTCCCTGTAATCTACTGTATCTGAAAATATAGTTATTTAATCTGAATTAACACCATGCCACATCTGTTTCTCTATCTTATTTTCTTTTCTGTGGCCTGAAAAGCTATTGCATTTTTCTGCTGTTAGTTCAAAGATGTCAGCTACAACTTCTTATTGATTTTTCTTATTCTTTGTCTACTAAATTTAACCCTTATACATTCTGCAAATCTCTCTCTCTGGTAATCAAAGAAAATACTTGTTTAAAATATGCAACAAAGGTATGATTATAAAGCCAATTGAGATCTCTTTTACTTTCGATTTACCTTCATCATAAAAAGATTTCTGATCATATCAAGGTCATTTTGTTACTTGCATTTTTGCATCTTTACATTATAATTGTTTCCTTCTGCAGAAATAAATGCTGTAACCTTGAATGAAGCAGTTACTAATAATGTTACACTAAGCAAATAAATGTCAGGAATGAACTAGTCTTGACTGCCTAATATAAGCTTCTGTAGTATTCATGGATAATGCTCTAATCATTGGCGCAAAACATCCAATTAATTTGCTTTCCCTACATGTTTTTACTGGCCAAGATGCATAGGGGAGTAGTGTGCTCAGTCATAATCATGCTCCACAAAGGCTGGAAATGTTCCCTTTGAGCTTCCAATCATTAGGTCAGCTGAAGTGAAGACAAGCCCATTGACAAGTGAGAATGGTAATAATTTATTTTCTATTGATGGGTTGTGACAAATCATGTCGGAGCAGTGGCTGCATACTGTGGGGCTCCATGAAGGAAGATTGTGATGGGCAGAGATGAAACCCTTCACAGCTCATTTAGTCCAAATGTAGCCACCTGGGTGGTGAATCAGTTCAACATACCAGCCCAAGCATTCCTGCACAAAATTAGATCGCTAACAGGCAAACCATATAGGGGTTCCTAGAAGGCATTAAATCAACACGGTTGAGCTGTCAAAATGCAGAATTCAAAATTAGGAAACACAAGAAGGGTTAAAATGTGGCAATTTTGTCACAAATTCAAGAATTTAATTACTATCACACAATTCCAGGTTCAGTAAGGGTCTTGGAAGAAAAATGATGAACTTTAAACTGGCAAAGTGAAGAATTACCCCTGCTGAAAACACCCTAAGATTTTTACAAATGTTAATTAGTAAAAGCAGCATGAAGATTTATTTAAGCTTGGGCACACCCCATTCAACTATCAGCTGACAGGTCAAATTAAATTTATGTGCTTCTTACCACTGCACAGCACACTTAATCTTATTTAAATTTATTTTTTCCAGTGATGTGCTTAGCATCTGACATCTCATGCTGTTTCAGAATACAGACAGTTATTTTATTTTGCAGAATATTACAAACTTGCCCAGCTTTTTGGCTGAACTCTACTTTTTTGTAGAAGAGATTTCACAGGCATACTGAGATCTGGACCTCACTGTTTAGTAGGTATCTTATTTTTCTTCATATGTGTGATTTTCTTCTAAGAGAAAACTGTTGTCTAGATTTAGGGCCAGATTCTCTGTTGCACTCTGGCCTCTTACCAAAGAGATACAGCCAGATTGGTTATGCTCAGCAGGTGTACTGTACTTTAGGGCTCTTTCCTAGCTTGCATAAGTTAGAATACCTGGAGAATTAGGGAGCCTAAATTGACTCCCTGACAGCATTCCTCCTTCCCACTCCCATTCACCTCCCTACACACACGTACACACACCAATCATCACTCACCTTGGTAAAACGGAGAATCTGGGCCTTAATTTTTGTTGTTGTTGTTGTTTTAAAAGCCTTCGATGTATACAACTACTCCAAAATGTATAGAGTTTCTAAAGCCATTAAATATACAGTGTATTTGGAATAAGAGCTGTGACAGTGTAATCACAGGTGTTTTTATTACATTGTGTCACTGGCTTTCTGATGACTGGCAAAACAGGTATTAACTTTACACAGTCGTGGCAAGTGTTTTTCATCTCACAGCCCTGTCACACATTCCCACATGTGTGTCATGTTCCCCTATAAGGGCTGTTCTCCACAGAATATAACAGCCTTCTTCTGCTACAGGTTGTTTCTTTTACTCAAGTGGAAGAGTTCTGAGGTGTAGAGCTGAAGGTCCTGGGTTAAAACTCTGATGGCCACCAACCTGGGAAAAATCCTTTGCTTGTATAATTAAAGACTATATCGTAATGCCTATGCATAAGGTGGTGAAATTAAAGTTGGAGTGTGCTATACTAAAAAAAAAAATGTTTGCACAGTATCATCTAACAAATCAATATTCTTGTTGTCTCATAAGAGAATTGAGTCTAGGAATCTTATATCTGTGAATATGAAAATCATATGACTTAAACTAGCTTAGCTATTTAATTCTTAGATTAGTGAATACACATCTGTATAAGGTTTATGAATCATGGATTTATTTCTCCCCAGTCTTCTTTACAATAATCATTTTCTTTAAGAAAACTTGCATTAGAGGTTGAAAGTGCTAAGAGTATCATACCGTTTCAGCTGATCTTGAAAGTTCCTGTTTGTTATATTGCTTCACAAGGTTTATGTAAAAAAAGAGAAGAGTTAGCAGCCAACATAGGTTATTACCATAATGCATACAATACAGAGGCAAGTTTATTGCATTTAATATCCCAAGTAATCTGTGAGAATAGGCAATTGTTTCATTATATTTTTATACTGTCAAATTTCCATTAAAGGGGCATCTCCTGCATTGTGATAATGTGGAAACAGCTGAAAAGTACAATGTTTTAAGAGGTTAACTATATTATAGCATTATCTTTCCATGTGCAGACATATTATGACACAAGTACTGGTGGTTCATGCATTCTGTTTAATATCTATTTTAGTAGGTATGTCTTTCCTTGATTTTTTTTAAAGCACATCTAGTATAAGCATATTATGAAAGTACTGCAGCCTGGTTGCAAGGCTATATCTTTTGTGCACCGTTTTCCTTCAGGTATTATATTCATATTGGAAAAATAGTGACTGACTCTTTCTAAATAATTCATTATACTTGGCATTTCAACATTTTATTTTTGTTTGGGATTATTTTGTCCTCTAAGGTAAAATGACAAGGTAAAAACATCTTGCATAAAAACCAAGATCATCACTCTTTTTCACTGCCTATCAACCTGTTTGTGCTTAACCAAGCATTTATTTATTAGTTCTTAATGGGAAGGTCTACAAGGTTACTACACCTGAGAGAAAAATCTGTAAGACAGGCTTTCTAATTAATCACTAGGAGGGTTCAAGAAGGTCTAGTTATTTCTGTGTATAGAAGAATTTATGAAGTCTACTACAAGTGTTCATCGCTAAAACTACAGCTAACGTTTTGTTTCTTTGAGATACTGCATAGTGATAACGCTTGTGTGTAAACTGTGACAGCTGTAACAATATCCTGCAATATCTGCACAAACCTTGTTGAATTAAAGTTAAGTATTTTAGGAATTCATTTTTTAAAAATGCAAATGTTTATATACCGTTGAGGTATTGTATGTATCTCCAATTGGGAGGGGGACCAGAGCCCTCCAGGAACTAAGAACAATTCAGGGTAGTTAGGCAAATTCATTCAGGTTGTAACACCGGAGGACTACCATCACCTGGAGAGAGGCTCGCATATACTCGTTCAAACTGAATTATCCAGGGAGTCTAGGGTTGCCAACCCTCCTGGTTTTGCTGGGAGTCTTCCGGAATCATGCCCAATCTCCAGGAGGCTACTGACGCCAAACCACGAGATTTTAGGCTCTGAAAGTTTGGTGGTGCAGCTGGGCTAAGGCAGGCTCCCTTCCTGCCCTGGCCTCACGCCGCTCCCGGAAGTAGCTGGCATGTCCCTGCGGCCCCTGGGTGGGAGGGCCAGGCAGCTCCGTGTGCTGCCCCCACCCTGAGTGCTGACTCCGCAGCTCCCATTGGCCAGGAACTGTGACCAATGGGAGCTGCGGGGCAGTGCTTACAGGCACGGACAGCGCGCAGAGCCCCCTGCTCCCCCCAGGGGCCGCAGGGATGTGCCAGCCACTTCTGGGAGCGGCACAGGGCCAGGGCAGGCAGGGAGCCTACCTTAGCCCTGTTGCATTGCCGACTCAGAGCTGCTTGAGGTAAGCGCCTCCCGGCCGGCAGGGCCAGCTCCAGGGTTTTGGCCGCCCCAAGCAGCCAAACCAAAAAAAAAAAAAAAAAAAAAGCCGCGATCGCGATCTGCGGCGGCAATTCAGCGGGAGGTCCTTCTCTCCCAGGCGGAGTGAGGGACCGTCCACCGAATTGCCGCCGAATACCTGGATGTGCCGCCCCTTTCCGGAGCAGCTGCCCCAAGCACCTGCTTGACAAGCTGGTGCCTGGAGCCGGCCCTGCCGGCCGGAGCCTTCACCCCACACCCCTTCTGGCACCCCAACCCCCACCCCAGCCTGGAGCCCCCTCCTTCACCCAAATTCCCTCCCAGAGCCCTCACCCTTTCCTACACCCCAACCCCATGCCCCAGCCCAGAGCCCCCTCCTGCACCCAAACTCCCTCCTAGAGCCTGTACCCTGTCCTGCAGACCAACCTCCTACCCCCAGCCCGGAGTCCCCTCCTGCACCAAAACTCCCTCCCAGAGCCCGTACCCTTCATCACCTCCTGTATTCCAATCACCTGCCCCACGCTCAGCCTGGAGCTCCCTTCCACACTCCGAACCCCTCGCCTCCAGCCCAGTGAAAGTGAGTGAGGGAGGGGGAGAGCAAGCAATGGAGGGAGGGGGCGGGGCCTCGGGGAAGGAGTGGGGCAGGGGGTGGGATGAGGGTATTTGGGTTTGTGTGATTAGACAGTTGGCAACCCTACCAGGGACCAACAGACAAAGAAAGTGTTTTTGGGTAAATAGCCTGAGTTAAAACTGACTCGGGGACTTCTGTGATCCAGCAAATAGACAGGACTTCTGGACAAAAGGGCCCAAATCCTTTGGGAGGTCTTTGACCTGCAAAGGTCCCATAAGACTTGGATGGCATGTTCTGAGCAGAAGCTATGATGAATTTATGACCACAGGAAAAACCTCTTTGTGGGGTGTGAAGGCCTAATCACCAAACAAAGCCCTTTTTGGAGTGAGGAGGTGATCTCTAGTGATCTTATTAGCACGCATGTAGATTCTTTTATAGTTTTTAATGTTTTCTCTGTAATGCTTTCACCTTAAGAATATAAATGGTTATTTAGAAAGAACTGTGTGGTAACTTATAACTGTTGGCAATTATACTGTCTACTGTGTCTGAGAAGAGAAGCAAAGCAGGCCTGCTTACACAGTGTGTCTTTTGCTGGGGATGTTACAGTATAGTCAAAGGACTATGCAGCCTGTAAATGCCCTGGTTAGAAAGGAGAGAGACATGGGTCTCCGCCCCAAAAGAGGTGATGGCTGAGGACCCAGGAGCCTAGAGTGGGTGCCCTTTTTGGACCACAGAGAGGAAAAACATCTGCAGTTACCCTGAACTGTGACATATAAACTCTTGTCATTGTGTGCAAACACACATACAAAGCTGTGTAGAGACTTATCTGGCATATTGTCAATTTGTCCATATACCATCCAGGAAGGGAATGGTGGGAAGAAGAAAAGGAAATGGGGAATATTTAGGGGCTAAATTCACAGTCTGAGTGGGGATGAAAGAATAACTTCAGGGAAAATGCACTCAACAGAAACTGTATTCAGTATGGCTTCACTGATAGCACAAGTTGAACTTTAGTTGGGAAACCAGTTTCTGTCCATATTGGAAAACCTGAGCTTATTTTAACAACACTGATCAAAGCACATTTTTGGGCCTTGGCTGAACCACTAGATTGGGTCACCCCCATTGACTTCTATATTTGGGGAGCAGCTCCAGTCAGGCTAATGGGGCTGTGTGGGGGGAGCAAATTCCATGCATGCCAGAGGCTTTCAGTTTGGGGGGGAATGCCCCCACAACCATAAACTACATCCATGGTCACCCCTATAATGTAAGCACAGGGAAAACTCTCCCTCTCCTTGGAGCACAAGCACCCTCAAGATTCGGGAAAGCTGAACGAAAGGCACCCCCTCCTTTTCATGTGCTGGGACATTGGACAGGGAATCCCCACCTTTGGAGGAAAGTTCTGAGAAAGCAATATCCCTTCTCCACTCCACTCCCCACCCACTGAAGCATTGTCATCTGTAGGGGAAGCTTTTGTTGCACACCATCATCAGCAGGAACATGGAGAAAGTCTTCATACTGGGACACCATCATCCAATGGCAGAGTAGTCCAAAAAAACTCCCCCCACTCACTGTGGCAATGTCATTTGGGGGTGGGGGAAGGCATCTCAAGGGAGTCCCCTGCTGGGATACTATCTCCTCTGCTCAATATCTCTTTATTTATCCTGTCTCAACTAGGGTGACCAGATGAGAGGAAGAAAATATCAGGACACATGGAGGGGGGGGGGGGTGTCTGCCAGCGGAGCAAAAAAAAAAAAAAAAAATCGGTCGGGACGCGAGACAAACACCTAAATATCGGGACGGTCCCGATTTTATCGGGACGTCTGGTCACCCTAGTCTCAACAGAGATGCAGTAGGGAGTTTTTCACAGCATTGACAACTGCTAAGAACCCTGGATCTGCACATGCTTGATGAGCCCTATAGCTTTGGCTCCAGAATGAGGCTCAGTATATCACTCTCAATAAGTGGAGATGGGGCTAAACATGCTCAGAACAGATTCTCTCTCTTTCTCTTTCCCTGTTGTAGTCTCTCCTAACTTACGGCCTCCTACATTGTGTAGTATGCTAGGTTTGGTCTTGCATTTTAAGTGAAAAAATCCTGTACATCTAGTGTGTGTATAATAAATCATAACAGGCAATACAGCAGAGGCTGTGAGTAGGTTTTCATGACTACAGTACCTTTTTGCTGCTGAATTCTTTTGTGTTTGGAAATCCCTGAATGTAAAATAGCCCAATAATAATTTGTTTAAAAATGTAATGTTTCTTTTATACTGTATTTTCACTCAAGTATCAATTATAGATGATAAAATGATTTTCCTGTCCATAGTTATGCAACTATTTGCAGCCCATTTATATGCCAGATATATTTTAAAGAATAAGTATCTGAAAGCTGGGCTTAGTGGTGCAGCAGCACATTTAAGGATGTAGAAGAGACATCAGAAAACTCCCTTCCTTGGTGTTTTCAAATCTCGACAATATGGAGATTTATTCATCTCCAGGAGAGGATGTAGTCTTCACCTTGCCTAAGGACCATTTGCCAACCTCCTTAGAAGCCATAATCACTGCAATATTGGTCTTTTTTTATTCCAGACATGAGAAACCGTGGATGGCACCACACCAAAATTACATCCAATGAATAACACCAAATAATATAAGCTTGAAACTTTCAGATTCCTACAGAACTTGATTTTATGTACAGGACCTTGGTAAATAGGTCCAGCATGGCCAATTTTTAAGTCTACCTATCTTTTTTATAAGTAATTTTATATTTTTTATCTAAATAATGTTTCACTGTTGTGGGTTTGGAAGTCAAGCTGGGAAGAATGGCTCAATTAACATATTAATCATGGCTTGCTTAATAAAGCATGCTAAAGTAATTGTTTTGGATTTGTTAAGAACTGGTAATGGTCATTAATGTGATAGTTGAAGGGGAGAAAGTCATCCATTTTATGCCAGTGCTCTTTTTCTGAGGCCTTGTCTACACTACAGGGGAGATCGATCTAAGTTGCGCAACTTCAGCTATGTGAATAGCGTAACTTAAATCGACATAGCTTAGATCTACTTACCGCGGGGTCCACACTACACTGTCAACAGGAGACACTCTCCCGTCGACTCCCCTTGCACTTCTCGTTCAGGTGGAGTAAGCAGTCGATGGGAGAGCAATCTGCGGTCAATTTAGAGGGTCTTCACTAGACCCGCTAAATTGACTGCCGATGCATCGATTACCGCACATCGATGCCCTGGTAAGTGTAGACAGGCCCTCTAGATATTCCCAGAGAATATTGCCTAATATTATGTGTGTCTGGACGGGGAAAAATTATAAGCAGCTGAAACTGATATTTGTAAACTGATGGTTTTATGTTGCCTACACAGATCAGATCCATAGTCTTAGGTGCATGTGGGTGTTTGTTTTGCCAGAACCCTCTCAACCCCCTTGGTGGTTGGGAGGTGGGTGATATACAAGCTCCATTATTGTACAGAAAGCTCAGACTGAAGGTGTTATAAGTAACTGAAGCCCTGTCCTGCCGCTCACTTCTTTCCATTGTTCAGATCATGTAGTCAGAACCCATGTAACTTCTTTCCTTTGCTTTTTGTCAGCTGTTTTTTTTCCCATTTTGATTGTATTCTAATTGTTTATAGTAGTCAGTGAAAAGTTGTGCAGTTACTTGGTGTAAATTTGTGCCATTGTGCAGTTACCTCCATTGTTGTGTAGTTTTTCTTTTTTCTTGATGTTGTTTCACTATCAAGTTCTGCCTTTCAAAAGGCAGATCATCTACTTGTGTTTTGTTTCTGAGGTAACCCAGAACTCTTGTCAGCAGTCATTCTCATAGTCACTTCAGCAGCTACTGCATGTGCTGTCATATTTGAGACATCATAAGCAGCTACAAAGAAGTGCTTAGCTACATTAGGTTAGGCTTCAGGATGTTTCCTGGTCATGGCAAAAGGTCTTCTAATCAGTGTTGACACCAAGGCTGATCAGCCCATATTGCCCATGCAGACCCTGGAGCACAGCTTCTACAAAGATAAAGTGAGACCAAGAAGATGTAATTCTGGACTTGAAACCTAAGGTAGAGGTGGTCAGGTTTAAGGGATGATAATAGAAATACACATGAAATTAGAGGTACCAGAATGAACCTCAGTCCCTATCTCACATAGCGGTGAGGCTGAGTCCTCTTTCTAGCTGTCCCTGTTCAAGGGAGTAAAGGTGAAGAAAGCTTGTTTAAGTGGACTGAGTAGTCCATGAATGGCACAGAATTTTGCCTTCAAATTCAGTCTTAATTTGTTACTCCAATCTTTGTTTAATATCCAGTTCTGCTACCTTTACTCATGTTTAGCAATACCTTCCCCCACAAATAATCCCACTGAAATTAAAAGCCCATTACATAGGAAATTCTTATATTATTGCCCTTTATAGACTTTAAAAAACCTCTATATCTGTTTAGCCTTCTCCTTTCCTTACAATACTAAAAGCACTTCTCCCCAGCAGTGCCTCCAAAAAAATTTGGAGTTTCTAGGCCTGTCTAGATGTATGTTGAGTCACAAAAAGCATTACATAATTTTTAATGTACATTCTCAAAAGAACTATGGTAAAGATTTTCAAAGCCACCTACACTATTTGGACACCGACTCATTAATTTTAAAAGGAGAAATGAGCATCCAAATGCCTTCAATAGCTTTGAAAATCTCTACCCATAACTTTGACACCTTGTCTAAGTTTTGCTATCCTTTCCAGAAAAACTGTGCCCTTGGATATGATTTGGTATGTAAAATTTCAGTAAGATTGGTTTCTTTTTGGAGACGTTTGGGCTGGAAATAAAGCTGGTAATGGAGAGCTAGCTTCAACCTTAAGTATGGAGTATCTGCCACTGCTCCATAATTAGGCTTTAATTCTTACAAAAACTTCCATTAATTGGATTTTTCACAGAACTTTTTTTTGTTTGATTTAAAGTACCACGTAGATTAGTTATAGAAACTTCATTTAAATATGGATTTAATTAGAAATGTTTTATAATTTTAATGAGTCTTAAAAGTCTTTTGATGAGCAGTCTGTGTAATTATGGTATTTAAAATGATTGGATAAATGCATACTTTATAATTTACCTTTCTTGCAACTGTGTTTTCATGCAGGTTATTTTTAACATGAAGAATTGTTTCATTTTGTGTCAGCCTACCCTCCCCCTCCTTCCAGAAAATGTTTTATCTCTGAAATAAAATTAAATATGCATGATACTAGTAGTATTGGATAAAATTGTAATGGTACAGTTAAAATCAATCAAAAAGAGGAAAATTATTTTGTTTTTGTTAGAGAAGAGACTAATTTGTTAGCCAGAAGTAAATTACAGACTAGTATTGTACAAAAAAAAAAAAATGTGGGTTGGGTCTTTTGTGTCTGAGGAAATTACCTGAAAAATTACTGCATAGGGTACATTGCACTAGGTATTGTGTTATCAGCAATCTGCTTCACTGCCACAACATAAAGAAATAAAGATTCTCAGCAAACTTGAGAAGTAAGTTTACAGAAATAGCATTTCAAAGGGGGGGGGGGAGATAGACTCTTTTATGAACAGTGGACTCTTTTCATCCCCAACCCACATGATGTCAAATTACCCACGTGTTGTGGATTATCAAATTGATTGATGAGTAGTGGTATACATTAGTTTCTGCATCTCTAGAACACATTTTCCAGCTTTTCATTGCTAGCCAGCAGCCACACTTTTAGGGGGTTAACCCAGAAATGATATCTGAAAGATTAACTAATCTGTCTACTTCGAATACACTTAGCTTTTCTGCATATCATCCTGGCCAGCCTTATTTTAAGAATATACATTTGAGTTTTAGAGGTATAATCTGGGAAGTTTTCCAAACTCATCTTAAAACAAAATACAATAAAAAAGCATAATGAGTCCCTCCACCACAGCTGCACTGCACATTAGCAGTGCTATTAGAGCAGCAACATTGAATTTATTTTCTGGGTATGATATTCACCCATGTGCTGAGGGCCAGCATAAAGCTGATTGTAACTCTTTTTGTTCCATGAGCAGTGCTTAGCTTGATAGGAAGGAGGACAAGATTATGGGTGAAAACACATATCCAGCAGTCTATGCCTGCAACACATTATATCAATTGTGCCCCCAAAGTATGGGTTAAGTCAGCGATTCTCAAACTCTGGGTTGGGACCCCAAAGTGGGTCACGACCCCATTTTAATGGGGTCTCCAGGGCTGGCTTAGACTTGCTGGGACCCGGAGCCAAAGCCTGAGCCCCACTGCCTGGAGCTGAAGCCCGAGCCACACCACCTGGGCCGAAGTCAAAGCCAGAGGGCTTCAGCCCTGGGTGGCGGGGCTCAGGTTACAAGCCCCCTGCCTGGGGCTGAAGCCATTGGGCTTTGGCCCCTCCACCCAAAGGTGGGGGGCTCAGGCAGGCTCAGACTTCGGTCCCCCCTCCTCGGTTCGTGTAGTAATTTTTGTTGTCAGAAGAGGGTTGCAATGCAATGAAGTTTGAGAACCCCTGGATTAAGCAATATTGCTAACGTGTTCTTTCTAGTCAGACACTATACTGATTCTGTAGTCTATGAACAGTTTAGAAACCATTAGTAAATATAGTTAATTTTCAAATATAATTAATATTAAAGCATAAAGATAGGTACCATGCTTTGCCAGCTACCTGAGCATTTCCATCATTCTTTACTATCTGAATCAAGCAAGGCTCAGAGACTTGGGTAAAGTCACACTCTGGGTTAGAATTGCAACCTGGATAGTAATTTTTTTATCATTGGTTCAATAGAATTAGAACTAAATTACAAAACTTTGTGCATCAGAGATCGGTATTTTTAAAATAAAAAGAAAAGAGGAATGCAAATGAGAACTTAAATGCCTTTAAAAACCCTTTTAAAACAGCAAATTAATTTTATGGCATTTTCAAACCAACTTGGATGCACATGACAATTTCTGAACCTCAGAAAGATGGCTGGAGAATGGGTTTACTCTATTATTGTGTACATTTCTATTTTTCAGAGGACAAATGTAGGCCATTTGCCTGATGCTTAGGCATATTTAGATGAATGAAAGGAAAAAGGATTCCTATAAAGAATTTCTGTGAATGTTAGGCTATGTATAGCGCAAGCAAGTATATCTTTTATTTTGGAGATTTTATACATGTTCAATTAAAGGTGGCTTGATCATCATACCTAAGTTCATTGGCAGGATTCTACTCTTGCACTCTCATAACATTTTTAACTCACAATATAAAATGAGTGCACAAAGGACGTGTGCTAGGAAGCATAAATATGCATGTATATTGTGGAGGTATGTGCCACTATCTTCAAAGCACAATTCCTGGTTGGTAATGGGTGTCACAATATGAGATTCATACAAAAAAGACTGGATGTCAAGCAGAACTGCTCTGGTCTAGAAATCAGGCATGAACTCTTGTGAGAACATTCTTGTAAGATTTCCAGTACTACTTTTTGTTTGTTGGTTTAATTTCTAATAACTTGGTCAACAGACAAGGAAGCACAGAAGTGAGTAAAAATGAAAAATAGTTCATAGTACTTTATTAAATCTCAAAAAACAAAATAAACAACTTTATTTTGGTACAATATTTTAAGTGAAATTTTGTATTGGTTCCTATTTTAGACAAACTCATTCTCTTCATTCCTAGTGACTATTACAATATTTGGAAGTCCTGGTAACTTTCTTGGGCACAGAGACATATGAACTTTACACATAATACCCAAGAAAAATGTAATTTATGATACCCTGGGTGGTAGTTTGTTTCCTGATGAAACTTGGTTTGAAGCCAAGCAGGACAGCATTGGCAGAGTGTGACATTCCTTCATGTTCTCTGACTTTGTGAGATCAACTCTTTGACAAAAGGTCTACCTCTAAATTGGGACATGAGGGTTTTCCCCCCCCACTTGCTTCAGATTACAAATTATTTTTCTACACATACTTTAATGAATCTGAAGAACAGGCTATTTTAAGCAGAATGAGCAAGAACATGATGAACCCAATCCTGCAGGGACTGAACTCTCAGTACCTTTGTTTGTAATACCTGCAAGCTCTTAACAATAATTGCAGCAACAGTGGTAGCATGTTTTTCCTACTCAGGTTAGATCGATGAATCAAAAAAGGCTGCATGAGCCTCTTCTGTGCATGAGCTTGGGAAATATTCTTCTTGCCCTGACCATTAGAGCTCTTCACAATCCTGTCCTTTCCTACTTATCCCCTTTTTCTCTCTTTCTAACTCCACATCATTCTCTCTCTGCTTTGCAGGGACGGCCAATCTTGTACAATCACTTACCAGTGTGTTACACAAACTTCTCCATTTTTTCTACACTGCCCCTTATACATAAAATGCATTCACTGAGGTGTAGCATAAGGCCATTACCCCAGTTCTCCTTCAAATCTCTCCTGAGCAACCTCTTCCATGATATCTGGATCTCAGGGCCTCTTACTTTAAATTCCACTGAAATCATTACCATCCAAGAGCACTATGCAGATGGAAATAGACTACAGTAGATATCCTACTTGAGTTAAAAAGCTCTAATAATGTGTTGCATCTTTCACAAAGACAAAAGACAAACTGCAGTTCAAAAGGAGGTTAAAAGTAACATCATAGAGGGGAGGGGTTTCTGATGCAAGTTAACACATTAGCAACATCACCATTGCAACCTCTCTAATGCACATGTAGACTTGTAGAAGTAATACAATACACTCAGGCCTGGTCTACACTAGGCGTTTATGTCGAATTTAGCGCCGTTACATCGAATTAACCCTGCACCCGTCCACACCACGAGGCTATTTAGTTCGACATAGAGATCTCTTAAATTAGACTTCTGTACTCCTCCCCAACGAGGTGAGTAGCGCTAAATTCGACATGGCCATATCGAATTAGGCTTGGTGTGGATGGAAATCGACGCTAATAGCTCAGGGAGCTATCCCACAGTGCACCACTCTGTTGACGCTCTGGACAGCAGTCCGAGCTCGGATGCTCTGACCAGCCACACAGGAAAAGCCCCGGGAAAATTTGAATTCCTTTTCCTGTCTGGGCAGTTTGAATCTCATTTCCTGTTTGGACAGCGTGGCGAGCTCAGCAGCACTGGCAACGATGCAGAGCTCTCCAGCAGAGATGGCCGTGCAATCCCAGAATAGAAATAGGGCCCCAGCATGGACTGATCGGGAAGTCTTGGATCTCATCGCTGTGTGGGGCGATGAGTCCGTGCTTTCCGAGCTGCGCTCCAAAAGACGGAACGCAAAGATCTATGAGAAAATCTCTAAAGCCATGGCAGAGAGAGGATACAGCCAGGATGCAACGCAGTGCCGCGTGAAAATCAAGGAGCTGAGACAAGGCTACCAGAAGACCAAAGAGGCAAACGGACGCTCCGGATCCCAGCCCCACACATCCCGTTTCTACGAGGCACTGCATTCCATCCTTGGTGCGGCCGCCACCACTACCCCACCACTGACCGTGGACTCTGAGGATGGGATATTGTCCACGGCCGGTTCCTCGGACATGTTAGCGGACGGGGAAGATGAGGAAGGAGATGAGGAGGACGAGGCAGTCGACAGCGCTTACCAAGCTGATTTCCCTGACAGCCAGGAGCTCTTCATCACCCTTACAGAGATCCCCTACCAACCCTCCCCAGCATGTAACCCGGACACAGATTCAGGGGAAGGATAAAGCGGTAAGTGCTTTAAACATCTAAACATTTATTTTTTACAAAACTGGAATATTAAGAATAAGAACAATGTGTGCTTCATGATTTCTTTACCCTGGGCGCTTAAGTAATCAGTTCCAACTATTTTTAAAAAATCAAACAGTGTCCGGTTGTGCATGATTCTGTTGCCCAAGCTGCTCCACTCTATAGTCCCTGCAACTGCAGCTATATGAAAATCCGGTCTATATGTCCGGGGATAGAGCAATAGTCCTCCACTGACATCTCAACGAAGCTCTCCTGCAGGTAATGGGAAAGCCTGTTCATCAGGTTCCTGGGGAGAGCGGCCTTACTGGGTCCTCCGAAGTAGGAGACATTCCCGCGCCAGGAGACGAGCAAGTACTCCGGTATCATTGCCTTGCACAGCATGGCGGCATAGGGCCCTGGTCTTTGCAGGCTTTCTCGAAACATCCTTTCCTTCTCGGTGTCCGAGATCCTCAGGATAGTTATGTCGCTCATGATGACCTGCTTTGAATTAGGTAGGGGACTGTTAGTATTGGGACTGCTTGCAAGTTCCTTTACAGAACTGTAACCGCTGGTTTGCAGCCACGCGGTGGATGCGGGAGAGGGGCAGCATACAGGGATCTTTCCCTGGGACATCCGCGAGGGGGTGGGACAGGGCCAGAGTTCATGCTTGGCCGATTGCTGGCAGCAGAGACTGGCATTGCTTTCAATGTGAAAGGAGGCCAGTGGTACTACTAAAGTTTTAAGCAGCCACAAGTCTAGGCTTACCATGTTTGCCTGCTACAGAGATTACGGTGTCCTGCCACGCTTCCCAGATCGGCAGTGCAAAACCCCAGGCACTGAAGGCGAGGTCCGAAAATTCGACCTTGTCCTGAGTGCGCATGTGATAGGTGCGGTGCATGGTCTTGTTCATAGAGAAAGACTATGTTCTTTGTTCACAACTACATTTATCTTTCGGAGGAATTCACTACCTTTTTCTCATTCCCACAGCCACATCTGCGACTGTCTCCCAACCCAGCCTGGCATCACACTCCCAGAGGCTAGCGCACATTAGGCGGAGGAAGAAGAAGACGCGAGAGGACATGTTCTCAGAACTAATGGGCTGCTCCCGAGCCCAGGCAGCACAGCAGAACCATTGGAGGGAGAATTTGTCCCAAATGCACCGGACACACATGGAACGTGAGGAGAGGTGGCGGCAGGAAGACCAGCAGGCGACTCAAACGCTGCTTGGACTTCTCAGGGAGCAAACGGACACGCTCCGGCGCCTTGTTGATGTTCTGCAGGAACGGAGGCAGGAGGACAGAGCCCCGCTGCAGTCTATCAGTAACCGCACTCCCCCGCCACCAAGTCCCATACCCCCCTCGCCCAAAGTCCAAAGAAGGAGGGGCGGCAGAGTCCGTGAAAACTCTCACTCCACCCCTGCAGACTGCTCAAGCACCAGAAGGCTGTCATTCCCCAAAATTTGAAAAGTCCTTTCCTGCCCGCCTCACCCAAGCCACCGTCCAAGTTTCATCCCCCAGTTTCATGTGTAGTTGCTAATAAAAAATACGTTTCAGTTCATTACTGTTTCAGTCATGTTCTTTTGAGGGAGAGTCTGTCTGAAGGGGGGAAGGGGCTTGGTAATTGGACAGGACAGTAACCTTTAGCAGGGTACAGAGGCGGGGGCAGGTCCAGCAGCAGGGCACATACACAGTGCAGTGACTAGTTACCCTGGTCAGTCTGGGAGGTGGTTTTCATGTTCTGTGCGTGGGGGGGGGGGGGGGTTGCACTGTGACTTTGTTGCGGGGGAGGGCAGTTACAAATCTTATGCAGCGGTCCTTGTCCTGGATCACAGAGCCACGCAGCAGGGGATCTGTAACCCTCCTCCCCCTGCCATAAACTCACATAGCCCCCACATACACGCAGTTCCGCTCAGGAGGGCTGGCAGGCTCCGTTGAAACAACCAGTCCGCCACTGCGAATCCTGTCATTCCTGGAGTTTAGAAGGATCATTTGCATCAGTACACTACACCCGCTCCCCACCACAGTCTGCGTCCCAGGTTTCAAACATTCCCGCGAAAACAGTACTAAAGACAACGGTGTTCATTAACAAAATAAAACTGATTTTATTTTTTTGGAAGGGGGTGAAGGGGGTCTGCAACTGGAGAGGATAGTCAACATTAACTGGGTAAAGAAACGGTCGCAGGTTCAGCTTCTCTGTACAGAAACTTAAAAGTCACTGGTTACCCTGCTCACTGTGGAACCTAGCTTTCAAAGCCTCCCGGATGCACAGCACGTCCCGCTGGGCTCTTCTAATCGCCCAGCTGTCTGGCTGGGCGTAATCAGATGCCAGGCTATTTGCCTCAACCTCCCACCCCACCATAAAGGTCTCCCCCTTGCTCTCACACAGATTGTGGAGCACACAGCAAGCTGCTATAACAATGGGGATATTGGTTTCGCTGAGATCACAGCGAGTCAGTAAGCTTCTCCATCTCCCCTTGAGACGTCCAAAAGCACACTCCACCACCATTCTGCACTTGCTCAGCCGGTAGTTGAACAGTTCTTTTTCAGTGTCTATGGCTCCAGTGTAGGGCTTCATGAGCCAGGGCATTAGCGGGTAGGCTGGGTCCCCAAGGATCACTGTAGGCATCTCCACATCCCCAAGAGTTATTTTGTGGTCCGGGAAGTAAATACCTTCCTGCAGCCGTCTAAACAGACCAGAGTTCCTGAAGACGCGAGCGTCATGAACCTTGCCCGGCCATCCGACGTTGATGTTTGTAAAACGTCCCCGATGGTCCACCAGTGCTTGCAGCACCATTGAAAAGTAGCCCTTTCTGTTAATGTACCGGCTGGCCTGGTGGTCCGGTCCCAGGATAGGGATGTGAGTTCCATCTATAGCCCCACCGCAGTTTGGGAATCCCATCGCGGCGAAGCCATCTATGATGACCTCCACGTTTCCCAGGGTCACTACCTTTGAGAGCAGTACCTTAACGATTGCATTGGCTACTTGCATCACAACAACCCCCACGGTAGATTTGCCCACGCCAAACTGGTTCGCGACAGACCGGTAGCTGTCCGGCGTTGCAAGCTTCCAGAGGGCTATGGCCACTCGCTTCTGGACAGTCAGGGCTGCTCGCATCCGGGTGTCATTGCGCTTCAGGGCAGGGGACAGCAACTCGCAAAGTTCCAGGAAAGTCCCCTTCCGCATGCAAAAGTTTCGCAGCCACTGGGATTCATCCCAGACCTGAAGCACTATGCGGTCCCACCAGTCCGTGCTTGTTTCCCGTGTCCAGAATCGCCGTTCCACAACATTCACA
Source organism: Emys orbicularis (assembly GCF_028017835.1). Taxonomy (NCBI): domain Eukaryota; kingdom Metazoa; phylum Chordata; order Testudines; family Emydidae; genus Emys; species Emys orbicularis. The sequence continues at coordinate 59,564,523 of NC_088688.1, read as the reverse complement.
TGACCCATTGTCACCGTGATGTCCTCGGCGCTGGGTCCCGTGCTTTCTGACAGGTCTGTGCCACTCTCAGACTTCAGGCCCTCACCGTGGTGCCGTAGCCTCCTCGCCTGGTTCATCTGCATCTGCCTCTGGGAAAGGTGGATGATAAGCTGCGAGGCGTTGACAACGGCCACAACTGCAGCGATGGTCGCAGCGGGATCCATCCTCGCAGTGCTGTGGCGTCCGCGCTGTCACTGACCGGAAAAGTGCGCAAACTGATTTCCCGCCGGCGCTTTCAGGGAGGGAGGGAGGGCGGTAGTGACGGACGGATGACGACAATTACCCAAAAGCACCCTCTACCCTATTTTTTTACCCAGAAGGCATTGGCGGCTCAACCCAGAATTCCAATGGGCAGCGGGGACTGCGGGAACTGTGGGATAGCTGCCCACAGTGCACCGCTTCCAATGTCGACGCTTTCCCCGTTAGTGTGGACTCACAAAGTCGAATTACTGTCCTTAGTGTGGACACACACGTTCGACTTTGCAATATCGATTCCACAAATTCGATTTAAGAGAAATCGAACTACCCTCGTAGTGTAGACATACCCTCAGACATCTCTACAACTCAGGACAAAATTTTCAAAAAGGGGTGCTAAATAAAGATGTGAGTTTAAATTTAGCACCATTTTTGAAAATATTGGCCATGTTATTTAAATGTGAGTGTAGTTTATCAAGTGTGTTTATCTCATGATTATTTTTAAAGTACAGATTTAGTTTACTGTCCTTGTTTTTATTTCTGTATCACACATACTTATGTGCTGTGCATTGTAGCAATAACAGACTAATACAGAAATAATTTAATTGACTAATTTCTTTACCATTCATATTAGCTAAAGAAAAATTGCTCAATCACCATTTGCATTTATAAAACCAATATTATGGTTGAAATTATGCCCCTGGATGAATTTGAAAATTAAAGCTTGATAATCCTTAAAACAATATTTCTGAATAATGGAGTGAGACGGGTTTGGTCACAGAGATCCCCTTGGGACTGTCACCTGACATGCTGGAGTTACCTCTGAACCAGTTTTCCCTGCCAGCTTGGGACTTCCAGAACCCTGCCTTGTTGAGCCAGACATGCTAGCCTGCTGCAACACAGACCCAGATCTGGTCCACGCCCCCAGAACTGCAGACTTTAACCAAAAACTGCTCAGCAGGTCACTTATCTCCAGCACCCAGTTCCCATTGGGATCCAAACCCCAAATAAATCCGTTTTACTCTGTATAAAGCTTATACAGGGTAAATTCATAAATTGTCCACCCTCTATAACACTGATAGACAGGTATGCACAGCTGTTTGTTCTGCCAGGTATTAATCACTTACTTTGGGTTAATTAATAAACAAAAATGATTTTATTAAGTATAAAAAGTAGGATTTAAGTGGTTTCAAGTAATAACAGACAGAACAAAGTAACTCACCAAGCAAAATAAAGGGAAAAAACCATGCAAGGCTAAGCTTAAGCTAGTAGATAACAGTTCATTGTTAGCCTACAGCTCTGACAATTGAAGAGAAATCAGTTGAGAGCCAATTTACCTATTTTGGAAAGAACATCACAAACTCATCACAGCAATCGGTTGAAAGAACTGCTAATGGGATGAAGCAATCCAGAGTAATCCAACTGTGTAGTACTAGAGAATTCAGATGAATTAAATCACAGAAATGTAGGGCTGGAAGGGACCTTGAGAGGCCATCCAGTCCATCCCCCTGCACTGGGGCAACGACAAAGTAAATCTAGACCATTGTCTAACCTGCTCTTAAAAACCTTCAGCAATAGTATAATGGTATGGCAGTGACCCTAGGGGCATCCCCTGTGGTCAGGCACAGCACTGCAGCTGAGCTCCACCTCAGTTTTCCCTCACCAGGGATATAAACAAGTCCAAGCAGTCCTTTCTGTTATTAAAGAGTGCTCTCTTCAGAGGGTCTCATTTATCTAACTGAAAAGGACAACACCACAGCATAAGTCTTCAGTCAGGTAGTCCACCAGAAACTCTCCACCCCTGGGTTAATCAGCCACCTAGTTTCTCCCACCTAGCCCCAGAGCACTCTTGGGATGGATTCCTTAACTGGAACTGGGCATTTGGATGGGTGCCAGACTTCCCCGACAGTGCATCACTCTTTGCTTGAGCCAATCCCTAGTAGCTCCCCATGAAGTCCCACACCCAGTTCGTTCTCCTGGGCTGTTCCAGTCCCATCCAGAAGCACTTTCTCTCTGGGCCTGCTCTTTGTGGAGCTACTACTAGGATTAGCTTCCTACCCAGGTGCCCTGAGATGGCTCTCTCACCAGCAGCTTCCTCTGCTCTGGGGCTTTTTTTGACTGAGCCATCATAAGCCTTTATTAGATCCAGGTGCTCCTTATCTAATTAACTGCTGCCCAGCTAGTTAGGCAATTAGGGTAATTATCCACAAAGTGGATCTCCTTAGTGGAGCTTTGTCGGCTGGGTGTCTGACCTCCTCAAGGGCCAGCACTCATGACAGACCAGGGATTCCACAACCTCCCTTGGTTACAGATGGTTGCTTGTGGTGTATATGACCAAGGATAAGTAACATGTTTTGGCCTGAATCAGAAATTTTCTATATATCCACAAATTCTCTGTACAAAAGAAAAATATTGTTGAGTGAGTGCCTGCCTTTGGCCCTTCAGAACAACACTGAATTCAAGGGCATCTCCTTGTTGGTGTATAAATGGGCATCAGAGCAAGAAGGGTAATTTCTTCATTGTGTTTACAGAGATGTACTATGAAAAGCAGTAGTCCTTTTGCAGATTTTCTTGAGGATTAACCTGGATTCTGCAATTCAGATTCTGTGATTAATCTTCAGTTTCTGGAAAATAAAATCAGAGATAAAGAATACAGTAGAAATTAATAAACATTGTTTAAGTGGATCTCTTAAAAAAACAATAGTAGCATTGATAAGAGAACACAATATTTGGTCTCAAGTTTTGGGTGGCCAAGGGTTTATTCCACTGGGTTATGATGTAAAAAAATTTGCATAGGCAGTCAAGTTATCCCAGTGATTACAAAGGAATTGGCATGGGACAGAATTTTTAAGGTTTTTTTCGGAACAGTTAGCTAAAACACTATTGCATATAATATTGCTATGCTGGGGGTTGAGTGAAAGTTCATTGAAGCTAGTGGGCATAACAGCTGCTCTTCATTCAGGATAAATGTAAAAAGCAATTACATTTCTTTTCAGAATATATAGCTGAAACAATAGGAGCCAATGCCCAAAACACAGCCCACATGCAAATGGTGGAATGGGTGTTGAACCAGGCAGTCTGAGGAGTTTCTCTGGAGTCTGATTGCAAATGCAAGGGAACTGGGTATTGTTCAAAGGAGGTATGTGCATGAGAGCGAGGGAAACACACACACAGAGAAGGGAGCAAGGAAGCTCCTTTTTGTAATGTGACCTTAAGAAGAAAATACAGGAAAGAGAGTAGATTGCTGGCTGGAAAAAAGCTTGGAACTGCCCACTGCTGTTTTACTGCTACTGTGTTTAGGGAAACAGGACTTTATGTAAATAAACAAAATTGCATCAAAGAAATACCCGACTCCATCATCAGTTTCTCCTCCTAACAAAAACAACTCAAAAAACCCTGAATATTCGCTAACAACTTGGGCCAAAAGGTGTAACAATACTGATGCTAGTGAAGGAGGGGCTAGGCAGGTATTAGTTTTCTATAATGTAGTTTAGGAGTGGCACATTAATTATGATGCATTTTTGATGGTAGCATTATGTAGGCCCCATTTCATTTGCAGTAGACGTAAAAAAAGATGTTCTTTTAAGATATACAAATACTTCATTCTGCTAGGATACTGCCATCAATTCTGGGCACCTCATTAGCAGGTAGATATATACAAAGTGGAGGGCATCTTGAAAAGAGCAACTAAGATGATTTAAAGAGCAGATACATTTATAAGAAAAAATTAAAAGAATTAAATATGTATCGCTCCAATAAGCAATAAGTACGGACGTGTTACTGTGTAAAAATATTCGAATGGTATGAAAACCAAGGAGAAAGAGGAATTATTTAGCATGATGCAGTCCAAGGGGATAGAACCAGAAATAACAGGATAAAGTTAAAGAAAGGAAATTTTAGACTAAATAACAAGAGAAGAATTCCTGACCTTGTGAGGATGTGGGGAATTTCTTCCAAAGATAACAGCAGAAGTCCCATCCCTGGAGATATTTAAAACTAGACTGGATAAAGCTCTAGGAAATGCACTGAAGGAAGTAATCCTACATTAGCAAAGAGAAGGACTAGATGATTATGATGGGGTGTACAAAACACATGTGGGAGAGGGCCGGCAGGGAAATAACAGCTGTGTTGGTTGCAGAGAATTAGAGTCCTGACCCAAACACATATCAGAAGTATGAAGCCTAGAGAGAGATGACCTTCCAGATACAGTTAACAATTAGAATGGAATAGGACATAAAAGGGCAGGGAACAGTCTTATGGTAGCTGGCTGCCTTGGTAGAGGAAGGATTGCTCTTTTAAGTCTGGAAGGAACTGGCTCTCACAGGTTTATGACCTACAGCCAGCCAGTGAGATAAGGATCTTTCCTGAGAAAGGGAGAGCTCAGTCCACAGATTGTTTGATCACATGGTTCTTAGGACAGAGTGATCAGTACTCCTTGTGGAAAAAGAACAAGTTAGGGATGAACTATTTACTGCTTTTTGTTTCCTTCAAAAGAACTGTTTGTGAGTGAAACTGTCCAGTTCCTCCTGAGGAAAGGGAAACCCTAGGTATGGACTAAATGATATTTTCCCTCTGGAATCAACCCCAGCCCATACCCAGCTCAGGCAAAGACTCATTGATTGTTTGGCTTGTTTGAGTAAACAGTTTTCCCCTCCAACATGAATGTATTTTTTGGCCCCAGATATGGCTAGTTGACAATTTGCTAATAGATCTTTAGACCTTCTAACTGCTTTGATACATGTATCCCTTCTGCCAGGTGTTGTTGACAGCAACAAGGGTCTGGTTCAAGTTGCTATGGGGTCTCTCTTAATACTAGCACCATCTTGAGCCCTGACCCAGAATTTCTGGGATCACGAAATACCTTCTTAGGATGCCCTTAATACTTCCACACTCACAGCCTTGAGTTTGTGTATGAAACAAATAAAATGTTATTAAGGGAAAAGAGAACACAGTATTAACTTGGGGAAATGCCTCAATAATATATTTATACAAATGATAAATAAAACACTCCCCTGCTGTAAGTTTGCCAATAACCCATTCATTCAATTCCCCACCTGCTGGTATGAATGTCCAAAAATGCACCTGTACCATATCAGTTTCTCCTCCCTCATCCACTAAACCCCACTCACAGTTTGGTGTCAATAGGTAGCATAGTCCCAAAGTCCTGAGGTGCACTTGGGCAGGCTTGTCTCCAATCCCTTGGGAAGTGCTGCCTGGTCCTGAAGTTCCATGACCTAACCTGGCTATAGTGATTTCAGTTATACACCTCTACCTCGATATAACGCTGTCCTCGGGAGCCAAAAAATCTTACCGCATTATAGGTGAAACCGCGTTATATTGAACTTGCTTTGATCCACCGGAGTGCGCAGCCCCGCCCCCCCGGAGCACTGCTTTACCACGTTATATCTGAATTCGTGTTATATCAGGTCGTGTTATATCGAGGTAGCAGTGTATTTAGTAGCTGAGTAGGAGGGACTGTCAGTGAGTCACTGGAGGAATTCTGAGTAGAAAATACATGCAAATGAAGCTCATTCTGAAGTCATACTGCCCCTTGCTCTCCAACAAATGGGAGTAGAGACTCCTTACTGTCTAGTTTCAGGCCACAGGACTTACATACAGTTAATCAAACTCACAGTAGTTTGATGACAGATTCATCAGGGTATGATGGTTTTGATTTGGTTTGTTAGAGGATCTGTTCTGAACATTCACTTGGTTCAGTTTAAAACTGTATTAATATTAATTTCCAGACTTAAATATTGGTTGGACTTGGGTAGCATCTTGTTATATATTCTGGGGTATTTGTAAGTATTGAACTGGGTTATGTGGGGAATTTAACCTGATTTTCAGTCACACACATACAAAACACTTTTTAAATTTGTTTCTCTAAGAGCCCAGCTGTTTGTAAAGGACTACAGTCCTCCAATGAAATAGACATTGAACTGTTAACAGTGGGAGCACACTGTGGACATATAGATGCTGTTTATGTATTTTTATCTCCTTGTCAGCATTTGTTTATTCACCTGTTCTCTTGTCTGGGGTTGATTTGTTGGGTTATGTAGATTTTTATCTACTAGATTATTTTATTCTTCTTTGAGATGATATCTCAGTATCAATTGGTTGTTCCATGTTCAGGCTGGCCTCTGTAATCCTCTGGGGGAGTCTGACACGGTTATACAACCAGTCACTATGTTTTGAAAATAAAATAAGAAGCAGCTGTTAAGCTTCAGGGCTTGTGGAATTCTTGTTTTTTGTATATAAAAGCGCAAGCAAGCCAATTTATTCTGTTCTCTCCCTTTTTGGCATAGTCTATCTCCATCTCTTCCCTTAAAATAGGAATTCATTTCTCCTCTATTTTAGCATTAGGCTATTAAAAATCAATGTGTTGATGCACAGCTTCAGTGGATTTACCATTAAGAGTGTATTGCCGAACTAAGACAGAAAAAAAGCACTCGAGTAATTTTTTGTTGTTACGTGTAGATTTCATTATAGTAACCATAATTTTTTGATAGAGGGACATAGACACAGATTATTTTCTATGCTGTTTTGAAGGGGACACATTTACACTACAACTGAAAGACAGGAAAATAAAGCAGCACAAAACATTTTTGGGTGTCTAATTTGCAAAAATTGATTCTAGCTGTTGAACTCTTAAAATAGTTTAATTAGGAAAATAATCTTTTCACTTGTATTTGAATTATTTAGGGCTGAGTAAATGAGAAAATGTTTCCCACTGGATGATATAATTGACTCCTGTGGAAGTCAGTGGATGTTTCCTATAGGGCCCCTCATCTAATGTCCAATAAAGTTAATGGGAGTCTTTCATTAATTTCATTGGGGTATCGATGAGGTCCATGCTCAGTCTGAAGAAAAGGGCCCAAATACAGTAGGTATTACTGTCTGAACTGAGAGAATATTGAAGATATATGCATAGGCAGGCCAAAGGAATTCCCTGTGTCAGACACAATACACTGAAGCTACGTCTTATTGTGTCAACTTTCTGCACTCTTTACTCACTCTCCATACCAACAGATTTTTAATCACAGAGTCATAATTTTAAATAGCTTAGAGGTGTGAGTCAATGTAGAGTCTGGGGAGATTTATCTAACAGCAAATAATCTTTTGAATTTAAATCTGTTTCCATTTTGTTTATATTTTAAAGTGAATGTAGTACTGTTGGGCCCAAATTGAACTCACTTAGATCCAGTGCGACTCTGCTGAATCAAAGGGAGTTGTGCAGGGTGCAAGTCAGAGCAGAATTTGACTCATGAAAATATACCAAATTTGCAACACTGAAAAGTGAGAGCCTGTCTAGAAGCAGAACAAGGACAGCCTGAGTGATGTTCAGTAGCAACTGGACATGAGTGAAGTCCATGGGGTGGATGCGCTGCATCCGAGGGTGCTAAAGGAGTTGGCGGGTGTGTTTGCAGAGCCATTGGCCATTATCTTTGAAAACTCATGGTGATCGGGGGTGGTCCCGGATGACTGGAAAAAGGCTAATGTAGTGCCCATCTTTAAAAAAGGGAAGGAGGAGGATCTGGGGAACTACAGGCCAGTCAGCCTCACCTCAGTCCCTGGAAAAATCATGGAGCAGGTCCTCAAGGAATCAATTCTGAAGCACTTAGAGGAGAGGAAAGTGATCAGGAACAGTCAGCATGGATTCACCAAGGACAAGTCATGCCAGACTAACCTAATTGCCTTCTATGACGAGATAACTGGCTCTGTGGATGAGGGGAAAGCAGTGGACATGTTATTCCTTGACTTTAGCAAAGCTTTTGATACAGTCTCCCACAGTATTCTTGCCGGCAAGTTAAAGAAGTATGGGCTGGATGAATGGACTATAAGGTGAATAGAAAGCTGGTTAGATAGTCAGGCTCAACGGGTAGGGATCAATAGCTCCATGTCTAGTTGGCAGCCGGTATCAAGTGGAGTGCCCCAAGGGTCGGTCCTGGGGCCGGTTTTGTTCAATATCTTCATTAATGATCTGGAGGATGGCGTGGACTGCACCCTCAGCAAGTTTGCAGATGACACTAAACTGGAAGGAGTGGTAGATATGCTGGAGGGTAGGGATAGGATACAGAGGGACCTAGACAAATTAGAGGATTGGGCCAAAAGAAATCTGATGAGGTTCAACAAGGACAAGTGCAGAGTCCTGCACTTAGGATGGAAGAATCCCATGCACTGCTACAGACTAGGGACCGAAATGGCTAGGCAGCAGTTCTGCAGAAAAGGACCTAGGGGTTACAGTGGACGAGAAGGTGGATATGAGTCGACAGTGTGCCCTCGTTGCCAAGAAGGCTAACGACATTTTGGGCTGTATAAGTAGGGGCATTGCCAGCAGATTGAGGGACGTGAACATTCCCTTCTATTCGACACTGGTGAGGCCTCATCTGGAGTACTGTGTCCAGCTTTGGGCCCCACACTACAAGAAGGATGTGGAAAAATTGGAAAGAGTCCAGTGGAGGGCAACAAAAATGATTAGGGGGCTGGAGCACATGACTTATGAGTAGAAGAGAAGAATGAGGGGGGATTTGATAGCTGCTTTCAACTACCTGAAAGGGGGTTCCAAAGAGGATGGATCTAGACTGTTCTGAGTGGTACCAGATGACAGAACAAGGAGCAGAACTTGGTCTCAAGTTGTAGTGGGAGAGGTTTAGGTTGGATATTAGAAACAACTTTTTCACTAGGAGGGTGGTGACGCACTGGAATGGGTTACGTAGGGAGGTGGTGGCATCTCCTTCCTTAGAGGTTTTTAAGGTCAGGCTTGACAAAGCCCTGGCTGGGATGATTTAGTTGGGGATTAGCCCTGCTTTGAGCAGGGGGTTGGACTAGATGACCTCCTGAGGTCCCTTCCAACCCTCGTATTCTATGATTCTATGAAAACTAGTTTAATAAAACTATAGTGTGTTCAGTTCCTATCATTCCTGATTCTTGATTGCTGTATGGTGCTGAGGCTAATTCTGTACAATCTTTCAGCTTTATTATTTGGCTTTGAGCATTTTACTGTGAAGCATGTGTAAACAGCTCATTTTACAGCTCTGCCGGACTAATTTCTCATAGTTTAGAGGTGGAGCCTATAGCAGCCAGCAGGACCGTGGAAAGTATGAATGCACACTACCTAACTACAGCATCTTGAAGCAGCAGCCAATGGGTATGTCAGCATCATGAGCTTTCTATGTGCAGTAAGGGGTTTGGTTTGCAAGGCAAGTGGCAGTCTTCTGCTGAGCCACTCTGTTAGCAGGAATTGGAGCCCTCCATAAAGAGGTTGTCTGAGTTCTGCAGTCGCATTGTGGCAGGGGCTCTTAGTTAACTCCACCTTGAATATAAAGCAGATGAGAATGTAGAGGGAACTGAAGTTTAGGAGAAAGAAGTCTCTGAAGGTAGATCCCAGAAACAGTCAGTTTAAGGGGAGAAAACACTGCATGTGGTTACATTTTTGTTAGTGCAGCTGAGTTACCAATAAAACCAAAGGCAAGGAAGGGGATACGTTTGAACTAAATGCAGGGTATGTAGAATTTGTTAAGAGCAATGTAGAATCACATCTGTCTTTAGGGGAGTTAATGTTCAGAGGGTTGGAGAATCTTCACAATTCAGTCCAGTCACATATTTTGGACTCCAGTCAGCACCTGCCATATTTTGGCTCTTTAGTATGCCTCTTAACCCTGACCGAGCAGTATGAGAGTATAATAATAATAATTCCTTTCTCCCTCACTTTGCTTCTCTTGTCCATCCTGCAAATGCTTATGCACATGCTTAACTTTAAGTACATGAGTAGACCCACTTCAGTGGGACTACTTGTGTGATTAAATGTTTGAAAGATCAGGGTCTTCAGTTGTAAGCTCTTTGGGGCAGGTACAGTCTCTTACTATGTGTCGGTATAGCACCTAGCATGATGGAGTCCTAATCTTGTCTGGGGCCTCTAGGCATTGATAAACAAAACAACCACAACAACAACTTGGTCTCCCTAATGATGGTAATTTTGTGTATAAATTGCCAAAATTGTCTGATAGTAAGTGAATGCTTCACACGAAATAAAATGAAATATTTTTATTTTTATTTGATTACCGTCCATCAGCTCAGCAGTGACATTGCAGCAGAATTAAGTCTTTCCACCACTTCCTATCTTATACCAGCTTTATGGCTTCATTCACCTTTAAAACTTTTTGTTCTATGTCATAGATTCATAGATTCATAGATTCTAGGACCGGAAGGGACCTCGAGAGGTCATCGAGTCCAGTCCCCTGCCCGCATGGCAGGACCAAATACTGTCTAGACCATCCCTGATAGACATTTATCTAACCTACTCTTAAATATCTCCAGAGATGGAGATTCCACAACCTCCCTAGGCAATTTATTCCAGTGTTTAACCACCCTGACAGTTAGGAACTTTTTCCTAATGTCCAACCTAGACCTCCCTTGCTGCAGTTTAAGCCCATTGCTTCTTGTTCTATCCTTAGAGGCTAAGGTGAACAAGTTTTCTCCCTCCTCCTTATGACACCCTTTTAGATACCTGAAAACTGCTATCATGTCCCCTCTCAGTCTTCTCTTTTCCAAACTAAACAAACCCAATTCTTTCAGTCTTCCTTCATAGGTCATGTTCTCAAGACCTTTAATCATTCTTGTTGCTCTTCTCTGCACCCTTTCCAATTTCTCCACATCTTTCTTGAAATGCGGTGCCCAAAACTGGACACAATACTCCAGCTGAGGCCTAACCAGAGCAGAGTAGAGCGGAAGAATGACTTCTCGTGTCTTGCTCACAACACACCTGTTAATACATCCCAGAATCATGTTTGCTTTTTTTGCAACAGCATCACACTGTTGACTCATATTTAGGTTGAGGTCCACTATAACCCCTAGATCCCTTTCTGCCGTACTCCTTCCTAGACAGTCTCTTCCCATTCTGTATGTGTGAAACTGATTTTTTCTTCCTAAGTGGAGCACTTTGCATTTGTCTTTGTTAAACTTCATCCTGTTTAACTCAGACCATTTCTCCAATTTGTCCAGATCATTTTGAATTATGACCCTGTCCTCCAAAGCAGTTGCAATCCCTCCCAGTTTGGTATCATCCGCAAACTTAATAAGCGTACTTTCTATGCCAATATCTAAGTCGTTAATGAAGATATTGAACAGAGCCAGTCCCAAAACAGACCCCTGCGGAACCCCACTCGTTATGCCTTTCCAGCAGGATTGGGAACCATTAATAACAACTCTCTGAGTACGGTTATCCAGCCAGTTATGCACCCACCTTATAGTAGCCCCATCTAAATTGTATTTGCCTAGTTTATCGATAAGAATATCATGTGAGACCGTATCAAATGCTTACTAAAGTCTAGGTATACCACATCCACAGCTTCTCCCTTATCCACAAGACTCGTTATCCTATCGAAGAAAGCTATCAGATTGGTTTGACATGATTTGTTCTTTACAAATCCATGCTGGCTGTTCCCTATCACCTTACCACCTTCCAAGTGTTTGCAGATGATTTCCTTAATTACTTGCTCCATTATCTTCCCTGGCACAGAAGTTAAACTAACTGGTCTGTAGCTTCCTGGGTTGTTTTTATTTCCCTTTTTATAGATGGGCACTATATTTGCCCTTTTCCAGTCTTCTGGAATCTCTCCCGTCTCCCATGATTTTCCAAAGATAATAGCTAGAGGCTCAGATACCTCCTCTATTAGCTCATGCATCACCTCGTCTATCCAACGCATCTTTGAACTTCCTTTATTTCTAGTTCCTTGCACTCTGGATTGTACTGCAATGTATGATATCTTTTCCAGGTCCATTCTTGACATAAGCCAAACTATTATGATTGTCTGTCTTGAATCTTCTATAACAGTGTCATTTCTTACCATAGCTGTTTACTTATCCTTTTTTCCTGCAGTCTTGAAACTCTGAGTACAGTTCTCAACCAGTTTGTTTCTGCAGTCAATATCTTTCATTGACTTTCTTCATATTCCAATCTGTATAGCAATATCAGCATAACAGTTTTCCCATACACACTGTTTTTTTGTTTTTATCTAAATGTCTTTAGCCTTCCATATCTTCTAGATTTCTGAGTACAGTATTCGCTAATCTGATTCTTCTTTTCATGTCATCTTCACAGTTCCCATACTTCAATGCTAGTCTTCCAAGATATAATTATTCCACTTGTTCTAGCTGTCTCTGACTTTGATTTTTACCTCTTCCTTTTGTCCTCCAATTGCCATAATTTTTGTCTTCTCTGTGCTGATCTTCATTCTGAATTTTCTGCTTTCCCATTTTACCTCATTAGTTATTCTCTGTAAATCCTCTTTGGTCAATGCTAGGAGGTCAATATTGTCTGAGAATCTAAGGGTATGTCTACACTACGAGAGTAGTTCGATTTTACTTAAATCGAATATGTGGAATCGATATTACAAAGTCGAACGTGTGTATCCACACTAAGGGCAGTAATTCGACTTTGTGAGTCCACACTAACGGGGCAAGCGTCGACATTGGAAGCGGTGCACTGTGGGCAGCTATCCCACAGTTCCCGCAGTCCCCGCTGCCCATTGGAATTCTGGGTCGAGCCCCCATGCCTGCTGGGGGAAAAAATGTGTCGAGGGTGGTTTTGGGTAACTGTCGTCATCCAACCGTCACTCCCGCCCTCCCTCCCTGAAAGCGCCGGCGGGCAATCAGTTTGCGCACTTTTCTGGTCAGTGACAGCACGGACGCCACAGCACTGCGAGCATGGAGCCCGCTGCGACCATCGCTGCAGTTATGGCCGTTGTCAACACCTCGCACCTTATCGTCCACCTTTTCCAGAGGCAGATGCTGAGAAATCGGGTGAGGAGGCTATGGCATCGCGGTGAGGACATGAAGTCTGAGAGTGGCACAGACCTCTCGCAAAGCACGGGACCCCACGCCGTGAACATCATGGTGGCAATGGGTCATGTTGATGCTGTGGAATGGCAATTCTGGGCCCGGGAAACAAGCACGGACTGGTGGGACTGCATAGTGCTGCAGGTCTGGGATGAATCACAGTGGCTGCGAAACTTTCGGATGCGGAAGGGAACTTTCCTGGAACTTTGTGAGCTGCTGTCCCCTGCCCTGAAGCGCAAGGACACCCGGATGCGAGCAGCCCTGACTGTCCAGAAGCGAGTGGCTATAGCCCTCTGGAAGCTTGCAACGCCAGACAGCTACCGGTCAGTCGCGAACCACTTTGGCGTGGGCAAATCTACCGTGGGGGTTGCTGTGATGCAAGTAGCCAACGCAATCGTTGAGCTACTGCTGTCAAAGGTAGTGACCCTTGGAAACGTGCAGGTCATCATAGATGGCTTCGCCGCGATGGGATTCCCAAACTGCGGTGGGGCTATAGATGGAACTCACATCCCTATCCTGGGACCGGACCACCAGGCCAGCCAGTACATTAACCGAAAGGGCTACTTTTCAATGGTGCTACAAGCACTGGTGGACCATAGGGGACGTTTTACAAACATCAACGTCAGATGGCCGGGCTAGGTTCATGACGCTCGTGTTTTCAGGAACTCTGGTCTGTTTACACGGCTGCAGGAAGGTATTTACTTCCCGGACCACAAAATAACTGTTGGGGATGTGGAGATGCCTATAGTGATCCTCGGGGACCCATCCTACCCACTAATGCCCTGGCACATGAAGCCCTATACAGGCGCCCTGGACACTGAAAAAGAACTCTTCAACTACCGTCTCAGCAAGTGCAGAATGGTGGTGGAGTGTGCTTTTGGAGTCTCAAAGGGAGATGGAGAAGCTTACTGACTCGCTCTGATCTCAGCGAAACCAATATCCCCATTGTTATTGCAGCTTGCTGTGTGCTCCACAATCTGTGTGAGAGCAAGGGGGAGACCTTTATGGCGGGGTGGGAGGTTGAGGCAAATAGCCTGGCATCTGATTACGCCCAGCCAGACAGCCGTGCGATTAGAAGAGCCCAGCGGAACGCGCTGTGCATCCGGGAGGCTTTGAAATCTAGGTTCCTCAGTGAGCAACAATGGAACTTTGTTAATGAACACCGTTTTCTTTATTACGGTTTCGCAGTAAAGGGTTGAAACTGGGACGCAGACTGTGGTGGGGAGCGGGCGTAGTGATGGAAAGAACGCTTATAAACTCGAGGAATGACAGGCTCCTGCTCCTAGAGCGGTCCGCAGTGCTGGACTGCTTGTTTCAACGGAGCCTGCCACCCCTCCTTTTCGGGACTCTGGGTGTGGGGGCTATGTGACTTTGTGGCGGGGGAGGATGCTGCTGCGTGGCTCTGTGATCCAGGATAAGGACTGCTGCATAAGATCTCTAACCGCCCTCCCCCGCCACAAACTCACATAGCCCCCCCCACCCACAGAACATGAAAACCACCTCCCAGACTGACCAGGGTGCTAGTGACTGCAATGTGTGTGTGACCTGCTGCTGAACATGCCCCCCTGTCTGTACCCTGGTAAAGGTGACTGTCCTGTCCAATTACCAACCCCCTTCCCCCCCTTCAAACACACTGTTCTCTAAAAGAACATGATGGAAACAGTAATTAACAGAAACATATCTTTTATTAGCAACTAAACAGTTAGGGGATGAAACTGGGCCGGGGGCTTGGGTGATGCGGGAAGGAAAGGACTTATCAAATTTTGGGGAATGAGAGCCTTCTGTTACTTGAGCAGTCTGCAGGGGTGGAGTGACAGTTTTCATGGCCCCTGCCGCCCCTCCTTCTTGGGACTTTGAGTGAGGGGGGTATGGGACTTTGTGGCGGGGGAGGGCGGTTAGAGATAGACTGCAGCGGGGCTCTGTCCTCCTGCCTCCGGTCCTGCAGAACATCCACAAGGCGCTTGAGCGTGTCCGTTTGCTCCCTCATTAGTCCAAGCAGCGTTTGAGTCGCCTGCTGGTCTTCCTGACGCCACCTCTCCTCCTGTTCAATGTGTGATCGATGGATTTGCGACATGTTCTCCCTCCACTGGGTCTGCTGGGCCGCCTCGGCTCAGGAGCAGCCCATAAGTTCTGAGAACATATCGTCACGTGTCCTTTTCTTTCTTCGCCTAATCTGCGCCAGCCTCTAGGAGGGGGATGCCAGGGTAGGTCGGGAGACAGTCGCAGCTGTGGGATGGGAAAAAGGGAGTGAATTCCTCACAAAGATAATTTTTTTTGAACAACGAACATAGTCTTTCTCTGTGAACAAGACCATGCACAGCACCTATCACATGCGCACTCAGGACAAGGTCGAATTTTCGGCCTTCGCATTCAGTGCCTGGGGTCTTGCACTGGAGATCAGACAAGCGGGACAGGACAGCGGAATTCGGGTAGCAGGCTGACATGGTAAGCCGTAGACTTTTGGCTGCTTAAAACTTAAATTATAGCAGTGCCCTCCTTTCACGTTCAAAGCAATGCTCCTAGCGTTGGCCAGTTCCTGCTGCCGGCAATCCAGCAAGCATGAACTCTGCCCCTGTCCGACCACCTCGCGGCTGTCCCCGGGAAAGATCCCTGTATGCTGCCCCTCTCCCGCCTCCACCGCGTGGCTGTAAACCGCCGGTTACAGTTCTGTAAAGGAACAGGCAAGCAGTCCCAACAGTAACATTTCCCTAATTCTAAGCAGGTCACCATGAGCGACATCACTCTGCTGAGGATTTCTGGGACAGAGAAAGACCGCATGCTGCGTGAAAGCCAGCAAAAACCAGGTCCGTATGCCGCCATGCTCTGCAAGGCAATGATCCCAGAGTACTTGATGATAGCCTGGCGTGGAAAAGTTTCCTACCACGGAGGACACAATAAGGCCGCTCTCCCCAGGAACCTCATGCAAAGGCTTTCCAATTACCTCCAGGAGAGCTTCGTGGAGATGTCCCATGAGGATTTCAGCTCTATCCCCGGACATATAGACCTTCTTTTCCAGTAGCTGCACTGGCAAGGACTAAAAAGTAGAGCGCCTAGGGCAAACTAATCATGAAAAACCCATTGTTAATATTGTTAATATTCCTGTTCTGTTCAAAATAAATGTTTACATGTTTTAAACACTTACCGACTGATCCTTCCCCTGATTCTGGGTCCGGGTTAACGCCTGGGGACGGTTGGTAGGGGATCTCTGTGAGGGTGATGAAGAGATCCTGGCTGTCGGGGAAATCAGCGTTGTAAGCGCTGTCGACTGCCTCGTCCTCCTCATCTCCTTCCTCATCTTCCCCGTCCGCTAACATCTCCAAGGAACCGGCCGTGGACAATATCCCATCCTCAGAGTCCACGGTCAGTGGTGGGGTAGTGGTGGCGGCCGCACCTAGAATGAAATGCAGTGCCTCGTAGAAACGGCATGTCTGGGGCTGGGATCCGGAGCATCCGTTTGCCTCTTTGGTCTTCTGGTAGCCTTGTCTCAGCTCCTTGATTTTCACACGGCACTGCGTTGCATCCCGGCTGTATCCTCTCTCTATCATGGCTTTTGAGATCTTCTCGTAGATCTTTGCGTTCCGTCTTTTCGAGCGCAGCTCCAAAAGCACGGACTCATCGCCCCACACAGCGATGAGATCCAAGACTTCCCGATCAGTCCATGCTGGGGCCCTCTTTCTATTCTGGGATTGCATGGTCACCTCTGCTGGAGAGCTCTGCAACGTTGCCAGTGCTGCTGAGCTCGCCACGATGTCCAAACAGGAAATGAGATTCAAACTGCCCAGACAGGAAAAGGAATTCAAATTTTCCCGGGGCTTTTCCTGTGTGGCTGGTCAGAGCATCCGAGCTCGGACTGCTGTCCAGAGCGTCAACAGAGTGGTGCACTGTGGGATAGCTCCCGGAGCTATTAGCGTCGATTTCCATCCACACCTAGCCTAATTCGACATGGCCATGTCGAATTTAGCGCTACTCCCCTCGTTGGGGAGGAGTACAGAAGTCGAATTTAAGAGACCTCTATGTCGAACTAAATAGCTTCGTTGTGTGGACGGGTGCAGGGTTAATTCGATTTAACGCTGCTAAATTCGACATAACCTCCTAGTGTAGACCAGGCCTAAGGTTATTCACTATCTTCCCATATAACATGACTCCTCCCATTTCATCTCTCAGTGCTACAGCCGTTACTGCTTCTAGCACCAAATTGAGCAAATCCGGCGAGAGTGTGCATCGTTCTCTCACTCCTAGGTCATCCTGGACCATTTCATCAGCTTCTTGACAACTCTCATTCCACTTATTGACTTGGTATACATGTTTTCTATCAGCTTGATTAATTTCTCAGAGAAGCCATGCATTCTCAAAAACGTGTCATAACCCTTTCTGCCAAATACACCGCTACCTCGATATAACGCCACCCGATATAACATGAATTCAGATATAACGCGGTAAAGCAGTGCTCCTGGGGGGCGGGGCTGTGCACTCTGGTGGATCAAAGCAAGTTCAATATAACGCGGTTTCACCTATAACGCGCTAAGATATTTTGGCTCCTGAGGACAGCATTATATCGAGGTAGAGGTGTACTATCAAAACCCTGTTTGAAGTCTAGAGTTGTTGTAAGCAGGTTCACTTACTTGTGTTCTACATACTTCTGATACCTGTCACCACACAAATAGCTGATCTATTGTACTTCATCCAGGTCTAAATCTGGCTGTTCCTCTGTAAGTATTGCTTCAATGTACCCCTTCATTCTCCTCTGCAACATCTTGGCGAATGCTTTTATCAGAACACTCAGCTGTAGTTCTTGCACTCACTCTTCTCTCCTTTTTTTTAAAATAGATTATCATCATCATCATCATCACTTTCCCCTATTCTCTCAGCACTTGCTCTGGTTTGTAAATCTCATTGAATAGTTTGTGCATCACCTTTGCTGTGTGTTCCTTGCCTGCCTGAGCTCTGAGGTTATCATTTCCCAGGCCTATTTCTTTTTCAAACTTCCTATTGATATCTTTACTACTTCTAAGAATTCTTGCATCTGCTCTCCCTTGTATAAGCTGTAGAGCTTCTCTGGGAACATTTCATATACTGTGTCCTACTCTTCAAAATATTATTTTCATTGCTTGTTCATCATCAATTATTTTCCCACGCTGGTCTTTCACTGCACGCATCTTCAACTCCTATGTCCCATTCAGTTCTCTTACCTTGCAATACAATACCTGCTTTGCAGTTCTCTTCACGTATTCTTCTACTTCTTTTTATTGTTCACGTATCCAGTTGTTTCTGTCTCTCTTCACTTTCTGTTTTTCTCTCTGGTCAATCTATTGTACTCAGCTCTTAGATTTGTGTCTTCCTTTTTATTCTACTTCTACTGCTTCTCATTCAACTGTAGTATTTCATCCATTATCCACCGTGGTGTCTTCATTTTGGCCTTGCAGCCCAACACTTGTTCAGACACTCTCATAATCCCATCTTTTACACTTTGTTCCCTGTCTCTTCATTGTTCATTTCCTCTTTCACCAGAGATGTGATGCTTTTCCACTTAACTTCTTTGTATACTTTCCTGATATCTGGTTCTTTCAATTTGTCCATGTCACAGATCTTAGTTCTTGGCAATCTTTTGGTTGTTGTCAATCTCAACCTCATTGATGCCAGCACTAATTTATGATCCATTCTGATATTGGCCACAAATGATCTTCAGGATAACACACTTGATTCCATCTGCAGTTCACAAGTACAAAGCCTATCATGTTCTTCATTTGCCCATCGGGTGACATCCAAGTCCACATCCTCTGTGGCTTTCTTTGTTGAAATAGCATGTTCATTATCACCAGGTTGTTAATAGCTTTACTCCTGTTATGTTTTCTTCACCAAGTCTGAATCTGTCTATTGCTCCAGCTCAGGAATTTCAGTCCGATCCTACTTCTGCATTAAAATCTCCCATCGGGGCACCAGATCCAAGGGGCCAGGGGTTTCATGGCCCCCCCACTTTTAAAAGTGGGAGGGCCATGCCTGCCAGCTTTTTAACATGGGCATAGTAGCCTCGGACAGGCACAGAGCGGCAGTGGTAGGGGCTGTGCTTTGTGGCCAGGGGCTCCTCTCGGGCACCTGGCCCCCCAACCTTATTCTTGGTAATATCCTTCTTGTGCTTACGGTTGAATTCAGCAATGAAACGGTTGACCATATGGTTATATTTGTATTATTGTGGCAGCACCTGATTTGTTTCTGAATCTCACCTTCAACATACAAGGAGATATTGGGCTAAATGCCATAAGAGCTCGCCTTCAACTTTTGCACCAATGTGACTCCATCTTGGTGTCCACTATCTTCTCTTCTTGATGTCAGTATCCTGTGTTCATCATAGCAGATTTCACCTTTGCCTTTTCGTTTAGCATAAGCCAATTATTTCCCACTCATATCTTTTCAACTCGTGCATCATTACAACAAGTGCTCCAGCCTGGTACAATGTCCTTACATTCCATGTTCTGATGTCTTATCCTTCGAGTTCATCATGTAATTTCCTATTCTGCTGTTTGTGTTTCCCTGTGTTTGTTCTGATCACATACTGTTTACCGTGTCCTGGTTTCAGACAGTGAATGTGACTCTTGTGTGTCTGGACGTTGATCAAGAGAGCATGCTTTTATTTCTCTTTCCATTCTTCATTCAGTTTTTTTGGTCTGATATTCACCAAATATTTGACCATGATTCCTTGGCTTTGCAATTGACCAGTGTACAATAATCCGTCTGCAACACTGCTATGAACTATCCACCAGTTTGCTGCAGCACTGTTTCCAACACTGTATGGAAGTTGTTTTGCTGGCTTCAGAAAGGTTTCACTAGGTTTAGCATGCCAACCAAGGCAATGTCTTGTGGTACTGGAGGGGACATGCAGCTATTTAGAAACACTAGTGAGAGCTGAGTGAGTCTCCAGGACCAAATTCAAGTAAGCCATCCCTTGTGGGTGCAGCTGTCTATTATGCAGAAGTACTACCTTTTGAGCTCATGCCATACACACCAAAATAAAATTTAAATGATCATAAATCATATTATACGATAACTGTAACCATAACGTCTTTCCAGTGGGGTGATACAGTTTTCCTCTCTGGTGGATGCAGTAATGCCAGCCCCAAGTGTTCAAAATCATAAATGATTAAGTTTTTTAATTGCCATCTGCTTTTTGAGCCTTTAGATTATACTTGGGTCACATCTTCAAGTTTTCTGCACCCCCAGACATGTAAGACCCCCCCAAGAAAGATTTAAGAACACCACCAAATATCACAACACTTGGGAACAGTGTCAATGAATGACAGATGACTTTGATCACTGTCAGCCTAAGATGAAACTAAACTAGTGACCTAGTGGTGAAAGTCTTTAGCTTTCCCCTGACAACTTCTACACTATATTTTTGTATTTTCAGTACAATTTTCTTGAGCTTACTGAAAACTAAATATTTAAGGGCAGTATAAAATAAATTGAATATAATATCAAATTAAATAACAGAGTGGATACTGTAATTATTGTTTTGTTTATTTTCATATTTAATTCAATAAAAAACCAATTTTGTAATTTTTTGAAGCTGTGACAGAATTTCCAGCTGGCTGATTTGTAGTGCTGTGGAAAACATGGATCTGGTTCATAATTTAGTTCAAGCTTCCTGCAGACAACGTGGGGTTTTGAATATAAGGGATTTTTGATGATGATTAAAAAATCCTCTATTTTATTACCAATTCTCTAAGCCATCCTGACAATGTATATTGGATTAGAATGGTATTTAACTCACTGGTGATTGGATTATACTGGCATATAGACAGTTACCCTTTTAATACAAAAATGGCAATTATTCTATTTGTACAAGGTATTAAATCTCGTATAGCTTGGAATCTATGGTGCTGGCTGAGTACTGTGTTGTGACATCATGTTGTGGATTTGCCAGCATTTCTGTAAAGCATTATGTACCTTCATACCACTATATCAATAGTTACTTTTAAAAAAAGTGAAAAGATTGTTATTAAAGCTGCAAAATCAAGCACTCAAAAGTTAAGAAATGCCAGAATTAAGTTTGTCTGAGCAATTTTAAGTCTGTCTCTTTGTGCATTGGTATTATGGTATCCGTGCATTGGTATTGGTATTACATGATCACATACTAATTTTAGTTGTTTCCCATCTGAAGCAATTCTGTGTGATATGCTGAAGCAGTGCATATCCAGTCCTAATAGACAGTTCAGGGTTTTCTTCAGCAAGTGAAGAAAAAACTATATTGAGCAAAACAGATAGGATATAGTAATTTTCAACAGCTCATAATTTGAACAAATCTGAATGGATATTCATGGGGTCAACCAAAGATAGCTGACCCCATGACCATCCATGGGCCACACTGCAAATCATGGAGGCTTTAGAGCTCTTAAAAACAAAACCAAAAAAAGGGAAATTTTTATAGTGGAATGTTATGGCTACCTAAATAATGGGATTGGTATCACTTCCCTATAATAATATTTGTATCCAAAATATTTAATCGTTCATCTTCATTATGGTATTGTAATGAGTACTTACAGAAATTTCCTGTTCTGTTCAAATGGAGGAAGTGCTTTTCATTGTTGACAAAGTATGAATTTTTTATTCCGTTAAACCATGAGGCTGTCAAATTATTAAATGTAATTTCTCAGCAAATATAATTTGTGTTTGTATTTATGAAATGTACATATGTGCCACAGTAACCAGATTGGAAGACTTAAGCCTTTTCTAAAAGTATTTACTTTGGGTTTTCAACCGTCCTTCTGTATAACCCTTGTTAAATTGAAGATGGTATAAGATGTGAAGAGTAAAATATATCTTCAGTGATGGCATTTTCCATTATTAGGTCCTATCCTGAAATAAATCTCTATGCAGGTAAAACCCCTGTTCACTATATAATCACAATGTCCATTGAAGTAAAGTTGTGTCTCTAGATTTCCTCAAAGATTAACTGTTTGGTCAATAAGAGTTAAACTCAATTAGTATGATTATTAATTTACAATTTTAAATGATAGAAAATAAGACATTTTAAAAATTTAACTCCAAGAGTTTGACTCAGCTTTGCTATCTTAGGTTCTCGTCCCCCATTGAAAACTGCCAACTTGAACCTGTACAGAGTCCCATTGAAGTCTATGGGACTATTTGCATGAGTAAAGTTACTCACATATGTAAGTGTTTGCATGATCGAGCCTATAAGTAGTCCAGCTGACTTCATTAGGACTACTACTCATGTGAGTAACTTTACACCTGTCAGTATTTTTCAGGAAGGGTCTTAAAAAACAAAACAAAAATAAAGGAAGAGGATCACACCTTTGGGCCCAATTCAGCAAAGTATTTTCAGTGCAGGCTTAAGTCTACAGCATTTGCTCAAAGTTAAGCACATGCTTAATGCTTTCCTGAATTGGGGCTTTAGATTCTAAGATCTTAGAGGCAGGGAATGTGTCTTTGTGTGTTTGTTCTGTGCCTTGCAGATAGGGTTGCCAACTTTCTAATCGCACAAAACTGAACACCTTTGCCCACCCCTGCCCCGCCCCCTCTCTGAGGCCCTGTGTTGTCCTGCCCCTTCTCTGAGGCCCCACCCCTGCTCACTCCATTCCCCCCTCCCTCTGTCACTTGCTCTTCCCCACTTTCACTCACTCATTTTTACCAGGCTGGAGCAGGGGGTTGGGGTACGGGAGGGGGTGAGAGCTCTGACTGGGGGTGCAGGTTCCAGAGTATGGCCAGAAATGAGGGGTTAAGGGTGCGGGAGGGGGCTCTGGGCTGATGCAGAGGGTTGGGGTGTGGGCTCTGGGGTGGGGCAAGGGATGAGGTTTGGGGTAGAGGAGGGGGCTCCGGGCTGGAGCCAAGGGGTTCGGAGTGTGGGAGGAGGCTCCAGGCTGAGGCCGGGGGTTGGAGTGTAGGAGGCGGTACAAACTCTGGGCTGGGGGTGTGGGTTCTGGGATGGGGCCAAAAATGAGGGGTTCTGGGTGTGGGAGGGGGCTCTGGGCTGGGACAGGGTGCGGGAGAAGTTGCAGTCTGTGGGCTCCGGGAGGGAGTTTGTGTGCAGGAGGGGGCTTAGGGCTGGGGCAGGGGGTCGGGCTGTGGGAGGGGATGCAGGCTCCGGGAGGGAGTTTGGGTGTGGGAGGGGGCTTCAGGCTGGGGCAAGGGGTTGGGGTGCAGGCTCTGGACGGCTTTTACCTCAGGGATCCCCGGAAGTGGCGACATATCCCTCGGCTCCTAGAGATAGGGGCAGCCAGGTGGCTCTGTGCGGTGCGCGCAGCATCCACATGCAGGCCCCACCCCCTGCAGCTCCCATTGGGTGAGGTTCCCGGCCAATTGGAGCTGTGGAGCTGGCGCATGGGTCGGGGGCAGCACGCGGAGCCCCCTGGTCGCCCCTGTGCCTCGGAGCCAGAGGGACATGTCCCTGTTTCCGGGGGCCATGTGGAGCCAGGTAGGGAGTCTGTCAACCAGACTTTTAATGGCCTGGTCAGTGGTGCTGACCAGAGTCTCCAGGGTCCTTTTTCAACTGTGGCTCCCAGGAAGGGGCCACCAGGTCCCTGTAGCCCCTAGGCGCATGGGCAGCCAGGGAAGCTTCACGTGCTGCCCTTGCGCCCGCAGGTGCCGTCCCCGCAGCTCCCAGCCAATGGGTGGGGGCACTAGGGTGGGGGCAGTGTGCTGAGCCTCTCTGGCCACCCATGTGCCTAGGGGTGTCCGCGTGGAGCTAGGGCAGGCAGAGGCACCCCGCTGCACTGCCGACCAGGCTTTTAATGGCCTGGTCAGCGGTGCTGACCGTAACCACCAGGGTTCCTTTTCTTCCGAGTGTTCCAGTTGAAAACCGGATGCCTGGCAACCCTATTTATAAATGGTGAGCGTTCATCTTTCTTCTGCTAAAATAACTAAGCCTGATCACTACCATTGTGAAAAAATTTGATATCCACAGTAGCTGTGTTTCAATTCAGATGAGTGAATTTTAGAGAAGATTGGGACTGGTCACAAACCCTTTTATCTTAAGTTGCCATCTTGAGGGAAAGGATTTGTTAACCAATTCCTCCTCCTGATATTTCAGTCAGTAGCAGAAAGACTTGAAAGGTTCCGTGTTCCTTCTGATGTACTTTTAGAAAAGTCCTTTACGTTATCCTGGGATCTAATTCATCCTAGAATGCACTGCTCTGTAATACAGAATCCCTGTTCAGGGGGCATTTCAAAGAATATCAGGGTTGGAAGGGACCTCAGGAGGTCATCTAGTCCAACCCCCTGCTCAAAGCAGGACTAATCCCCAACTAAATCGTCCCAGCCAGGGCTTTGTCAAGACTGACCTTAAAAACCTCTAAGGAAGGAGATTTTACCACCTCCCTAGGTAACTCATTCCAGTTCTTCACCACCCTCCTAGTGAAAAAGTTTTTCCTAATATCCAACCTAAACCTCCCCCACTGCAACTTAAGACCATTACTCCTTGTTCTGTCATCTGGTACCACTGAGAACAGTCTAGATCCATCCTCTTTGGAACCCCCTTTCAGGTAATTGAAAGCAGCTATCAGATCCCCCCTCATTCTTCTCTTCTGCAGACTAAACAATCCCAGTTCCCTCAGCCTCTCCTCATAAGTCATGTGCTCCAGCCTCCTAATCATTTTTGTTGCCCTCCGCTGGACTCTTTTCAATTTTTCCACATCCTTCTTGTAGTGTGGGGCCCAAAACTGGACAAAGTACTCCAGATGAGGCCTCACCAATGTTGAATAGAGGGAAATGATCACATCCCACGTGATTCACTGTGCACTAGTGGAGGATCAGGATCACTATGGTAAGGAATCCAAAGAATGTATTCTGGGACTTCAGATGTCCAAAAATAAATTAGAGAGTTAGTAGTGAGATTGAAGGCCTGTATGGGAGAAGAATGTTAAAATTTATATATGTCTCTCTAGATTCACTTGGTGCTTCAGGATTTGTGAGAACTCAAAATTCCAAGTGAATCTTGTAAGTGCAAATTTGGGTGAGCTGAACCTGCTGGTTTGGTTTCATGGAAACTTTATTGACTCAGTCTGAGTTGTAGAGTTTAGCAGACTCCTAATTACTGCAAGAATTGCCATAATGAAAATCATAACATTGTATTATAAAAAAATTATAATACAGTATGACTAATTGACATGATTTAATTACTTCCACCTTGCATAGAGATAAAGCAAAATCTTGAAGATTTTGTTACCAATCACTATATTAGCAATATTGTAAATACAACAAGCAGTATTCACTTCAGTCACATAGTTTTGTTAGATTTTTACTGTTTCTCTTTTAAATTCTGTGCAAATTCTGAAGAGTGTTTTGCAGCTTAGATATTTTCAGATAGGGCCTGGTTTGGTTGTAGATGCAAGTATGAAATAAGTGAAGGGCTGATTTCTAACTAATATTAGAAATTTTAAAGAGTTTGAGATTGAAATCTCTTCTCACATATGGCTACATTGTTACTTTAGGAACAGCCCTGAACAAAGGATGCTGCATATACTGTACCACCCTAGGATTAATCCTGGGTGGCATTGTGACTCAGACTCACCTTTGAGCTACAATTCCTCCTCTCCACTTTGCCATTAGGCAGTATCAACTGACAGCTGGCCTGAACCAACTCCCTGCCAATGTCCTGCATTGGCTCTGCTACTCTGACCAGTGCCTAAGGAGATGAACAGTGGACCAAAGCCCAGCAATTAGTAAATTATAGTCCCAAAGAACATCAATACAAGCAACAAAATATTAAACTTTAGCTAAGCCAGAGACTTTGATAAGAATCCATAGTGAACCCAGAAAAAGATTTTAAGAGTCGAAACACCAATGATTAAATCATCCCTTCAGCTCATATTACAAAAATAGTTACTGACATACTAGTTCCATTTTCTCCCTTTGTTTCAGATTTTTGGTTTCAGCTGAACACACACACACCCCAGCAGAGTGTTGCCAGTTTAGCCATTTTCCAACCCCCCTGTAAATTTATCAGAAGGGTAGCAGTTGTAGCCACAAAAACAACAAGGAGTCCGGTGGCACCTTAAAGACTAACAGATTTATTTGGGCATAAGCTTTCGTGGGTAAAAAACCATCTGAAACATCTGAAGAAGTGGGTTTTTTACCCACAAAAGCTTATGCCCAAATAAATCTGTTAGTCTTTAAGGTGTCACCGGACTCCTCGTTGTTCCTGTAAATTTAAATACCTCCCATCCCCCTCTAATTTCAATTCCTGGGAAAGATTCTGCAGACTCTCCAAATCCTGTCCCCTATGCTAATCCTGAGTAAAAAAAAGCTTGTTGCAGGGATCCTCTGCATGGGACAGAATCCCCCCCACTTCACCCAAAACACACACACACAAAAACAAGCAGAAGTACTCCATAGCCACTACTGCAAATAATTGGCTTAAATTTTTGTTCTTAATTTCATCCCATTACTCTGATTTTAAACTCTTTATTATATGAAAAAAATAATTTCCTAGATATAGTTGAAGATGTAAGGCCAAATTCAGAAGTGAGTGTCTGGAAAACTGGTTAAAATCTAGATAATGGTGTAACATGCTGCCAGATGCTGGGAGAGAGGTGTGTAGCCTCTGAATTTGGTTTATGTAATAAGATAGTGAGACAAATGTGGCAAGGATGGATTAGTATATGCCTCATGCTTTGGAATGCTTGTGTTTCAAAACTATGCACTTAAGAAATGGGCTTATTTAAATTAATTAATCATATTTAAGAGAGCCAACTGAACTATTTAATACTTAGAATCCTTTTATGTACTTTGTTATAAAGAAGAAAGAAGAAAGGTGAAGAAAAGACCCAAGGATATTGTACCTGTTTTAGAGTCCCACTTGGTTTCTCATGGTTTGGTGTGTGACAAGGTTGGATTCACTGTAGCTCACAGTTATGGCTATCTACTGCCTCTTGTGAGTTCTTTTCTCTCTGCAGATGGGATTGGAAGCTGCTCATAGAAGCTTCCACTGTTTGCCTCCCAGTCTGCTTGTCAACTCTCTCGTAAGGTATGTTCTTGACCTAAAAAAAAAAGTCTCATTTTGTTCATACTCGTGTGAAGTTACTATTTCCTTTTAAAACATTTTTCTAAACTTCTGACTCTACAGCTGGGACAGGTTCAGCCCGTGCCTCAAGGCTTCATTATGTCTGTTGGTGACACACTTCCTAAAAAGTCGCCTGTGTGCTGTTGCTGATTTCTTTATGCTGACCTATCTTCTTTTCTTTTGGTTTGTTTTTCAGAGATGGGGAAGTCCTTCAGTGGTTTTAGCTCTCTCTTCCTTGTTCGCTCTGCTTATTGTAGCATCCAACTCTTTAGCATCTGAGCACTTTCCAAAGATTTTAAAATATAAACAATAATAATAATTCCTCTCTCCCCTCCTCCTTTCCTTCTCACCCTCTAGCAAGAACGGAGTGATTTACTTTTAGTTTAATTTTGTTATTAAGACTTTGGGGGTAGACTCTGTGTGTGTGTGTGTGTGTGTGTGTGTGTGTGTGTGTGTGTGTGTGTGTGTGTGTGAGAGAGAGAGAGCGAGAGAATTTATTGTGGGAAAGCTATATCCAAGAGATGTCTTTTGCATTTGCTTTTGAATATGATGTGGGTTAGTGATCATTCTTATCTCAGCTGGGTGCAAGTTGCAGTTATAATTGGTCTCTCTAATTTGTCCACCATAGATGGACAGTTTTGTTTTGCCACAAGAATACTTAAGATACTGCCAGATATGAGAGAGACATCAAGGTGTCATCTCAAAAGATCAGATTCCAGTGCGAAGCCCTCACTACCTAAAGCTCCCATATACATTTGACACAGACTCATAGGAATGGTCTAAGGATAGTGCAATAGGTATGTTATGTGATTGCTTTCCCACTCTGTATTTCTTTCAGGACAGTGTGTTTATGCTCAACAGGATTAAAGAGAAATATTAAAAAGAGTTAAAGCAGTAAAATTACAGGCAAAAAGAATTAAAACAAACAGTTTTCAAGAAAGAAGAATGTATTATAAATGAATCTCTAGATTTTAATAAGTTTAAACATTTCTCTCAGGCTTTGGAAAATTATTTTGACCAAATACAATCTGATCAAACTATTGGAGACGTCTCCTTTAATTCACTGTCATTAGAGCAGAATGGTCACATGGTTAAAACATTTTCCCACATGGAAACTGAAAGAGCTATTCAAGACTTAAATCAGATAAAGCACTGGGTTGAGATGGCTTTCCAGTAGACTTGCAAATACCTTTCCTAACCTACTATTCCCTACACTATTTCAGAACTGTCTGAGGCATGAGTGATGCTTTCAGATATATGTATTAGTCTAATTACTTTGCTAAAAAAAATGACAAACTGGACACTGGCTGTTGAGATTTTCCCCACCTCACAGTTAAATATACTGTGCAAATCATTGACAACATTGTTGCTTAAGTGACTGGAAGATACTAAACCCACTCTCATATTCATAAATAGGTTTTATGAAATGAGGAGATAATGCACCAAAAATGCTTCATTAGCTGGTAATACATAGAAAAAATGGCATCTCATCACACTGATTTCCCCACAAACACATTGCAGTTAGTTGCAGAGAATACCATTGATAGGGATGAATGGCTATATTGGCAGTTTTTCATAAACTTAGATTTAGGCTGCTATTTTTATTCTAGATGAAATGTCTGTAAAACTGTCCTGTGGACAGTTTAATGTTTCTTCTACATTCAATCTGAGAAGGGGACAAGAAGAAGGTGCCTTCTCTTTTTTCTTTAATGAAGATGAACTCTTAAAGATGGTGTTATGACTGAAGGCATTACTGTTGTTGAGAAAGAGCATACATTCAAATGTGTATGCTGATGATATAGTCATGCAGCATAAGGATCTTGTTTCCTCAGTCCCAGGGCTCTTGAATTAGTTAACATACAAAGGATATTGTTTTAACTTAGAGAAGTCTCAAACACTAGATATATCAAAAAGACTAGATTCCACACAATTTCTATTTCAGATACAGAAGGATATCAAATATTTATGGATAATGGGATGGTTCCTGCAAACTTGAGGAAATTTTTACTGAATTCAATGAGAGTTCCACACAAGCCTGGGATTGATCCTGCAAGCTCTCCACAAAGACCCGAGGGTGGCAAAAAATAATTTTGCTTCATTTTAACTTCATTTTGAATCAGTTGGGGAAAAAAGACATTGAGAAATGGCTTCACTTGCCTTTTCCCCCTATTGAGATGTACAGATTATTTTAAAAGAACACTAGTACCATCTTCACAAGTGCCTCCTTCACTCTTCAAATGGCTAATAAAATTCCTTTATCATAATTATGTGCCAGCATAGGGACAGATTTGGTATCTTTGTGGGGGACAGACGACTCTTTTTACATTCCCACAACACTGCCTACTCATCTGAGAAAGAAGTTAATCTTCAACACTTCAGAGTTTGTATTACCGTGATTAGAAGCACTGATAAAATATGACCTAACCAGTTCATCTGTACTTTTCGACTGGAATACTTCCTTAACTTCAGCACTCACATATGAAAAATATAGTCTTCTATAAACATCTTTACAGTGATGGATTTAGTTTATGGCCAAAAAATTGCATATTTTTGTTGTTTATCTTCTACCACTGTCATATTCCATTTATCAATTATTAAAGTGCACCATTCAGACAAACACTGGAAAATTATGGCAAAACAACTTAATTAAGAAAATTAGCAATAAAGATATATTTGCATAAACCATGTGGCTCAATTGCATAGCATAT
Organism: Emys orbicularis; assembly: GCF_028017835.1. NCBI lineage: Eukaryota > Metazoa > Chordata > Testudines > Emydidae > Emys > Emys orbicularis. Next base: position 59,534,733 of record NC_088688.1, on the reverse strand, counting down.
TTCCTGAAACATATAATCAAAGATTAATGGGAATTTAAGTTGAATGCAAAACCCTTCTTTCATATCCTTCCCCACGTCCTTTGTCTTCTTGCCTTCTTACATTATGCTTAGCTGGAACTGGCTTGTGCTTGCTGTTTTCATCCAAATCCCTCTTAAAACTATAGTGCTTCTGTAGACCCTTCCAATGATAACTCACCAAATTAAAAATAGATAAGCTTAAAAGCTTGCTCTGCTTGGAGTTTCACTATTTAACCAGTGTTATGATGTCTGAATGGTACTGTCTGTGTATGATTTAGATTAGGTGAGTTTAGGTGAGATTAGATTTAGAATTGTGTCTTCTACTTTGTTTGCCCAATATCAAGCATATTGTTTGACAAATAGTAATAATGATAATAAAATAGCTATGTAGAGGCCTGGAAATATGTATTCCATACTGTCCAAAGTACAGATGTACAATTAAAATGTCATCATTTGCCAACAGTTACCACACAATGGGGTCTGAGATACCAGATTTTCCCTCTACTTACAATGTGAAATAACTATGGTCCGGTTCTAGGTTTTTTGCCGCCCCAAGCAAAAAAAAAAACAAACAACCCCTCCTGGAATGCCGCCCCTGGAATTGTGCCGCCCCAAGCATGTGCTTGGTTTGCTGGTGCCTAGAGATGGTCCTGACTATGGTACTTGCTTGGAAACTGTAGAGAAAAGTTAAATTTTCAGTGGCAACAACTGTACTTCCATTTAATTCTTTAGTGTATTTTCACAATAAGATGCCATTACTAGATTCCTGTGTAAGGGCTGGATTAATAATGTGTGACAGATAATACAGATGTCAACAACATATTTATCTTACATTTTGTTGTCATAAATTACCGAATTCTAAACACAGAAGCTGATCAAAAGTGGCACACACCGATATACAGCCTGTCCTCAAGATTATATAAGCTAGGATTATTGAATGAATTGAAAGTACTAGGTATCAAACTGTTCTACAGAAATTTGAGAGAATAAGAAAGGGTCATCCTCAGAAAATGGAAATCCAAAAATTTACCAATTTACATAAAGGCCTAAACGGGGTTATCTAATACATCACTGTGAAAGTGTTTCTATGATGAGGTGCACAAAATTGGAAATATATAGCATTATTTGAAATCCTATAAAACGGTGGTTCTCAACCAGGATGGGGGTACATCAACTCATCTAGATAGTTGCCTAATTTTACAACAGGCTACATAAAAAGCACTAGCGAAGTCAGTACAAACTAACATTTCATACTGACAAAATGAGAAAGTAAGCAATTTCAGTAGTAGTGTGCTGTGACACTTTTGTATTTTTATGTCTGATTTTGTAAGCAAGTAGTTTTTAAGTGAGGTGAAACTTGGGGTATGCACAGGGGTGCTAGAACAATTTTTATAATGGGGTGCTGGTGATGGAAACCATGGATTTGGTGTTTGTTATAACTACTTCTAGCCCCGGGGTGTGGCATTACCCCAAGTTCCAGCACCACTGGATACGCAAGACGGATCAGACTTCTGAAAGGGGTACAGTAGTCAAGAACCACTGCTATAAAATACTTACATTAAAGCAGATCTTCATATGTGTTTATCACTTGTTTTGTTTTTTTAATATTGTGCTTTATAATCTTTGGAACATATCAAGGCTTCTGTCTTTTAGAGTCTTCATGAAACCAACAAGTATGTTTAATAGCTCTATAGGCGTTTGGGTTAAAGAATGTTGTCTTGTATTTTACACCAATTCTATAAATTCTTACTCTGTCACAAATGACATTTGCTTTAAACAATTTTATATTTCCTTTAATCTTTATTTATTTTGACCAAGAGTATAAAATCATAAACAAAACAAAAATCAGAAACTGTTCCCAAATTAACTAATAAAATAATCTATCTTTAAATAATCTCCTTAATACATTCTAACATAAAGGATGTAAATCTGTGATAGGTAAAACCTGTGTTAGTTTAACCTTGAGTCAATTTTATCTGGATATAGACTCATAGACTTTAAGGTCAGAAGGGACCATTGTGATCATCTAGTCTGACCTCCTGCACAACGCAGGCCACAGAATCTCACCCACCCACTCCTGTAACAAACCCCTAACCTATGCCTGAGTTATTGAAGTCCTCAAATCGTGGTTTAAAGACCTCAAGATGCAGATAATCCTCCAGCAAGTGACCCATGCTCCACGCTGCAGAGGAAGGTGAAAAACCTCCAGGGCCTCTGCCAATCTGCCCTGGAGGAAAATTCCTTCCCGGTCCCAAATATGGCGATCAGTTAAACCCTGAGCATGGAGGCAAGACTCACCAGCCAGCACCCAGGAAAGAATTCTCTGTAGTAACTCAGATCCCACCCCATCTAACATCCCATCACAGACCACTGGGCATATTTACTTGCTAATAATCAAAGATCAATGAATTGCCAAAATTAGGCTATCCCATCCCCTCCATAAACTTATCAAGCTTAGTCTTGAAGCCAGATATGTCTTTTGCCCCCACTACTCCCCTTGGAAGGCTGTTCCAGAACTTCACTCCTCTAATGGTTAGAAACCTTCATCTAATTTCAAGTCTAAACTTCCTAATGTCCAGTTTATATCCATTTGTTCTTGTGTCCACATTGGTACTAAGCTTAAATAATTCCTCTCCCTCCCTGATATTTATAAAGAGCAATCATATCTCCCCTCAGCCTTCTAAACAAGCCAAGCTCTTTGAGTCTCCTTCCATAAGACAGGTTTTCCATTCCTCGGATCATCCTAGTAGCCCTTCTCTGTACCTGTTCCAGTTTGAATTCATCCTTCTTAAACATGGGAGACCAGAACTGCACACAATATTCCAGATGAGGTCTCATCAGTGCCTTGTATAACGGTACTAACACCTCCTTATCTTTACTGGAAATACCTCGCCTGATGCATCCCAAGACCGCATTAGCTTTTTTAACGGCCATATCACATTGGCGGCTCATAGTCGTCCTGTGATCAACCAATACTCCGAGGTCCTTCTCCTCCTCTGTTACTTCCAACTGATGTGTCCCCAATTTATAACCAAAATTCTTGTTATTAATCCCTAAATGCATGACCTTGCACTTTTCACTATTAAATTTCATCCTATTACTATTACTTCAGTTTACAAGGTCATCCAGATCTTCCTGTATGATATCCCGGTCCTTCTCTGTATTAGCAATACCTCCCAGCTTTGTGTCATCCACAAACTTTATTAGCACATTCCCACTTTTTGTGCCAAGGTCAGTAATAAAAAGATTAAATAAGATTGGTCCCCAAACCGATCCCTGAGGAACTCCACTAGTAACCTCCTTCCAGCCTGACAGTTCACCTTTCAGTATGACCCGTTGTAGTCTCCCCTTTAACCAGTTCCTTATCCACCTTTCAATTTTCATATTGATCTCCATCTTTTCCAATTTAGCTAATAATTCCCCATATGGAACTGTATCAAATGCCTTACTGAAATCAAGGTAAATTAGATCCACTGCATTTCCTTTGTCTAAAAAAAATCTGTTACCTTCTCAAAGAAGGTGATCAGGTTGGTTTGGCATGATCTACCTTTTGTAAAACCATGTTGTATTTTGTCCCAATTACCATTGACCTCAATGTCCTTAACTACTTTCTCCTTCAAAATTTTTTCCAAGACCTTGCATACTACAGATGTCAAACTAACAGGCCTATAGTTACTCGGATCACTTTTTTTCCCTTTCGTAAAAATAGGAACTATGTTAGCAATTCTCCAGTCGTACGGTACAACCCTTGAGTTTACTGATTCATTAAAAATTCTTGCTAATGGGCTTGCAATTTCATGTGCCAGTTCCCTTAATATTCTTGGATGAAGATTATCTGGGCCCCCCGATTTAGTCCCATTAAGCTGTTCGAGTTTGGCTTTTACCTCGGATGTGGTAATATCTACCTCCATATCCTCATTCCCATTTGTCATCCTACCATTATCCCTAAGCTCCTCATTAAAGACTGAGGCAAAGTATTTGTTTAGATATTGGGCCATGCCTAGATTATCCTTAACCTCCACTCCATCCTCAGTGTTTAGCAGTCCCACTTCTTCTTTCTTTGTTTTCTTCTTATTTATATGGCTATAGAACCTTTTACTATTGGTTTTAATTCCCTTTGCAAGGTCCAACTCTACATGGCTTTTGGCCTTTCTCACTTTATCCCTACATGTTCTGACCTCAATAAGGTAGCTTTCCTTGCGAATCCCTCCCATCTTTCACTCCTTGTAGGCTTTCTGCTTTTTCTTAATCACCTCTCTGAGATGCTTGCTCATCCAGCTTGGTCTACAACTCCTGCCTATGAATTTTGTCCCCTTTCTTGGGATGCAGGCTTCTGATAGTTTCTGCAACTTTGACTTGAAGTAATTCCAGGCCTCCTCTGCCTTTAGATCCACAAGGTTCTTCAGTCCAATCCACTTCCCTAACTAATTTCCTTAATTCTTTAAAGTTAGCCCTTTTAAAATCAAACTAGATGGAAGGATAAACAAAAATAGATCTGGGACTAGGGTTTTTAAACTGAATTAGCTCATGATCACTCGAACCAAGGTTGTCCCCTACAACCATTTCTTCTATGAGGTCCTCACTACTCACCAAAACCAAATCTAAAATGGCATCCCCTCTTGTTGGTTCTTCAACTACTTGGTGAAAGAATCCATCAGCTATCGCATCCAGGAAAATCTGAGCCCTATTATTATTACTAGCACTTGTCCTCCACTAGCACAGTCTATATCTGGGAAGTTAAAGTCTCCCATGATCACACAATTCCCATTAGTGTTTACTTCATTAAAAAGATTAAAGAAGTCTCTATCCATAACCAAATTGGATCCCGGCGGTCTGTAGCACACCCCAAGCACTATCTCAGGGGAGGCTCTAGTAGCTTTCTTTCCCAATGTGATTTTTGCCCAGACAGACTCTGTCTTATCCATTTCATCACTTCTTATTTCTTTACAGTCTACCTCATCATTGATATACAATGCTACTCCACCACCTTTGCCTTTATTTCTGTCTTTCCTAAACAGCACATAGCCTTCAATACCTGTACTCCAGTCATGACTACTATTCCACCATGTTTCTGTTATCCCTATAATATCTGGTTTCACTTCCTGCACCAGTAGCTCTAGTTCCTCCATTTTGTTACCTAGACTCCTCGCATTAGTGTACAAACATCTTAATTTTTGCTGTTTGGCTTCACTGACATTCTTTACCCGATTAGGCACAGACATTCTACTGCCAGTATCACCTATTAGACTGGTATCTACACTACCCTTCCTCCTTACATCCATTCTCATACCCACGTCTGTATCCTTTCTTACTTTGTTTTCTTCCTTCTCAATGTTAAATTCCGGCGTGGAGATTACCTGGACATCTCCCAACCATCTCCCCCAAATTCCTAGTTTAAAGCTCTCTTAATCAGTTGTGCCAGCCTCCATCCTAGAAGTCTATTTCCCTCCTTACTCAGGTGAAGTCCATCCCGAGAGAACAGTCCTCTGTCCATGAATGCTTCCCAGTGGCCATACATCCCAAAGCCCTCCTTATAGCACCACTGCCTGAGCCATCTGTTGATCGCCATAATCTTGTCACACTTTTGTCGCCCTTCTCTAGGAACAGGCAGAATCCCACTGAAGATCATCTGAGCCTCGATTTCCTTAAGCATCTTTCCCAGCCTGGCATAGTCACCCTTGATATGTACCAGCGAGAATCTAGCTGTATCATTTGTTCCCACATGAAGGACAATCAGCGGATTGTTTCCCGCTCCCATTAGGATCCTTTTCAGCCTCAGGTCCACATCCCGTATCTTAGCACCTGGCAGACAGCACATCCTTCTGTTCTCCGGATCAGCTCTAGTTACAGGCCTGTCTATTCTTCTCAGTAAGGAGTCCCCAATCACGTAGACCTGCCTTTTCCTGGTGATGGTGCGATTCTGCAGTCTATCCCCTGCTCCCTCTGGCTGCAAGTCCTCTCAATTTCTATTGTCCCTTGCAATCCTCCGTATCCTCCTGGGGCTCATATTTGGTGTTATTATCTCCATTGACTCTTCTCCGCTTCCTATAGGACTAGCTGCTCTTCTCTTCTTCCTTGCCCTCTCACCTTCAGTGACCACCTGCTGTGCACCTTCTTCATTTTCCAACTCTGCAAACCTGTTCCTGAGCTCTATTTCTCCTTCACTAGTCCGTCTTTTTCTCTGCCTGGTTCTCTTAGTCACATGCTTCCACTGTCCACTTTCCCCACCCAGCAGTCTCCCCTCAGAATTCTTTGGTCCTGCTTCCATCTGCAAGTCTGAGCTTTTTCCTTCAGCCTCCTCATGTCTTTGCTCCATCATCTGCTCGAACCCCCTTCTAAACTCAACCAGAGTTTCCACTTGCATCTCCAATCCTCGGATCTTTTCTTCCATCAGCTCTATCAGGCGGCACTTCATGCAATGAAACTCTTTTCAGATACCCCCTCCAGGATCATGTACATGCTGCAGCTTCCACATCCAGTCATCCTCATTGTGTCTTCCACTGCTGCCTCTGTATCGGTCATAGCCTTCCCACCTAAAACCTGTTAGTCTGGGAAACACAAACCAAACCCACCACCACCCACAGCAAAACAAACCCCAATAGGCACCAAAACACTGGCAGAACACCACCCACTCCCTTCACTAGCCTATCTATTCCTCTGCCTAGCTCTTAGTCTCCCCGCAAACTCCCACGGAAACTCCCCTGTTTACAGCTCTGTTTGCTGGCTCCTGTGCCACTGTCTATGCCGCTGCCTGACTGGCTGGCTACCTTTATAGGACCCCTAAGCAGAGAATCCCCATCCCCTAATCAGGGCTCAGCTTCTCTCCCAGCACACTGCCCCTACCAGCCTCCACACATATAAAACTACAAAATACAATACACAAAATACAAAAACCTTCGCCTCCAACAGAGCATCCACTGAAACTCCCCTGTTTACAGCTCTGTTTGCTGGCTCCTGTGCCGCTGCAGCTGTCTATGCCGCTGCCTGACTGGCTGACTGTGATATGAATGTGTTTATGAGAATTTTGATATAATATGCTACGACTCTGGTATTAATTGCAAATGTTTCCTTGTTATCTGTAACAAACACTTAAATATAATACATATTATAGTTTCAAGTGTCTGCATAGGCATATAGGTGCAATTTACATCTCTTCATCACAATATTGCAAACAAAAGTCAAGAGATCAAATATGTCATCATGTATTAAATGTATGCACACTAAATTGCCATGCATGGGCTTTAAAAATACATTGTAAAACATTTATTTTGGGGTCATTGCAAAACCATTTACTGTCCCTTTAGCTTTTATAATTCAGTATAGCAGAGAGAGAGAAAATATGATGAGTGTTAGCCATGTATAACTATACACAAGTTGAAATATTGATACTCATCCTGCATAAGGGACATCCTGGGGAACTGCCCTAGGAAACCTGGGAAGGAACTGTGACTCAGAGTCGGACCATTAGCCAGAGCATTAAGTGTGTCTGGAAAAAGTCTTTGTCCCTGTTGCGGGGTAGCTCCACCCCATCAAGCAGGGGTCAGTTTGTGTGGGAATTGAAATAGAACTGTGATGGCCCAAATGGCCTAGACTCCCCAGCCACCACAGTAGTCCTGGCTCCCAACAGAGTGTGGCCTAATGGTCAGGGTCAGTGCAGCAGCCCTTTGGTGAGAGTCTGTGGCCTAGTGGCCAGAGTCAATGGGACCACCCTTTGTGGCAGGGCAGTGTAGCCTAGTGGCCAGAGTGGGGTGGGCCGTACCCAGGCCCTCCCTACTTCACTGGATCCCAGCCCAAGGCCCTGTCTGCAGCAGGGGTATCCGCCACCAACTCAGCAGAGATCCTTCCAAAACACGCTGAGTCAAAGCCTGGTACCTCAATCAGATCAATGCTTACAGGGGCGGCTCTATGTTTTTTGCCATCCCAAGCATGGCAGTCAGGCAGCCTTCGGCGGCATGCCTGCGGGCGGTCTGCAGTCATGCGGATTCGGCGGCGTTTCTGCGGGTGATCTGCCGGTCCCGCGCCTTCGGCATACCCGCCACTGAATTGCCGCCAAAGCCGCGGGACCGGCAGACCTCCCTCAGGCATGCCGCCGAAGGCCGCCTGACTGCTACCCTGACAGCGACCGGCAGGCCGCCCCCCGCGGCTTGCCACCCCAGGCATGCACTTGCTGCGCTGGTGCCTGGAGCCATCCCTGAATGCTAGTCCTCCTGGGCTACTTCCTACCCATTCTTCTGTGGCAGGTACTCTCGGGGGTTCCACGGTCTCTCCTCCATCTCTGGCATCGGGTGGCTGGGGGTCGGCTGGCCTCTGCATCCTGGAGCACTGGCAGTCCCTCCCCAAGAACCTGCACCACACCTCTGCTCCCTTCAGCAGTCAGCCCAGACTGAGCTGAGCTGGTCCCTTTTATATCCAAGTTCCAGCTGGAGCACACCCAGTAGGGATGAGGGGGCGTGGCCTTCTTGGCCCACGGAGTGTGATTAACCCCTGATAAACTAGTGCAGGATAAGTACATCCCATCACAGTCCCTCTCTGCTCACTTGCCTATGTGGGGAAACAGCAGTCCATGGAGCCTGCACTCCACTCCCCACCCCATGTCTTGGGTGACGATCTGAGTAGTCCACATCGGGTAAGACTCCACTGAGTTCAATGACTATTTGATCTGGCCACTGAAGCATTGTGTTGTATTCAGCAGAAAAAAACATGGATAGGATTATACTACATTAACTATATATCCAACATAAAGGAGAGGTGCATGTGAAGGAAATGTTAGATACTTTTCTTTGTTCAAGTGCACCCAGTAATGTGTCATCTAAGGGCATGTGGACACTGCCCCCGGTTCAGACTATGGGGTGTGTGAATAGCCATGCACATAAAAGTGCTGCACTGTAGTTCCCCCATGTGGATGCTACTGATGTGAACTTAAAGGTCTTAAATTTGCACTAATGTAGTACAAACTACTCCCTTAGTTTGAACTGTAGGGCAATGTAGACATACTCTAAGTTTACATCAGTACCATCTCTATTTTTAAAACTTTGCTGTATCTGCTAAACGTATTTTATAGCAATTAATATATTTTTACAAAATGTATGTCTGTGCAAAGTCTTCAGATCTGTAAGACTAAATTATCATTTCTTAAAGTTAATCACAAGTGCTTTTGAAAAATCCTAAGTAGGGACAAGCCACTCAGGAGTTATACCTTTTAATGTTACACAACGCTAATGTGAAAAGATTTTAAAACAGGACATTATTTAAAATACTGTATAATGAATACATTTTATTCACTAAGGCCCCAGTCCTTCAAGGGAGATCTTTGCAGGCAGACCTCTATGCTTATTTTCAGTCCTAAACTTGATACTTTTCTCCTTGCTGCCATCTCTGTTTATCGTGTGTTGAGGTTTCTGCAGTAACCTATGTACATAGCTGTGATAATACCAGTCTCCTAGACACTGATGTTTTCTGGTGGCAGAGGCATTGATTAACCATCTCTTTTGTCACTTTATTTTAAAAACTTACATTAAATGAACTTTTCAAAGGATTTGATTCCATTTTAAAGCTGCTAGACTCAAGTGAGCTTGAAATTTTGCTCAATTTGTTCTTCTAAGTCTAGTCATAAATCTTAAAAAAACATTGGTATTTCATAATATTTTCCTTTAAATTTAATATTTTTTTAATTGCAGATTGACTATAAAATTGGCTTTACTACATTTACAGAACACTAACACTCATCTTATTATGGTAATGTGAGCTGCAAACAAAATATTGGATAATTGTATCATGAATTGGTTCAAACACCTCTAGTACCTTTTGGACTGTTGGTTTAATTTAATCTTACAAAATTCTAAGGCAACCCAAAATAAAATATGTGCCAACTATATATTTGAAAGTCTTCTCTAAAAGCCATATTGCTATTAATTTGAAATAACAGAGGTTGCAAGTTGGCTGTTCAACTGATGGAGCCAGTATTTTGCAAGTAATTCATGATGGTAATTTCATTCACATTCACATTAGTTGACTAGCTACTGCATGGTTGAATTTGTGCCAGCTATTACTGCCAAAACAATTGTCATGTATTTGTGATATGCTAGTGAAAACATTTTCCGTTTTGGACAATTCTGGAGTTGTAAATGATGAATCCTTTCCTTCATTTGAACACAGAGGCATTATTTTCATCCTTTTTGGAAAAACAAACATAGATTCTTGCCTTGACTTCTGTTGTCCATTAGGGTTTTTGTAATAACACTTTGAGCTTACACTAATGCAACTATTTGAGAAAGTGAAAAAGAAACCTGGTATCTCTCAAACCCATTAATAAATACTGTCAGGTAATGGCAAATTTAACCACATAATGTATGGAAAACATTATATTTTTAACTTTTTTGAACTGGTTTAAAGACTTTACAAATTTTTCAATGAAATGCACTGACAAGTATGAAGACAATACTTATAGAGAGAATCCCCTGATCTAGTGTTTTGGGTAAGTTAAGCTTCCATTGGCATAGACTGCCATACTTCTATTTGTGTTGTACCTCAAGCAGAACTATTTTAAATGTTTTCTGGTAGCATTTTTAGTTGCATTCTTTCTGAGCAGACAACTCTTCTACTTAAAAATATACAACAAATCATATTAATTAAAATGAATCAATCAGACAAGTTAAGTGGTGTTTCAGAATGACTCTAAGTGCCATAAATTCAAATTAATGATTGCACTACTTCTTCCTGGGTTTGAAAAGGCTCCTTGATGCATTAGGGGAAGAAGAAAAAGACAGCCACCCTGTTTAAGAGCATTTATCTGGGTAGCTTGCACAAGTAACTGCACAGACTACTTACGTGGCCAGATGTTATAATCATATCATAAATCTGAGGATGAAGCAGGCAATCATAATAGTCATTCACAGTAGCTAATATTAATACTTCACTGTGCTGAAATGTGGCAGTAAAGTCATGTCTAAATGGGATAATAACACATTAATTATTGCAAAACTTTGTTCATGGACATGCACCTTATATCGGTCTATTGAGAGTATATTTAATTGCTTTTGGTAAAGTGTTTCTTACTTGAGTAATTGAGGAACTGTGTGCTGTGTGAGATTTGACCACACCGCAATTTAAGTGGGGGTGACCTGTGACCTTTAAGGGTAGAGGGAAAAGAGACGCACAGATGCTGCTGGAAAAGCAGAGCAGGTTAGCATGGTGATGCTGACTCATCCCGTAGGGAACGGAAGGGCAGGGAGTTGATAAAGGGCATGCCCAGTGGGAGAAGCCTCCTTTTCCCCAGGTCAGACAGAGCAGCACCCACCCTTGGAAGTGACAGGTTTGATTAGGACCTGCTGTGGGCATTGTGCTAGCTGCTCCTTTCTTTTCCCTCACCAGATCGGCCAGGTGGGAGTGGGGTTTCGTCTTCCCCACAGCCGGATCCAGAAGGTTTTGTTAGGGTGAGTAGGGAAGGGAGTTAAGCTATGATGTCACAACTCAGTGTGTGGGGCGAATGTCCAGTGCAGGTACTCTGTAGACAGGGGATACAGTGACCAGATAAATGGCTTGGTAAAGGACTTAAAGGAGGTGTTTGGTAAAGGAGCAGAACAGCGGGGGCTCGGGGTGCCTATGACTGGCATGGCAGTGAGCCAGCTCCCCCCCTTTATAGCCCACCTTAGCCCTCATTCAAGGGAGGAATGGTAAGGTCCCAGCAGTGGGTTGGCTGGGACCTGGATAGAAAAAGTGAGGACTGACAGAAGCTCCCGGGTAGATATTGAAATAATTGTGGAGTTACCTGCACTGTACACTGTTATCTACTGGGTAGTCCCAGATATCTAATAATAAAGTTGCAGCCTGATTAAACCATATCCAAAGCAGGGCCGCCCAGAGGATTCCAGGGGCCTGGGGTCTTCGGCGGTAGGGGGCCCCCGCCACCGAAGACCCGGCACTTCGGTGGCCGGTCCCGGGGCGGAAGGACCCCCTGCCGCGAGTCTTCGGGGCACTTCGGCGGCAGGTCCCGGAGCGGAGGGACCCCCCGCCGCCGAATTGCCTCCGAAGACCCGGAGCGGAAGAAGCTCTGGGGGCCCAGGCCCCGCGAGAGTTTTCCGGGGCCCCCGGAGCGAGTGAAGGACCCCGCTTCAGGGGCCCTGAAAAACTCTCGTGGGGGCCTCTGCGGGGCCCGGGGCCTGAGGCAAATTGCCCCACTTGCCCTCCCCCCTCTGGGCGGCCCTGATCCAAAGCCTCCAGTCCTTCTTCTGGGGCATTGATTGTGTGAATATCAACCATCATGATTTCAGACAAACATTAAGCCTTCTAATCCTGTTGATGGTTATATTGGTTGTTCCTTTCAGTGATCTGTCATAAGGAGGAATGCCCAGTGATTAAAGGAGAAATGCATGCTGGTGACCAACAGATTATGAATGAATGCAAAAATGGGTTATGTCCTGAAATAACTTTTAAAGTATTAAAACACCTTTTTGATCTGAGCACTTAGCCAGTTTTCAGGGGGTTGTGAATTGTTTCTGTTAGGAACAGAAATTGATGATGGAGTCAACTATTTCTTTGGTGTGATCCTGTTTATTTACAAAAAATGTACACCAAGTCCTGTTTCCCTGAATACCATAGGAATCCAACAACAGGAGAAAGCTATTTGCTCAGAGTTCCAAGCCTTTTTCCAGCCAGCACTTTACCCAGAATGTTCTCTTAGGTCATGTCTACACTACCTCTTATGTTGGTAAAACTTTTGTCGCTCAGAGGTGTGAAAAAACACCCCACTGAGCCTCATGCGTCTTGCCGGCATAAGCCCTCGTGTGCACAGTGCTATGTCGGTGGGAGATGCTCTCCCGCCAACGTAGCTACCTCCACTGGTTGCGCTGGTTTTGTTATGTCGACAGGAGAGCTCTCTTACATCAGCATAATGCGGCTACACAAGTGATCTTACAGCAACGCAGTTATATGGGTACAGCTGTGCTGCTGGAAGTTTGTAAGTGTAGACATGGCCTTAGCTTTTCTTGGGTGACACTGGTGTTTCTCCAGCCATCGTGGCTTCTTTGCTTCTCTGATATTTCTGCTGCTTCTTTGCCACCCGCATGGCCCAGCCACTGCCCAGACTTACATGCAGTCAAGTCATTGGGCAGTAGTTTTCCATTGTTTCAGCTATAATTAAACAAAGGAGCATTAATTTTTCCCTCTTGTAGCTTGAATGGAAAGTGGCTTCCCCACCTGGCAGTTTCAATGGAATGGTGTAATTGCCCATCCCCCAACATAATATAAAGTGTTTGTATAGTATTTGCAGGAGGGAGGGGAAGCTTGTATTTGAGCTGTTTGATCTGAGCACAGAGGACTAAATTTTGATTTTACTTGCACTGATTAGCATAACTCCCCTTAAATCAAATTATTTCAGATTTACACCAGCGTAACTGAGATCCAGATCCACAGTCTGACCCAGAATCTTTAGTAAAACATAAACAACACAAACTACTCTAGCTTCTGAGACCTGCCTATTATTACATTAGTGCTGCTTTTAGTGCTAATGGTCTTGTTCTCATTGAGAGTTGCCATGACCATGTGTCCTGTGATCAAAGAAATTATAATATGGATTACCTACCTGGACTTGTCTTTATTATAAAAACTATTTTGTTGGGACTCTTTGATCCTATGCCTAGGCTAAATTATTATAAAGATTTGTGCAATATTGTCATACTAGCTACAAATATGTTACTCTCAGAAAAGAACTACCTCCAACCCCAATTACATCGGAAAGGGTTTAAAGACACTGGTTCATTCTATCTATGGATAAATGTCCCTTGCCCCTAAATGATAAGTATCAGGAGCCTGATTCTCCTCTTGCTTACATAGGTTTTATATCAGTATAACTTAGACAGGTGTAAAATTGAAGTGCAGGATCAGCAATCAGGACTTTATTGTTTGGTAGGTTTTGATAACTGTTTTGGACAAGACTGAGAGTATGCTCCCCAAAACAACAAAGAGGAGGAAAAGAGATGTTTCATTCCTGTTTGAAAGATGGTTTTAACGCTGCTGTCATTTTTGTTGTCTTATTAGTTATATTTTAGGCATCTACTGCCTTATGCGGGCATCATTTAAATCTAAATAAATAAAAATACATAAAATATTATTGGATGCTTACCATTTTATAATTGCTGATATAAACTGTGTGAATTCAGTGTACCATAAAGAATATGTATTGGTTAATTTTGAGTGAGAACTACTCAACTCAGTCAGTTTGTCCACTTAATTTCATTTTCTATTAGGTATTCTTATTTCCTGGGACATTTCAATGCCAGAGTCAGATGGGACTCCCAACCGTGGAGCGGCACAATAGGCAAAGAAGGGATGGTAAACCCCAATGGTATTCTCTTCAACAAACGTGTGGAGCATGACCTGCTCATCAAAAATACCATCTCTAGGCACAGTAACAAATTTAAGACCACCTGGAAATATCCTGGGTTCAAATACTGGCACCTCCTTCACTATGTTATAGTCAGAGCTCAAGATTACGCTGATGTCCGAATAACACAAGCCATGAAAGGTACAGATCACTGTTGGACAGACCATCTATTAGTAAGATCAGTCATGTACCTGCAGCTCACTCCACCACACCGCAAACACCCAAAGACTAAGTGAAAGCAGAACGTCAAAGCACTTCAGGACCAAGCCAGCTGCAAGATGCTCCAGCAACAGCTTCTGAGAAACTCTCTAACTTGCCTGATAACATCATTGACATTCAAGAGCACTGGGATCAACTTAAAAATACCATTCACAGTGCATGTGCTGAAACTATAGGCTATTCCACTCATTGGCACCAAGATTGGTTTGATTAAAACAACGAGAAAATCCTAGCATTAATTCAACAGAAAAGAACTGCATTCTGTAACTGGCAAAATGATTCCTCTAACCAATGAAAACATGAGGCTTATCACCTGCTCAAAGCCAAAGTCCAAAAGAAGCTACGTGACATCAAAAACAAGTGGTGGCAAGAGAAGGCTTCTGATATCCTGGGTTTCGTATACCAGGATAACATGAGAAGCTTCTTTCAATCTACAAAAACTATATATGGGCCAAGCTCCAAAGGCCCAACCCCTTTACATTCCCAGAATGGCCCCACCCTCCTTAAGGACAATGCAGCCATTAAACAATGCTGTAAGGAGCACTTTGAGAGCCTACTAAACCACAAATTCATGGTCTCTGAAGACACCATCGAGTCTATTCCACAATGCTCAGCAATGGAACACCTTGCTGATCCCCCATCTTCTGAGGAAGTTTGACATGCCATCACCCAGACAAAAAATCACAATGCACCAGGCCCAGATAGCATCCCAGCTGAGATTTTTTAAAGATGGTGGAACAATGTTCCAACACAAACTTTGCCAACTCTGGACCTCTGAAGAAATTCCACCTGACTTTAAGAATGTCAACATTGTTACAATATTCAAGAAAGGGGACAAATCTTTGTGCGAGAACTATAGAGGTATTGCCCTCCTTTCCATCGCAGGGAAGATCCTTGCCCAGATCCTACTAAACCACCTTCTACCCCTTGCAGAGGAACTCCTCCCCAAATCACAGTGTGGCTTCAGACCATCCCAAGGCACAACTGACATGATCTTCGTGGCGTGACAGTTTCAAGAGAAGTGCAGAGAGCAACACCATGAACTGTTTATGGCATTCATCGACCTAACCAAGGCCTTCAACTCTATCAGTCACAATGCCTTATGGAAGATACTGTGTAGGTTTGGCTGTCCACAGAAATTCATTTCCATCATCAGACTACTCCATAATGGGATGAATGCCATCTTTCTGTGCAACAGCTCAGAGACTGAACCATTCATCATTCACACTGGTGCCAGGCAGGGCTGGGTCATTGATCCAACACTCTTCTCCATTTACCTTGCCGTGATCCGATTCTCATCCTTGACCACCTTCCTGATGGAATCGGGATTGAGTATCGTATGGATGGCGAACTCCTCAATCTCCAACGTCTCCAAACAAAATCTAAGATCACGAGATTTGGCATCACTGACCTTCAGTATGCAGATGAATGCGTCATTCTCGCACACACAGAGGCCAACCTACAAAGCACCCTAAATCTTTTTGCAGATGCCTATCAAAGCCTGAGTCTCTCTCTCAACATTGGGAAAACCAAGGTACTCTATTAGCTCTCACCTGCACAAACTACTCTTCATACTCCACAAGTCACCATCGGTGGAGAACCCCTCGAAAATTTTCCATACATTGACAGCCACCTCTCCCAAAGAGCCAGCATTGACATGGAAATTTAATATATGATCCGCTGTGCCTGTACATCCTTTGGAAGACTACTCAAACGAGTCTTCAATGATAGGGATCTGCAAACAGGCACCAAGAACTTGGTTTACAAGGCAGTTGTCATCCCCACCCTTCTATATGGGTGTCAGACCTGAGTAGCCTACAGATGACATCTCAAGTGGCTGGAGTGGTTCCAGCAGCACTGCCTCAGGAGGATTCTCAGGATCAGCTGGGAAGACTGACGTATTAACATCAGCGTTCTCTCTGCAGCGAACATCACAGTACAGAGGCGCAGGTCATGAAACACCAACTCCACTGGGCTGGCTACTGTGTACGTATGCCTGACACTCGCCTCCCAAAGCAAGTACTCTTCTCTCAGGTAAGTCAGGGAAGAAGGGCTCACGGAGGGCAGTGGAAGCCCTCAAAGACATATTGAAAGTACACCTTAAAAAGGGAGGCATCAACCCAACGAACTGGGAGGACTTGGCGCGGAACAGGACATAGTGTGGGGCCACACCATACACCAAGCCACAGCCCACTTTGAGGAGAACAGATGTGCTCATGAGACAGAGAAGTGACAAAGGAGAAAAGAAAGGGCACAATAGTCCAGCCAACAACTGTGTCTCCTCCAAGATTACACCTGTCACTTCTGTGGGAAAATCTGCAGGTCATGAATTGGGCTCCTCAGCCACTTAAAAACCCACCGATGAACCCCCTTGGCAGACATCATCCTCACATCGAGGGATAGCTGAAGAAGATTCTTATTGTTCTTGTCCCCCATGTAAACAGATAGTATTCCCACAAACAAAAACTTAGTTAAAGCTTGTTAGGATTGCTTGTGTGCAAAACATGCCCATATAACCTCTTAAAAGCAAGGCTACCTGTAACACTCACACTTCACATTAGTCACTCTCAGAGCCTGACCTTCATCAGAGGTTGGTTGTCTCCAGTGGAACTGAAAAGTTTTGGTTCTATTGAGATCCAGATGAGGATTGTCTCTACCCCATCAGGAGCTTGAGACGAGGACCCCATTGTTCAAGGACTATATAAAACCTGCTCCCAAGAGGTTTGGCCCAGATTTTTAAAGATATTTAGGCATTGTCTAACTGATTTAAGAGCCTAAATCTCATTTTCAAAATTGATTTAGGCACTTAGGAGCCTAAATCCCACTGACTGTCATTGGTTCCCATTGATTTTCATCTTCCTCCGCAACTCATGGGTTGCAGTCATGGAGCAGCTGAAGAGCCTTTTTGAACCCCCCCTACTTGCATTAGCTAGACCATCGTCAGAGTTAGTCAATCCATAGCAGAGCTCATTTACACAAGAAGAAAGGGGCACTACTCACCTTTCAGGATTTGGCCCAAACTGAGTTTCAGAATTATGGCCAAGATTTTCAAAATTTGATGTCTAAAGTGAGGTTCCTAAATCCACATTTAGGCATCTAAACAATTGATAATTAGAGTTAATGGGAGCTGCAGGTGCTCAGCAGTGCTGAAAATCAGGCCAAACTTTAGGCACACAGTTTTGAAAATCTCTGCATCCTCCAATGTCACTAACTATTAAATGTTTAGTTACACTAAGAGGTATCAGTAATCATCACTGGGTTTCAATGTTTTCAAATATTTCATGTGCATTAAATTTAGTTAAATTATCTTAAATATGTACATTTAACAATGAAACAAAGAGATAGAAGGTGCACAATCTCAGTGACTAAAGCCAGTCATTAAAATGTTTATTTAGATAGTATTTGTTTTATTCCTAATTTGTAATTATTGTTGCACCTTTTCAAACCTAAGCAGCTAGTCAAACTTCAGAGCCCTGTGACGTTCCAATTGAAAGTAGAAATTGATGGAGTCTAGTATTTTCTTTGATGCAATTTTATTATATACAAGGAATATACAAAGTCCTGCTTCTCCAAACACAGAGATGTGTTCCCTTAACTCAGTGGTTCACAACCTTTTTTCATTTGTGGATCCCTAAAAAATTTCAAATGGAAATCTTAGACATAGTCTGTTGGATCCCCAGGGGTCCGGGGACCACAGGTTGAGAACCTTAATTATCTCTTAGCTGTCTTAAATGAAGGATGCAGTCATACATCAGTTTGAATGAGGTTTTAACTCAATTAATAACAAGGTTTCATCCAGCTCATAACATTATTTACACAATAATCATTTTGCTGAGTATTTGTAAAGTATTAAGTCGCAATAAAGCATATAACATTGGCAGACCCCGGTCCTCACGATCGAACCTGGGGCCTCGGGAGCTTAGTGCATGAGTCTCTATTGCATAAGCTAAAAGCTAACTGACTATTAGCTAAGGTTGTAGAGCAGACTCAATCTCTTTCTCTCTCTCTAAGTGGGCTCTGTGCCCAGGGCCGGCTCTGGCTTTTTGGCCACCTCAAGCAAAAAAAAAAAAAAAAAAAAAAGGCGGGGCGGCCAGAACGGCAAAGCAAAAAAAAAAAAAAAACCTGCGCGGCCGGAGCCAGGGTGCAGGGGGACTCCCTGCTCTTCAGATGTGCCCCAGCTAGCGGGGGGAGGGGAAGGGAGTGGGGGGAGAGAGAGAAGGGGGGCGGCCAGGGCTTCAGCGGGGCGCTGTCATGCGGCCCCGCCACGCCCCCTGCCGCCTGCTGGGAGGGCTCCACGCCGCTCCGGTCGGCTGGGAGGGAAGGACGCGGACTGCCCTGCCGGGCTTGCTGCAGGGCGCTCCTGTCCTCCATGCCGCCGCCCCCTACAGGGCGGCCGGAGTGGAACAAGAAACAAACAAACAAACAAAAAAGCGGCCGTGCCGCCCTAGGATTGGGCGGAATGCCGCCTCATACAATCTGCTGCCCCAAGCACCAGCTTGCTCGGCTGGTGCCTGGAGCTGGCCCTGTCTGTGCCACTAGATGGGACAGAACACCACACCCAGGAGATGTGTGGGTTACATACAGATGCAAAAAAGAACAAACATCAGACAGCTTTTTATGTTTTGCTTTTTCTTAGAGAGAGTTAGCCTTATTTCCTTGGCAGTTTAATTAGTCAATATCCTGCTTAATCAAGAATCAATTAATGGTTTTATTAACAGCTAGAATCTGTTTTGACACTGATAAATAAAACATATCACAATCTGTAAAATGCAAAAGTATTTTTTCTGCATTTTACAGTTTTTGTAATTTGTTTTGCCTTCGTATGTGGTGGTAATCAATAGAACGTATATTTTATTTATTGGCATTTCTATAGACCTCATCACAGCAGTATTTCAGCATCTTATAAATAATGAATGAAACATCACAACTCCTTATGATGAAATATATTATTATATAGGTGGGGAAAAGGAGGCACACAGCAATTAAGTGGTTTACCAAGGTTACATAGAGTCTGTGGTAATACTGGGAATATTATCTAGCTCTCCTGAGTCTCTATCATGTACCTTAGCCACAAGACCATCCTTCCTTAGAGGGTAAGGATAATTTGGCAATGGTTGTCTTGTTTATACAGAATTCTGAAAGGTATATGTTAAACTTGGTTTTATTGGGTTACTAATTATGGAAGTCTTTACCACTAATGCTTCAGAAAACACTTGGAAAAACTTTGTTTTGAAACAGTTATTCATATGTGTATTGTTTACCCATTTTTACTAATGACTTTGCATAATATCAGGATCTTTGCTTAGAGGGTCATCTACTCCTGCTGTCCATGAGATCCTGAGATCTAAGATCTCCTGCACGGTTTCTCTAGATTTTACTATGTTCACTAGACCTTACATTTTTATTTTAAAAATGAAATTTCTAATCCTCTCTGGCAGTAAAGATACATCTTCACAATGCATATCAATGCACTGCTGTCATTTTGTATCAGTCTGCCCTCAGATATGCACGTGCAACTCTCATTGAAGTCAATGGGACTTTCAGATAAATATTGTATCTTTTTACAGAGGACAGAGTGAACTAGTGTAGACAGTATTTATTAGCAGTCAGGAAATCTGAGTTCTCTTCCGGGTACAGACATTGATTCTCTGTGTGACCTTCAGCACTGAAATTCTCTATACCTCAGTTTTCCCATGTGTAAAAAGTGGTGATAATGTTATTTACCCACCTTTGTCAAGTGTTTTGAGATTACATTATAGGCTCTTTGGTGCAGGGACTGTCATTACATTGTTTGTTTGTACAGTGCCTAGCACATGATTCATGATTGGGGGCCCCTAGGTGCTGTCATAATACAAATAATAAATAATAGTCTGTGGATGAAAAGTGTTGAGTAAGTGCTAAGTCATTATATTACTACAGCCAATCAGACAGAAACTGAAAAGGAGAAGTTTGAATTTCCTGTATTCACCTCAGTAGAAATGCTGGGGGGAGAGGATGGAGAGGTCACCATTTTGCTACTGATATCATACCAGAAACATTTAGGAATTGAATCTATCATCACTTATATGGCATTGCAAATGGATGTGGCACTACAGTAAAATAGACTAAATAGAGTCCCTGGTCCAAACAACTTATTCTAAAAGCACAACTTGTTACAACAAAGACAGAGGGCCTTATTCCATTCTTACATACATCAGCGTAAATCGGGAATAACTACCCTCATGTCAGTGGAGTTCAGTATAAAATTGGTGTACATGAGAACAGAATCAGGCCCAGAATGAGATGTAATGCTATAGTGTTAGCGGAACAGGTAGGCCTTCAGAAGATTTTTGGAGGAAGAGGGGTTCCCAGTGCAGTTGAATGCTATAGTCATGACATTTATCGGAAAGGTTTTCAATAGGTCTGTAGAAACTATTAAATACTCTTGATCTTGATAATGGAGATGTTTGTTGCTGTTCTTAGAAGTGAAAGTAAAATGGTGTTTACATTGTTATCACATTTTTAAAAAACCTGTTTCTGTGGAGTGGTTTGTGGGACTTTAGTAAAACTTTGCCCCATCATCAGCAAATTCAGTTCTGCTTAATAAACTAATAAATATGTTTGAATGTCCTTCCTTGTGGTTTACAATAACTGATGTTGAAATATGACTGGTGCTAAATAAAAATAACTATCTGCACAGTCATTCCCTGCAGATGTTCCTAATAATGATATGAAAGGTAATATTATAAAATATGAATAATATTTCTTAAAATAAGCCTATGTATCACTGATAATAAAAACATACATACACAGAGAGTATGTAGTAAAAAGAGATGCATAAATGTAATTAAAATATATATTTTCTATCTAGGGTGCTTTGTTGTACACCAAGGATCCAATCCCAATTCCTTTTGTAGTCAATGGCAGTTTTGCATTAATTTTAATGGGGGTAGCTAATGGTAGGTTAGAGTGAGCATCCATATGAGGGAAAGGGAAGATGCTTGTGTCACTTCTAGAGGTGACAGTGTATGTGACATTTTCAAAAAACTAAGCCATTTTGTAAGGCAGCTCTTTAAATTCATTTGTACCACTTTAACGGTATGATGACCTGCCCACTGTTCATGAATAGGGAATCCTGTGCTATCTGATTTTCACTTTAAAGTAATTAACTCTGGGAAGTATATGCCAACCTCCATCTCAAAAACACATGCTAGCTGCTCCACCTCTCGCTGTCAGTTTTGCACTGCTTCTGGTCAATTTGCTATTAAGGTGTGATACAAAACTGAAAGGGAAAATGCTGGGGCATAGACATAGGAGGAAGCTTGTCAGAGATTTGGCAGTTTAAATGCCAGAAGGCTTGCATAGGGTGTGATTTTTCTGTTCATATGTACTGTGGTTCAGAAATTTCAGTTAACACAATACATTTGGCAATAAACACATGGTGTCTATGTTGAATTTTTTTATCAGTTTGTTTAATGACTGATTTGAAAAATACAAGGGAACTAACAAAAGTATATTTTCTTTCAGATGGGAGATGAAAGAAGATGGAGCTCTGGAAGAGGAAGAAAAAGCTATGGTGGAACACCTAAAAAAAGTTTATTTCATACAGACCCCTCTTGCCTCAGAAGATAAAGAAGAACTGTCACCTTGAAAAGAGTTTGTGTAGCACTTTCTGCTGAATTAAACATTATTACAGTAATTGTTTAGTGATAACTGGAAAAAAATCCCTCTTATGCATACATTAAATGGCTAGAAAGCTAGGGAACTTGTATCTTGATGAGTAGCAGTTAGAAACTAAAGGATGTTGCTCTATTATTGCCTAGTCACCCCCTTAAAACAGCAACTGTTACGTGTGTGGTAGCCAAGAATAACGTGAAAATGCTGTGTTACACAGTAGGACATACCTTGGTGCAGTGGAGACAAGAAGCTGAAGGCCAAATGAGAAACTGTTTTTAAAGCATAAACACCACCGCATTATAAATAATACTACTTTGGACATTTTCCAGCCTAAGTTTGCCAGTATATTACAGATGCCGTGTGGGGGTCCAAATGTATCTAACCCTATGTGGGTGTGCCGGACGATAGAGGTCAGAGCTCAGGAAGCCTCTTCCCTAGTTCCATACAAATGCAGCCTTATGAAGGACTGCTCAGGTTAGTGGTGATAGGCTCCCCAAAGAAGGGGAAGATTCCGAAGGCTATGCCATGGACCTGGCCTCTCACCTCAGCACCCAACTTTTTGTGCGGAGTGCAGCGGATACATGCTGTGAGCAACTGTAGCAGAGGCTGCTTTAGTGGGTGCTTCCTCAGAGAAATTGTGCCTGCCTCAGGCATACTGCTCCCACTGAGGCGGAGCATCTCCTCATTCACCATGCCATGGGGCTTAGACTTAAAAGCACATTGCTCCCAACATCTTTAAAGTTAAAAATGCTTTAACATGCTTTAAAAAGCTTTAAAATGCATGCTTTTATTGAAAACAAAACAGTTCAAGTGCAGACAATGCTCCAAGAACCATCTTAACAGTGAACTGAGAAATGAAAACATCTATTTTTCCATCCACAGTTTCATTCTAAAGTATAATTAAGTCCCATTTTCAATGATAACCCCTGTACAGCTGTGTTATCTGATATTCAGATCTGTCACCGTCAAAATTTGTATTTTCATCTGAAATTCTCCTTCAAGAAAACCAGTTTTTAAAAGCTTTTTAGATGTCCCTGAGGCTCTTGTTTGTTGGCTGCAAGGAAGATCTCATGAACATTCCTCTATTGTAAAAAAGCCAGACTTGTTTTATATTTACTTTTTTGCATTGGAGTTCTTGTTTCCCTTACTTTGCTGGAGGATACTGACAAGAGCTTAGTAGGGCTGTGACCTGAGCTGTAGCTCTCCCTGCTCCGTTTCCTAGGCAGGGGGAGCTGGTTCTTACAATCAGCACACAATGGGTCTGAATCTCCTCTCATAGGAGTTTATTGGTATAACTCCATTGAGTTGAACAGAATTACTCCTGATTTACAGTGATATAAACAAATGGAGAGTTGGACCCAGTGTGACCTCTCTTTTCCAAAGGACCTTGGTAAGATCACTTTAAGACCTAAATAGTGATGCTGCATGAGACGCTAATCTAATCCAATCTCCCCTGACTGGTCATTTTTCTAATGTAGATCAGACATTAGACCATTTCAAATGATATCTGCATCTCATAGTCTTCCAAAGATCTTGCCTGGGTCCACCAGCAAAGAGAGGGAAATGAGGCACTGATATTTCTAAAGTGTTAAAAATAAAAATGAAAAAGCAGCCTTTTTTAACCTTGAGACAGTCATTATACATCATAAAGAAGTGCTGGAGGGTAAAAACAATTTTTCCCTGCTTTGGATTTCACTTTTAAACCACAACTAAGCTTTTAAAGCTTGAAACATGGATAGCGGGATTCCCTAAAATGGTAGATGCAATATGCTGGCAAACGAGGCATACATGCTCCTAGCCATATTAATAATATGTCAAGTGGGTGGAGGTCAATCAGCATACTTGGATTAGTCTCTCCTATTCTGTCAAAATTTATTTTACTGTGTAGAATATCTAATTAATTTGTTATTGTATAGTCATACAAAATAAGGGCTTGTCTACATAGGGAAATTGACTGAAATAGCTATTCCACAATAGCTCCCCATGTGATGCTTTTATTCCAGAATAAGAGTGCCTTTTTCTGATAAACTTTGGAAGTAGATTAAGGTAAACTGGAAAAAGGCACTCTTATTCCCGAGTAAGAGTATCCACATGGGGAGTTACTTTGGAGTAGGTATAATGCTTTAAATTGACACCCTTCCTTATTCCAAAATAAATGTGTGGGCAAGCCTTAAGAAATATCATTCTCAATACCTCCCTGCAAAAGTTCACTCAATAGCAACCCAGTGGAAAACTCTGGGATAGTTACATCTTCCATAGTAGGTGTATATATATATTTTTAATCGTTACAAAGTAAAGCTAAAGAGACGGAATCAGCAGTCTGAATAAAGTCTGAAAATGTTCATAATATCTTACTCAGATGTTTTTCTTATGAAAATCTACTCTGTCTTCATAAACCTAAGAGTCCAAACTAATTCATATTTGAAGCTGAAGTTTTCCCTAAATCATTAGTGAGGAATGCATAGTCCATATGAAGTGTTTCTTCTCACTGACTCTCAAGATGTAATGGGGGGAAAAGCAACAAGGGGAAATATCTTGTACTGAGCAGGCACTTTTGCAACATTCTGTGTTTGTTGAGTGGAATTAAGTCTGAATAAGAGCAATGGAGGTTTATAATGATGATTGCTAAATGGAATACCATTGATTTGTCAGAAAGACTGTTTATTTTATACTAAAAACATTTCTTGAAGGAGAGCAAAGATGGGGAGAGGGATAGCTCAATGGTTTGAGCATTGGTCTACTAAACCCAGGGTTGTGAGCTCAATCCTTGAGAGGGCCACTTAGGGATCTAGGACAAAATCAGTACTTGGTCTTGCTAGTGAAGGCAGGGGGCTGGACTCAATGACCTTTCAGGGTCTCTTCCAGTTCTATAAGATAGATATATCTCCATATATTATACTTAAAAGAGGCTGCTTATTTTTACATCTGTTTCACCTCTATCTAAAATTAAGAATATTTGTACAACAGGACCCTGCTTTCCTTAACTTCCCCCCATAAAATAGTGTCTGTACACTACACTTAAAGTTCAGTTATCTCTAGAAATTATTTTCATTTTTAAAAGTGACATAGTCATACTCTTATAACTATTTGCTCCCTTAATTTATATACTAGCTCTTCTCATATGCTTGTTGATCCAAGACTGTCTTTCACATATTTACACCTATTCTTAGTTCAGAAAAGCTAGGAGGTGAAATATAGAGATTTTAGCAGAGTAAATTCACAAAAAAAGGAAGATATAATTGTGAAAGATATAGGAGTTTAAGGGCCAGATTCACTCGGGTGGTAATTCACTGGTGTAATCTGACCCCATAGCCATGCTAATTTTCCTGGAAAGACCACCAAGTGTAAGGATGTCACAGGTGGCACTGGTCCTCTAAGAGGGAAGAGGCTAGTGCACCTCTGTCTGGTCAGTGACCCTGGGCCCTAGAGGGAGGGAGATTGGATGAGTCGGATGTGAAAGTCAGTCAGGAGTGGGGCAGAGAGAGAGCAAGAGAAAGCACTTAAATGTGGGACTCTCACTGCCTGAAAGAGAAGCTGCCGAGAGCAGAATGCTCTGCAGGGGCTCACTGGGACTAGGGAGACAGGGAGAAGCCTGGGTGGTGGAAGGAGGAGACTATGGAGCAAGAGGAAGCCTCAGGGGAGTGCCACTGTGCTGTACATGCAGCATGGAGCTGGGGGAAAAACAGGGAGGGACATGAGACTGTGATTAAGCCCAGGGTGGGTGGATATTGTTTGCACTGTTGCTTTGTTTGCGCTTTTGAACTCTAGAAGGGGACTCTGGGGTAAGCCTGAGAGCCCACCAGTCTGAAGGATGACTGAGACTGATGAAGAGCCTGGAGTCACAGAAGGAAGTGGAGCTGTATTCTCTGCCCCACAGTGACATCCAAGAACTTGACCCCTATTTTCCGTAAGATGTGTTTATTTTAATCCTCGGGAAGGATATAGACACCTTTTTATTTTAATTTAGCATTGTCATGAAAAGAAAAAGAAAACCCCAATGTGTTTTGCCACATTGTGTCTGAACCATTATGCTTTTTACTTGCATGAAATATGAAAGCTATTGAAATTTAAAAGGAAAATATATGCATGGTCTATGTAAAAATATACCTTAGTATTTTAAAAAGTTCTGTTCTTCTGGTTTCAAGAAACTCCTTTAAACTCCAATTCAGAAGGTACTTAAGTATGTGTGTAAATTAAGCATGTGTGTAGTCTCATTGATCTCAGTAGGACTATTCACAAGCTTAAAGTTACACACATTCATAAGTACCTTGCAGAATCAATGCCTTAAATATCTGGTGATCAGTAGGGCAGTCTGATGTCATTTACATTTTCTGTTTATTATATTTTAAAACTTTAAACAAAAATGTTTAATTACTCAAAGCCAGCGAATAGTGCACCTGGCTAGAGGTAACCATATTTCTGTCACTGTTACCTTCATCTTCTCTTCTCCCATTCTTTTAGTTTGTTTGTAACATTCTCATTTACAGCTGGCTGGAAATTTTCCAACAAAACATTTTTTTGGTCAGAAAATGATGATTCATCAAAATGTTTCCCAGAAATATTTTGGCTCTGACAAACTTCCACCAAAACACAGGCAGGGTTTCAATAGAAACTTGTCCCAGACTGCTTGGGTAGGGTTACAACAGAAACCTGCCTCGTTTCCTGTCAGTTGGGGGAGTCCGCACTCCCAGGATCTGTGGTTCTGGGTCAGCTCTGCCATACAGACTACTTCAGAGTTGGGGATTGCGAGACTTCCAAGGGTCCTGGATCCAGACTGGAACCCTGGAAATCCTGGGATCCCCAGCTGGAGAAAAGGTCTCTGTAGGACTAGGCTCCCTGCTTCATAGCAGGGGCCTGGGAAGCCCTGAGAATCCTGGCTTGTGTTCCTCACTCCACGGCAGGAAATCAGTAGACTACCCCCAACTCCAGAGGGCTCCCTCTGCAGGCTGGCACCTCCATTTTGTTTCAGAAAAATTGAATGCAAATATTTAAATGTTTCTAAAATGAAAAATGTTCTGAATTTCCATTCTGTGAGAAATTTCAAAATTTCTAGTTTTTATTTTGATTGAGAATGAAAACTTTTTTGAAATGTCAGAATTTCCTATAGAACAGAAAGAGTTTCAAACAGCTCTATTCATGTTGCATTAAATTAGACTGTAACCTTCATGGCAGGAACTGTTTCTCACTATCTGTTTGTACGTCAGCTAGTTCAGTAAGGCCCTTATCTTGATTAGAGCATCTGGGTGCTACTGGAATGCAAATAATAAACAGGGGAAATGTGCTAAAACTTCTGGAATAATAAAGCTCACGACATTTGGAACAGATGGAGTTTTGGAAAAATCAGAGGTTAAGAAAGATATAGACCTGTCTTTTAACAACTGCTATCCTTCAAACAGCCTCCCATAGATCATCTCTTATTCCAACAGAGGACATTTTGTAGACACCATAGGCAACAAAGCTATTGGTTCTAGAACTATTTTTGGTTGCAAGTGGATGTTTTTTAATTCATCTCTCCACCCTCCGAGCAGTCCAAAACCAGGAATGGGACCTGGTTTCTTTAATTAGTTTCCTCTTGCAGAAACATTCCATTTTCCTCTCAGCTAGGCAGTCTTAACAAAATACTATTACAGCTTATCTTCAGTAAAACATACTAATTATAAACTGATAGAAACTCTTTTATGGTTCTCCTCAAAATGTGCTCACTTATGTTAGTGAAAGACACTGATCCTACTTTCAAGGATATAGTAGAAATATTGGGGAAGAGGCCCATTACCCTTTCAGAGGAAAAAAGTAACCTGATGGTAAAAGCAAGGTTGTATCGTAAACAAAACATAAAGCACATGGGGCTATATTGTGCTCCAGCCAGTACAGTAGCACCGTGAGCCTCCTTATATCCATCCCTATGCCAGCTGTCTGCGTGGGAACGGGTGCACAGAGCTTCTATTTCCTTCCATGGTGCAGGTGGTTGTGAAGAGGCTGAGCAGTATAACTGTGTGTGATGAGTCATCCCTGAGTTACCTCTGAGCCTGAGCCTGCTTAAGTCTGATGATTCATCCCTAAACCAGAGAGTGTGATGAGACATCAGAGGCAATTACCTGCAAATCTTGTGATAGGCCCCACAACATACAACCATGGTTCAGGCAAGTCAGGTGATCCCAAGGCAAGTATATAGGCTCATAAGAGAAGTTGTCCCCCCCCAGTCTGCTCAATGTCACCACCTGGGTAGGAATGATACTATTGCCTAGTAGTTCTAACAGACTGCTGGTGCTCTTGCTGTAGCTGTGCCTGTTTCCATGCTAGCCAGCCCCTGCCCCAGCCTGCATCTGCTCCTGCCTCAGCTGGCTGCCCAGTGATATGACACTGTGCCAGTCTGCATATATTATTCTGTGCCGAGCAGCAGGAGTACCAGGAGGGAGATCATAAGTATTTATGCAGTCCTTGGCCCATGAGTAGCATCCCTAAGTGCCATCATAATACAATTCTAATTGTGTGTCACAGTTCTAGGGGCAGCACAACAATGTCCTGTCCCTTACTCAGGGTGGATTGTTATCTCATGATCTAGCTCAGAGCTGACATTGAACTAGAAACCAAATTCTCTGCTGGTGCTAGTGGGTTATGCTAGCAGACAATTTGGTCATATGTATTTTAATCTACAGTTAGTGTGGGAGAGAACAATTACCAAAAGATACTTTCATGGAACTTTGATGATTTAGAAAAATATGCTGGAATCACTCCTCTCTCTCGCTCTCTTTATATATATATATAAGAACATACAAAAAACTATGTTAAAAGAAGTTGCAAAGTCAACAACTCAAAAGTTAGGAAGTGCCAGAATTAAGATGACCTGTGCAACTTTCACTCACCCTCTGGCCCTGGTGTGTATGAGTTATGATATCACTTTTAATTACATGCTTTCCTTTTTTTCTACAAGACACCTGCCTCAATCAGAGCTCAGGATGCATAGTACTCATTGAATGGTTAGATCTTCCTCAAATTTGACATTTGATTTGAGTTCTTCTTCAAAGTTGATAGTAATGAATACAAATTGGAAGCTAGAAATTGTACAAAATTGATAAGGGAAGCAAAAGGACACAAGACAAACCCCATGGCTAGCAGATTTGGGACAACAAAAAGCCATTTTAAAGTATAGTAGGAACAAAAAAAATACTGATAATGGTACTGATCCATTACTAGCTGGAAATGGCAGAATTGTCAATAGTAATGTTGAAAAGGCAGAAGTGTTAAATTAATATTCCTGTTCTGTATTTAGGAAAAAACTAGATGATGTAATCATACCATATGATAATGGTAAAACACTTTCCATTCCAACAGTAACCCAGTAAGATGTTAAACAGCTGATACTAAAGTTAGACATTTTAAAATTGGCAGATGCATATAACTTGCATACAAGAGATTTAAAAGAGATGGCTGAGGAATTTGCTGCACTGTTAATGTTGATTTTCATTAAGTCTTGGAACACTGGAGAAGTTCCAGGAGACTGGAAGAAAGCTAATGTTGTGCCTGATATTGATCCTGTGCAAAAATAATGGA
Organism: Emys orbicularis; assembly: GCF_028017835.1. Taxonomy (NCBI): domain Eukaryota; kingdom Metazoa; phylum Chordata; order Testudines; family Emydidae; genus Emys; species Emys orbicularis. The sequence goes on along the minus strand of NC_088688.1, from coordinate 59,504,909 downwards.
AAGGTAATAGTGTTTGAAATAATATACTTAGACTTCTTTAGGCATTTGACTTGGTTCTACACAACATTTTGATTAAAAAGCAAGAATTATACAACACTAGGTTGGCATACTTTAAATTGATTAAAAACTGGCTACCTGATGTGTCTCAATGTAACTGTAAACAGGGAATCATCAGGTGTATTTCTAGTGGGATTCTGCACGGATCTTGTCTTGGATGTTGTAGCAAAGGAGTGTAGCCTCCCTCGGAAACTGACAGTGAGGGAGCCAGATGCCCCCTGGTAGGTGGAACCAGGAAAGTTTTGGCCAACTTGCTGGAAGCAGAAGGATTGGACAGGAACAGGAAGTATTAGAGGTGGGCCCTATAGCTCAGTTGAGCTGGAGCTACCGAGGGAGACAGATGCTTCCAGCTCACTGCTGGAGCCAGAGCCTGAGGAAGACTTCTGCTGTCCTGAGGATGACCCAAGCTACCAGAACTGCCAGACACGCCTGACGCAGAGTTGCTGCTGGGATTACCACAGTCAGTGTACCCCAGGAAGATGGAAGATGACCCTGGGGTTCAGGTACACCCTGAGTGGAGGGTAGGAAGTAGCCCGGGGCAGCCGACTGCTGTCTGGCTACATTGCTGCTGACTGTAGGTCAGCGTATTACAGCTAGATCCCTGCTGACCCAATGGCAGACCACTCTGCCACTCTTAGGGCCCTGGGCTAGGACCTGGTGGAGTTGTGCGGGGGCCCCTCCCCTCCTACACCCTGGGTGGCAGCCTCCCCACCTTAGGTCAGGAGGCCTATGTTAGTCTACTGTCTGCCAAGCAAGGACACTAGACTGCTTGGTGCTCACCCTTTGCCTGAGCCCCTAGACTACTTGGTGTTCTACCACACCAGAGGGCTTGGGGTCATAGGTGGCACTGCTCTACCCTGCCTGAGGGTTGGAGCCTTAGACTGCTCGGTGCCATGCCCTGCCTGTGGGCTTGGGCTCCCGATCTATTCACTGCTTTACCCCGCCAGTGGGTTTGAGCCCTAGCAACTGCTAACTTCCCCATTTTTTTAGACTGTTGTTCCTGGGGCATGACAGCAAAGGGACGTGGCCTCCCTCGGTAACTGACAGTGAGGGAGGGCCACACTAGCCTATAGCTGTATGCCATTTAATATTTCTATCAATCACCTGGAAGAAGACATAAAATCATCACTGATAAAGTTTGTGGCTGATATAAAGATTGGGAAAGTGGTAAATAATGAAGAGGACAAGTCACTGATACAGAGCGATCTGGATTAGTTGGAAAATTGGTGCAAGCAATGTGTGTTTTAATATAGCAAAAGGTAAAGTCATATGTCTAAGAACAAAGAATGTAGTTCATACAAACAGGGTGGGGTACTCTATCCTGGGAAACAGTGAGTATGTCTACACTGAAGAAAAAAAAAAAAACCCTAAAAACCAAAATAAACCCGCTGCAGCAAGTCTCAGAGCTCTGGTCAACTGACTCTGGCTGCTACAGGGCTAAAAATAGCAGTGTAAACATTCCTGCTTGGGCTGGAGCCTGGGCTCTGAAACCCAGGGAAGGTCTCAGAGCCCAGGCTCCAGCCCAAGAAGGAATGTCTCCACTGCTATTTTTAGCCCTATAGCATGAGCCCTGCAAGTCCAAGTCAGTTGGTTGCTGCAGAGCGGTTGGTTCTTTTTGTTTTTGCAGTGTAGATGTACCCAGTGACTCTGGAAAAAGACTCGATAGGTGGGTGGGGGTGGAAGGTCATGATGGGCAATCAGGGGCGAAGAGGGCTAATGCAATACTTGGATATATAAACAAGGGAATCTCGAGTAGGAGTAGGGAGAGTATATTACCTCTGTATTTGGCATTAGTGACCGCTACGGGAATACTGTGTCTAGTTTTGGTGTCTACAATTGTTGATAAATTGGAGAGGGTTCAGATTAGCTTCCTTGTTGTAATCATAGCAGATTTCCTTAGAGGAGGTTCAAGAGTCCCACCATAAACTCCTAGATATTTTACACACTTCAACCTCTATGAAGATTGCCATTCTGGTCAATGAAGCTGTTATGGAGTCCACTAAGGTAGCTTGGCAAACTCCAGCTACCTCACTGCCTACCTGCAAGAGGGTGGATAAAAAGTATTATGTTCCAGCTAGGGAACTGGAGTTCCTATTTGCTCACCCAGCTTCAAATTTCCTAGTAGGGGAGGTGATTAATGAACAAGGCAGACAACATAGCTCAAAGTCTACCTGTACAGTAAGGACCCACAAGAGGCTCAATCTTTTTGGTCATTCAATTCAAAATAGCAAACCATCAGGCACTCATGGTCAAATATGACATTTTAAACTATAACAAATTCAATTATTTTATTGAGCATCTGCCAGAAGAACATCAGGACCAGCTTAGGTCCATTATACAAGGGCGGTCAGCAAAGGGATCACTCCAGGCCTCCTTGGATGTGGCAGATGATGCACCATGGTCTATTTTCACAAGCAGTGAACATGAGACAAGCATCTTGGATGCAGCTGTTAGGCTTTCCAAGAAAAGTTCAGAAAACTGTCAAAGACCTCCCCTTTGGCAGTCACAAGCTCTTTGCTGACTCAATGGATGAATCTCTCCACACCTTAAAGGACTCGAGAGTCATGCTGTGATCCCTAGGGATTTACACTCTTGTAACTAAATAGAGATTTAGTATGTCTCAGATGGCACAAAGCCCCATATTGAACATATCATAGTCTAGACCCTCTGAACCCCCGCCAAGAGACTAAGATACTCAAAAGAAACCTCCTTCTACTACAGCTACATTTCTCAGCCATCCAGGTCCTCTAAGTGAGAGTTTTGATAGCTTGGTTGAGAGTCTTAACCATACAATCGACAGGGTCTTACAGCTGCAAAATCTTACCTCTTCTCCCCCATTTTGGATGCTGCCTCTCCCATTTTCAGGATGCATGGGAGCATATAACATCAGACTAATGGGTTTTGGAAGCCATAACATCTAGTTACACTATCCATTTCAAATCTATCCCTCCTACTCATTCCCCCTCCACATCCCTCTGCAGGAACCCCTCTCATGATCAATTGCTTGAGCAAGAGGTGGCCTGTCTTTTATGTTTAGGAGCAATAGAACCAGTTCCAGTGAAAAGGAAGGGGATTCTATTCTATTCAAAGTAGTTTCTGATTCCCAAAAAGAATGGAGGGTGGAGGCTAATTTTAAACCTCAAGTCTCTAAAGAAACAAAAATTCAGGATGGTGACCCTTGCAGCAATAATTCCTTCATTAGAAGTTGGAGATTGGTTCATGACTCTTGACCTACAAGATTCATATTTTTATGTCATTGTCACCCTTCACAGGAGGTTTCATATTTTCTAATAAACAACAAGCACTACCAATACAGGGTGCTCTCTTTTGGCCTCTCTTCAGCACTGAGGATATGGTAGATTCTGGCTGTAGTTGCCGCTCACCTATGCTGTTTGGGTATAATAGTTTTCCTGGACTTTGATGATTAGTTGATCAGGGGCGGATCATATCAGGAAATATTGACATTAGTAAAGATCACGTTCCTTTTTTCACAGCCTGGGCCTTCAAATCAACCTCAAAGTCTGTTTTGACTCCACTACAAAATCTAGATTTCATTGGAGCTTCCCTGGATGCAGTGACAGCAGATTTCTCGCACTAGCAAATCTCATCTCAAAAATTCAGGGCAGTCCACAAGTAACACTGCTGGGAGACATCAGCTTGCCAGTTTAGCATTCCAGATAACACCTCTAAGGTCTACAAGGATGGCTTTGAACATTTTACAAACCAAGCACACACAGTCTAGGTAGATTACTATCTGTTCCCCAGTAGGTTCTACAATCACTCAACTGGTGGAAGAACCCGACCGAAACCTGCACAGGCGTTCCATTCTTGCAGATTCCCCCTGTTGTAGTGATAGCATCAGATGCTTCACTTTGGGCTGGGGCAGGGGTGGGGCGCAAGGTATCTTTTGGAATAGAGAGCTGTCAAAAATGCTTTCCTATGCTTTCTACTGCTAATCAAACTGAAGTTAGTAAAGATAACAAACTGTGTGGCTTGCAGGTATTATATCAACTGTCAGGGATATGCACATTCCCCATCTCTCTGTGATGAAGTAATAAAACTCTGGTTGTTAAATAGCCAACCACAAAGTCATCTCAGCTTCTTACCTCCCAAGTATTCTGAACACCCTGGCAGACCTCAGCAGACGTTTCTTCCTAAATTACGAATGGGAACTGAACTCCAGAGTCCTACCCAAAATAGTTTTAGCCTGAACGTTCCAGAAGGTCAATCTGTTTGCCGCAGCAGTCAATGCAAAATGCATGAGGTATTGCTCCAGAAGGAGTCTTGATCCCCAATCCATAGGAGACATGTTCCTCATCTTGTGGATAGAAGGATTTCTCTATGCATAACCACTGACACTGTTATCGTTAATAGTTCTCAACAAGACTGAGCCAGAGTAATATTGATTGCACCACTATGGCCAAGACAGGTCTGGTATCCTTATTTGATCAGACTCATCTCTTGTCCTTCTTGGAGGTTTTTGATCAGTCCTTGTCTATTGACCTAGGATACCAGTTGAACACTTCACTTCAACCTGCAGGTTCTGAAGCTCCAAACATGGTCCCTCAAGGGCTCTCAGGAATAGAGAGATTTCGTTCATCAGAAGTACAACACACTTTATTAAATAGTAGAAAAGAATCTATAAGAAATACTTACGTCCAGAAATGGAATTATCATCATCTTTGGTGTAACAGTCATGTCATTTCACTGACTTGCTCTTCTTGTCCCACAGTATTGGATTACCCATTGGAATTGAAAACATTGAGTGTTTCTGTGAATTCTGCTAGGGTTCACTTAGCAGCAATAATGGCTTTTCACACGTCCATAAGGTGTTTTCCGCCCCCAATCTTTGCTTACCCAACTACGGCAAGATTCCTAAGAGATTTATCAAATATCTCCCCACAGATCAGAGCACTGAGACTTGAACCCAGTACTTAATTGCCTTATGCAACACCCTTTTGAGCCACTAGTTATATGTTCTTTATTAGATTTATCAATGAAGACAGCCTTCCTGGTGGCAATCACTTCTGCTGAAGAGTGAGAGAATTGGGGGCCTTAATGGCAGATCTCTGCCATTTATGGTATTCACCAGAGAGAATGTGTCGCTACAGGCACATCCAAGATTTTTACTTAAGGTGTCCTACTCAAGAAGCCATATTCTGTGTCCTACATGTCAGGCATTAGCCTTCTACCTAGCTAGCACCAAGCCACTTAGAAGATAGACTCATAGACTCATAGACTTTAAGGTCAGAAGGGACCAATATGGTCATCTAGTCTGACCTCCCGCATGATGCAGGCCACAAAAGCTGACCCACCCACACAGAATCTTCCAGCCTGCGACCCCTGCCCTATGCTGCGGAGGAAGGCGAAAAACCTCCAGGGCCTCTGCCAATCTACCCTGGAGGAAAATTCCTTCCCGACCCCAAATATGGCGATCAGTAGAACCCCGAGCATACAGGCAAGATTCTACAGCCGGACCCTCATTTTAGCAGCGATGGCACGTTAATGCCTAATTGACTAAAATCACGTTATCCCATCAAACCATTCCCTCCATAAACTTATCAAGCCTAATCTTGAAGCCAGAGAGATCTTTCGCCCCCACCGTTTCCCTCGGAAGGCTGTTCCAAAATTTCACCCCTCTGACGGTTAGAAACCTTCGTCTAATTTCAAGCCTAAACTTCCCCACGGCCAGTTTATATCCATTCGTTCTCGTGTCCACATTAGTACTGAGCTGAAATAATTCCTCTCCCTCCTTGGTATTAATCCCTTTGATATATTTAAAGAGAGCAATCATATCCCCCCTCAGCCTTCTTTTGGTTAGGCTAAACAAACCGAGCTCCTCGAGTCTCCTTTCATAGGAAAGGTTTTCCATTCCTCGGATCATCCTAGTGGCCCTTCTCTGTACCCGTTCCAGTTTGAGTTCATCCTTTTTAAACATAGGAGACCAGAACTGCACACAGTACTCCAAATGAGGTCTCACCAGCGCCTTGTATAACGGAAGCAGCACCTCCTTGTCCCTACTAGAAATACCTCGCCTAACGCATCCCAAGATCGCATTAGCTTTTTTCACAGCCACGTCACATTGCCGACTCATAGTCATCCTGCGATCAACCAGGACTCCGAGGTCCTTCTCCTCCTCCGTCACTTCCAACCTATGCGTCCCCAGGTTATAACTAACATTCTTGTTAGTCATCCCTAAATGCATCACCTTACACTTCTCACTATTAAATCTCATCCTATTATTATTACTCCAATTTACAAGGTCATCCAAGTCTCCCTGCAGAATATCCCGATCCTTCTCCGAATTGGCAATACCTCCCAACTTTGTGTCATCCGCAAACTTTATCAGCCCACTCCTACATTCGGTTCCGAGGTCAGTAATGAATAGATTAAATAAAATCGGGCCCAAAACCGAACCTTGAGGAACCCCACTGGTGACCTCCCTCCAACCTGACAGTTCACCTTTCAGTACCACCCGCTGCAGTCTCCCCTTTAACCAGTTCTTTATCCACCTCTGGATTTTCATATCGATCCCCATCTTTTCTAATTTAACCAATAATTCCTCATGCGGCACAGTATCAAACGCTTTACTAAAATCGAGGTATATTAGATCCACCACATTTCCTTTATCTAGAAGGTCTGTTACTTTCTCAAAGAAGGAGATCAGGTTGGTTTGGCACGATCTGCCTTTCGTAAACCCGTGTTGTAATTTGTCCCAATTGCCATTCACCTCTAGGTCCTCAACTACTTTCTCCTTCAAAATTTTTTCCAAGACCTTGCATACTACAGAAGTTAAACTAACAGGCCTGTAGTTACCCGGGTCACTTTTTTTCCCCTTCTTGAAAATAGGAACCACATTAGCTATTTTCCAGTCCAACGGTACCACCCCCGAGTTTACAGATTCATTAAAAATTATCGCTAAGGGGCTTGCAATTTCTCGCGCCAGCTCCTTCAATATTCTAGGATGAAGATCATCCGGTCCGCCCGATTTAGTCCCATTTAGCTGGTCAAGTTTGGCTTCCACCTCTGATACTGTAATGTCAATCGCCCCTCCTCTATTCCCCTCTATCCTGCTCCCTCTATTCCTAAGCCCTTCATTAGCCTTATTAAAGACCGACGCAAAATATTCATTTAGATATTGTGCCATGCCTAGATTATCCTTAATCTCCACTCCATCTACATTCTTCAGCGGTCCCACTTCCTCTTTCTGTGTTTTCTTCCTATTTATATGGCTATAAAACCTCTTACTATTGGATTTAATTCCCCTCGCGAGGTCCAACTCTACACGGCTTTTGGCCTTTCTCACCGCATCCCTACATGCTCTGACCTCAATAAGGTAGGTTTCCTTGCTGATCTCTCCCCTCTTCCATTCTTTGTACGCTGTCTGTTTTTTCTTAATCGCCCCTTTGAGACGCCCGCTCATCCAGCTGGGTCTAATTCTCCTGCCTACTAACCATTTTCCCTTTCTCGGGATACAGGCCTCGGACAGCTCGTGCAACTTCAGCTTGAAATAATCCCAGGCGTCATCTGCCTTTAGATCCCTAAGTATGTTAGCCCAATCCACTTCCCTAAGTAGTTGCCTTAATTTATTAAAGTTGGCCTTTTTGAAATCGTAAACCTTAGTCACAGTTTTATTTGTGTTAATCCTTCCATTTAGTTTAAACCGAATTAGCTCATGGTCACTCGAGCCAAGGTTGTCCCCTACAACCATTTCCTCAACGAGGTCCTCACTACTCACCAGCACCAAATCTAAAATGGCATCCCCCCTCGTCGGTTCAGCTACTACTTGATGAAGGAATTCATCTGCTAGCACATCTAGGAACATCTGAGCCCTATTATTGTTACTAGCATTTGTTCCCCAATCTATGTCTGGGAAGTTAAAGTCCCCCATGATTACACAGCTCTTATTAGTTTTTACTTCCTTAAAAACATTAAATAGTTCTCTGTCCGCATCCAGGCTAGATCCCGGCGGTCTATAGCACACCCCAAGCACTATCTCAGGGGAGGCTCTAGTAGTTCTTTTTCCCAGTGTAATTATTGCCCATACAGACTCCGTCTTATCCATTCCATCACTTATTATTTCTTTACATTTTAGCTCATTATTGACATACAATGCCACACCCCCACCTTTACCTTTTTTCCGGTCATTCCTAAACAGCACATACCCTTCCATACCTGTACTCCAGTCATGACTACCGTTCCACCACGTTTCGGTTATTCCTATGATATCCGGTTTTATTTCTTGGACCAGGAGCTCCAATTCCTCCATTTTGTTACCTAGGCTTCTCGCATTTGTGTATAAACATCTAACTGTATGCTGTCTATCCTTTCTCCCATTAGATATGCAATTTGGTACGGACCCCGTACTGTCCATCCGCCCCCTCTTTCTCATGTCCAATTCCCTACCCCTACCTATATCTGTGCTTATCTCTTCGCCCTCTTTTTCAGTGTTGGAATCTAGCGTGGAGATTAACTGGACATCTCCCAACCGTCTCCCCCAAGTTCCTAGTTTAAAGCCCTTTTGATGAGATGAGCCAGCCTCCCTCCCAGAAGTCTATTTCCTTCCCTACTCAGGTGAAGTCCATCCCGTGAGAACAGCTGTCTGTCCCCGAAAGCCTCCCAGTGGCCATACATCCCAAAGCTCTCCTTATAGCACCACTCCCTTAGCCAGCTATTTATCCTCACAATCCTGTCTGCCCTTTGCTGTCCTTCTCTAGGAACAGGCAGAATCCCACTGAAGATAATCTGAGCCTCTACTTCCTTAAGCGTCTTCCCCAGCCTGGCATAATCTCCCTTGATTCTCTCTAGCGAGAACCTAGCCGTGTCATTCGTTCCTACGTGAAGGACGATCAAGGGGTTCTTACCTGCTCCTTTTAGGATCCTTTTCAACTGCAGGTCCACATCCCGTATCTTAGCGCCCGGCAGACAGCACACCCTTCTGTTTTCTGGGTCTGCCCTGGTCACAGGCCTGTCTAATCTCCTCAGTAGGGAGTCTCCAATCACATAAACCTGCCTTTGCCTGGTGACAGTGCGATCTACTAATATATCCCCTGTTCCCTGGGGCCGTAACTCCTGTCTGTCTCTATTTTCCCTTATAGTCCCCGTATTGCCATCCTGTATCCTCCTGGGGCCGAGTATTGATGCTGTTTCCATCAACTCCTCCCCCCTCTCTATTGGACTAGCTGCCCTTCTTTTCTTCCTCTGCCTCCCACCATCAGTTACCATCTGCTGTGTCCCCTCCTCGTTATCCAAACACCCAAACCTGTTCCTGAGTTCTATTTCCCCCTCACTAGCCCTCCTTTTCCTTGGCCTGCTTCTCACGGTCACATGCTTCCACTGCTCATGTTCTCCCCCCGACAGTCCCCCCTCACAGACCATAGCCCCCACTATAGATATGAGTCTATATCTTTACTTAAAAATGTACCAATTGTAGACAGCTGTAGAGTGGCAACTTGTTTGTATTTTTTCTAATCATTATGCCTTGGTACCTGTGACAAGATCTGATGCTGCTGTAGGCAACGCAGTTCTCTCTTCTGTATTGGACTCTGCTCTGGACCTCCTACCTCCTTAATGGGGGTACTGCTCGGGAGTCGCCTGAAGTGGAACATCCACAGCAACACTGTCCCTGTGGGTGGGTCCGTCTGCTACTTGCCCTCCTTCTCCTTTTGCTTCAGAATCTCCCTTGTGGGTCTTTGAAGTAGAGAGGAAACTAAGGGCAGTTCGCCCATGCAACCTTATATAGCTTTAGCATGAGGTATGAGGATGTGTGTGGTGCACGCATGGGCCGAATGGGCACTACTACTAAAATCTCCAAACAAAGGTGCAGGTGCCCCTGAAGTGGAGTACCCATGGGGGGGACACAGCTCAAAGAATTCCAGTTAATGCAGGAGGTGAGTAACCTCTCCATCTCTATATTCCCAATTTTCAGCCATCTATGTACACACCTATCAATTAAGTAATATGCCACAGGATCTTAGAGAATCTAGAGTTCATAATGCATATAAAACTCAAGTTATGGTTGCAAAGTTATGGCTCAAGAAAGGTAATAGGCACTCTCTCTTCTATCCGTTTTATCTATATTCAAAAGAGCATAATGTAGCTGTTCCCAGTATCCTGGCAACTTTATTGTTTTCTTCCATTACTGCTGTGTAGTAGACATTATTTATTTATTATATAGATTAAGATTATGCTCCCTCTAGAGAATGAAAAGGAGAATGAGGAACAAGGCAGGCATGTTTTCTTCACAAGGAGGTTGAAATAGTAAGATGATTTTTGACTGGTTTATAGAGTAGTAAGCAGATTACTTCTGTGGTAAGCTGATGTGGCTCTGAGAATGAAATGATCTTGGCCAGAATCCTACATACAGGTATATAGTAACTTCTGGAAGCGGAGGGCTAAATGTTTGCTATGAAAGTTTCTGCAGAGATAGAGAAGGATTAGGTCACTGATATTACTTCAAACAGATTTCAGTTTACAATCTACTTTCTGGTTTCCTTATTCCAGTTAATGCCTCCTAATGTTCCATACTTGCCCCACAGATACCATAATAGAAAACATTCACTTTTTGACTAAAGTGGTTGCATTAATTCAACCCAAATGCAGTGTGCCAATCAATAGGCCTGCTCTGCTCTCCAGACAAATGATCATCCAGAAAGTTGGAGCTTTCTTTGTTTGAGACAACTATCCAAGGTCCTGATCAACACTATTGAGAGAGATTCTGTTTCTATCCAAACTTATCACAGAATAGGTATTTTCCAACTGTATAGCCATTCATGATTTTGTTTGAGTCTCCATGGTTTACAAACTAGGCTATTTGGAAGGTATTGGACATGTCAGAGTTGTTTCATTTTTCTAGGATTCTGGAGTGTTAAGCAACTAGTTTCTAAACTTTCAATATCAATAAAGTAAAAAAGAAGTAAATCATTATTATTGGTTGTGGTAGTAGTGTCTAGTGATCCCAACTGTAACTTGGTTCTCATTGTGCTAGGCATTGTACAAAAGCATACAAAAGAGACAGTCTCTGCCCCAAACAGTTTACAATCTATGTAGATGAGGCAGACAAAGATGGGAGGAGAAATAGTAATTCTTCAGCCCAGGCAGCGAGGCATTCATGGTTAAAGGCTTTTGCCTTTGGAATTTGCTCTTTTTGGCACTTGGCAAGACCCCAATTTGATGAACTTTAGGACAGACATCAGGCTCACTTATTTTGTTAGTGTGATATTATGCCCCATATTCTTCATAGAAATATTGTTATGATATGAATATGGCATAACTAAGATATGTTTTATGCAAGATGGGTCACGTGAGGTATCATTGGAAAGGTTATGATTTACTGAATGTGATTATCCTATTTGTATGCATGTATCATTTCTGTAGCTGAAGTTAGAAATATGGACTATATATCAATTACAAAAGTGCTTGCACCTGGGGAACGCCCACCAGACAGTAGGCAATCAGCCTGGAGGAGCCATTAGGAAGGACAATAGGACTTTGAAGATACTAATATCCCTCCTTCCTGAGAAGTTTCCTGGGATGCTGCTCTGACACTGCAGGGTCAGGTGATCATGTCACTTGGTACTGGACACCATCTTGTACTTCTAGTGTTTTTCCATTAAGAGGGGGCGGGGGTCAAACTGGGAAACAAAGGATTCCTGCCATATGCAAATCCTATTTAAGGCTGGGGAATGAGTTAATCTAGGTTCTTGTCCACTGTCTCCCAGCTCAAGAAGGAAGACTGCTGAAAGCACCTGAAGAAACAAAGGAACTAAGCTGGGGACGGGGGGCAGGGGCTGAGCCCAGGCAAGAAAAGTCTAGCCTGTGAAAGGAATACCTGGAGACTTGAGCTTCAAGCAGTGCAGTTACCTTCAAAAAAATCTGCAACCTGCATAAAACAACATTTAGGATGAGAATTTGCTACTATTAACAAGTAAATTTAGTGTAATAAGCTTAGTTTGCATGTTTTGTTTTATTTGCTCAATAATCTATTTGCTGTCCCTTATAATCACTTAAAATCTACCTTTTGTAGTTAATAAACTTGTTTTTTGTTTATTCTAAAACCAGTTTATGTAATTCATAACTGGGGGGGGGGGGAGAAGAAAGCTGTGCATATGTCCCTCCACACTGAGGGAGGGGCAGATTTCCTGAGCTTACGCTATATAGATCTCTGTGCAGCGCAAGACAATATAATTTTGGGTTTGAATCCCAAAGGAGGTGTGCACTTGAGTGCTGGGCAATCCCCGAGCTGAGTCTTCCCACATAAAGCTGATCTCAGTGTCTGTGTAACTTTTTGCAGCGGGGTGTGTCCCTACTTGTGTGTGTGTGTGCTGGAGAAGGCTTGAGGGCCTGGCATAGCAGGACAGCATGAGGGAGCCCAGGCTGGTGGAACGGGCGGGCTCAGTGAGACCCCAGTATATCAGGTGGCACCCTGGATTGAGGGAAACAACCCTTCAGAGTTAGATTTTGGTTTTATTTTGTTTTCTGGTGTGGCTTTGGTCGTTGCTCTGGATTAGACCCCTTCAAACAGCTGATCTGCCAATGTAGGATGATGACAACTTCAGTTGTGGTCATTTAAGTATTATTTGATCCACCTACTGTGGGTGGCATATGTAACTTATTTTTGTTTTATTTTAGTTTTTGTAACAAAATGCCTACCCACATGGTGATAAGTACTATAAAGTTAATTAAATCTAAGTACCTCTCCATCCTCTATGAAAAAGCTATTTTGTGACTTGACTTAGCAGTATTTCTCAATGAAACTCAAAAGATATCCCTAAGCTTTATATAGCAACAGTCTTCCTTTTCTCCAGTGGGAAGAATGTTAATGTCATAAATGTTTCAACTCCAATACCAAAAGGTCCACTGAAACTTCATGTAGCCTTGCAAAAATGAATTGTGTAATCATACAATGGGATCTAACATTTAAAGAGCTGATGTGACTCACTGGAGTTCCTGAATTTAACTGTCTGACAGAACGGATTGGGTATTCTTCCTCAACTCGTCACCTGAGATATGTAATAGGGCACAGTGTAGAAGACTAATAAATTCATGGGTCTGATTCTTGTTTGGACTAAGGCCCCTTTGCACTTCCCTAGCAGTGCAAAGAGTCCAAAATGTGGGTTAAACTGTTCAATTTCCTTACCCTCATTTTCAAGCCCCTTTGCACTGCTAGAGTGGTGTAAAGGGACAGTGGTGCAAATAAATATCAGGCCCATATAAAATAAATTTAAAGTGCTTGATGTTGGTATACTTAGAGACTAAGGGCCTGCTGCTGCAAAGTGCTAACCACTATGTGAGGTGCTCTCAACAGCCAATTATCTTGTTTGGGAATTGAGGGTGCTTAGTACATAGGATGATCCTACACTAAAGCCCAAATGCAGATACCTCTGAAGGAAGGATTATAGTGTTCTACCACTGCCGAACGATTGGAGGATTTAACTACAGCTTGTGAGAGTAATCTTGTTTGATTTTACTAGCCATCCTACTTGCTAAGGTCATGCTGCCCACCTCCTGTGAGTCAGCTGGAGGAGATAAAGTTTTAATTGTGAGGGGGGAAGTCTTAAAAAAAATAAAAAAGGAAAAGAAAAAGAGGAGCCTTCTATCATACCAAATATCCCTGACTAATTGTAGAACCTACCTTGCTTTACATTTCAGCTTCTTCATACCGTTTGATGCTTTAGCAATCAGATTGTAAAACAGGAGATCAGTATAAATAAAATCAATACAAACAAACTAAAATCTAGTACTGTATGCCAAAGCATTTCCATAGAAACCCACTACAGTCTAAACAGAGATAATGGGGAAACCATAGGAACTGTAGAAAAATGTTTGCATTCTGCAGTTATACTCCCTCTTTTTTCCCCAGTACATTCACCCCTGGCTTACAGAAGATGCACACACTTACAAGAGAAAGTAATTGTAAATGGTTGATTTCAAACTGTCAAAAGTCAGACTACACGAACTTCACATGGAAATTACAATCAGAATTTACGATGCTGTGATTGGGTATTACAATACACATGGTAAGCCCACCTGCTGTTCTGGAGTAACCTGACAGAGGACTAGGTTAGTAGTAACTCATAGGCATAACAGGATGATTTAAAGGCATTATGGAAATTGTCTAACCTTTTCCAACCACGTATAATCATCTGGTGTTTAGAATACTGGTAGCAGCCAGCAGACCATTCACTCTATGGTTCCCAGTATTCTAAGACCACTTGAGCTGAGCTAGTCTTAGGACTTGTCTACACACTGTAGCAATGCATACTACAGGAGTGTAATTTCTAAAGTGCACTAATGTGTTGCATCTTGGGGTACGTCTACCTGAGGTGTTGCATCTTGGGGTATGTCTACCGATCCCCAATTGCACTGCCGTCGACTCCTGTACTCCACCGAGGCAAGAAGCGGAAGCAGAGTCGACGGGGGAGCGGCGGAAGTCGACCCCATGCTGTGAGGATGCGAGGTAAGTCGACCTAAGATACGTTGACTTCAGCTACGCTATTCTCGTAGCTGAAGTTGTGTATCTTAGGTCGATCCCGCCCCCCAGTGTAGACCAGGCCTTGGTCTGTGCACACTAAAAAGCTCCCTAGTACACTCAGTTCCAGTGCCCGACTCCACCTTTCCCTGGAGTAGCTGTTACAGTGGAAAACCAGTTTTGCCCCTTTAGCCCTGTGCTGCAAGAAGCATGCCCAGCTGCTCAGTGGGGATGGTGCATGTGCAGTCTGGTCAGCACTAGATGTGAGAGGCTTATGCATGCTCAGTGAGGATGGGTTCTTCAGAGATTTTAGTAGTGAAGGTCTAGCAAGTCTCTACAGAGCATCTGCATGCTGCAATTTTTCAAAGGCTTATAACTTTGCCACATTTTCACAGGGGAACAAATAGCATACCCCCAATGCAATGGATATTCCCTTGTCACATTTTAAGCATGGGGGGCTAGAGCTGTTCAAAGAACAGGTCACCAGAATTTTTTTAATATGAGCAAAACACCATATTCTTCATTTACCTGGATATTGGAAATGACCTGTAGCTCTAACAGTATGTTTATAAGTAACAGCAGTGAATAAGCAGCAATTGAAGAGATAGTAGGCAGGTGTGTGCACAGAGAAAGAGGGTGCTTGGTGGTGTTGCTATCCGACCCAACCAAAAGCAGAACAGAAAACCTGGCTATACACAATCTTCTCAATGACACTTAACCTCCCCCACCCCCCAAAAGTTAGCACATGCTATTTAAAAGGTGATCAGAATTAAAAAAAATAAATAGCGCATTTAAAAAAAAAGTTGATAGCATCCCTTTCACTTTTGTCAGAGTTGCAGTATGTTCTAATCAATAAACAACACACTATTAATGAAGCATTAATTTCAGTTAAGAATATTTATTTTACTTACCTCAAAAAGATAATCCCCTATATATTGCACAGGATAATATGGAGCCTCAAAGAGATGTTTTTCTCTCTCTATGGTGACACTTTTATTATCAGTGAATACATGAGTAACAGCTCTCACTTCCTTTTGTGGTGGATATATAATTGCCTTTCCAGCTTCTAGAACTCTAAATATATATATATATATATATACATATATATATACAGTTTAAAATATATATTTACTTAAAATATATATTTATATATATCTCACTTAAAGAGAGAGAGAAAATTCAGCCTGAGGCAGATCCCTGGCGTATAAAACTTCATCCCAACCAGTTAAAGTTTGACAAAGATACAAGCAACTGAAAATACTTCCCATCACTGCCTATAATTTAAAACACAATCCATTTGATTTATATGCTGTAACACTGGACACACAAATGTAAACTCCATCCCTGCAACATGCACAGCCTCAGCACAGGCCTCTACGGAGATTGTAAACTCTGTTGCTCCTCAGCGGCTTCCATCCCACTGTGACGTGACTCAGAACATTCAAGTGGAAGGACCCACGGAATAAATGTGACAAGTCCCATTCCCTGGGCAAGGCCCTGACTGACTGCATCCCTCTGACATGCGCTGTGCATTACTGACAGGGGAAAATGGCCATATTTAAATTTTCATATGGTTAAGATGTTTAAAAAAAAAGTGAACGGTACAGAGTTTAAGCGTAGAAGTTTCTGGTTACCAGGGAATAACGTACATATTATCAAATTTGGTTTAAGATTGGATGGCGTAAGGAATACATAATCTGCAATATCCCCAATTGGGGGTAAAAGGTTAACGGGTCAAAGTACAGACATTGAGATATGAGGGTATGTTGTTCATATAATGGCTCTGTTCAGGTGTGGAGTATAATGAGTGGATACGATGATTAGGATGGATTGACCCTCATTTGGTGAGATTTAACCTTCAGTGAGATTATGGTTCCAGTTCATATGGTCCAACAGAAAGAGTCTCTCAGTCCCTTTCTCATAGTCGATTCACAATGTCGCTCTGGCTCACGCCTCCTGGTGCTGTCGGTGGCTGGTGATGTGTTCGGTGTAGATGTCCCTGGACCATCGGATGGCATCTGAGACCCTGAGGCACCACTTAAAAATTTTATTAAGATGATGTTAAAAAAAAAATAGTGAACAGAGTTTGACCATAGAAGTTTCTGGTTATCAGGGAATAATGTACAGATTATCGAGGGTGCAAAGTTTGATTTAAGATCAAGTGGCATAAGGAATACATAATCTGCAATATCCCGGATTGGGGGTAAAAGATTGATGGGTCAAAGTACAGGCATTGAGATATGAGGGTATGAAGTTCATATAGTGGCTATGTACGGGTGTGGAGTATAATTATTAAACTCAAATTTATGCCTAAAGGCTAAGGCGCTCAGCCCTGCTCTGATTGCTCATGGGTAGTTTTGTCATCTAAGAGCAGCCAAACCACTTTGCTGCCTCAGCTCTGGGGGTGACTGGCTGATTGTCCTCAAGGGCCAGTCTCTGGGCGACCACGCTTGCACCCGCCCAGCGCACTCTGTCTGAACCTCTGATTTCACTGGCTCCTGCAATAGTTTCATTGAGATTCCGGTAGGTTGCCTCGATCAGACCCCTAAAATAGCATCTTCTCGTACGAAGGTGGCAAGAGCCGTAGCCCACAAAGAGCTGGGGCTGCGACCAGGCGACCCCGCCAGCCCTGAGGCACCGCCCCTCACCCGCTGCGCGCAAGCGGGGCCCCACCCTTCCCAGATTCCCCGAGCAAGCCCCGCCCCTCTCCCCTATGACGCAGCGGCAGCTCAGAAGCGTCAGGGCGAGAAGCTCCACTTCCGGGTTCCTTGCTGCGTCTGTGCGCGATGACGTCATATCCACAGACCCCGGAAGTGGAACTCGAAATTGGCAGCGGCGCCGTGAATCGCGGAGAGGAAACAACCAGGAGAGGTGGTGCGTGTTCCGGTAACGGCGCCTCGCCCCGCCCGGCTCTTGCGGGACAAGGGGCACCAGGTACGTGGCGCTCCGTCGTGGGGGGCGTGGGGAATGTGTTCTTGCCGCGTCCCCGCGCTGCTGCTGGAACCACAGATCGACAACCTCCACCCCCCCCCCCGTTAGTGACAGCGACTCCCCTGCGCGGGGCACCTGGTGCCAGATCGTTCAGTGGCCAGGGCCGCCCCTCACCAGAGAGAGCCTGTGGCGCAGCCTGCCCTGGGGAGTCGGGCTCCAGTTCCGTCCGCCGCTCTACACCCGGTGCCCCCGGCTGATAGTGTCACATTGGGGGTGTCTCCTTCCATCTCCCAGCAGAGAGAGCCCGGCTCCCTCTCCAAGATTGTCACATTGGCCAGAGCCTCCCCCGCACGCACCAGAGAGAGCCCCCCTGTCATACCCTGGAGAGGGCCCGAATTCCCGTCTCCCTCCCTACACACCTACATGGTCACAGTGTCCCTCGCCCCCGGAGGCTTCCCGCGCCCTATAGGGAAAGTCAAAGTAGCCAGACCTTTCCCAGAGAGATCGAATGTCTAAGTGTCAAACTTATTCCTGGAATGATATGGTCCTTGGGTTGCATGTGTCCCCCAGACTTCCCCGATGATGGAGGGAGGCTTATTATTACTTATTTGCATTGTGGTAGTGCCTAGGGGCCAGGGTCCTGTTGTGCTAGTCATGGCACTAACATGTAACAAACGTAATAGACCCTGCTCTGAAGAAGTGGTTTTTTACCAACGAAAGCTCATGCCCAAATAAATCTGTTAGTCTTTAAGGTGCCACCGGACTCCTCATTGGTCCTGCCCTGAAGTGTTTATGGTCCAAGTTTGTACAGAGATTAAGGGTAGAATATGCTCCTTATGTTGTAGCTATACATATGGGGCCTGACACTGCAAATACTTAACCACGTGAGCAATGCTGTTAGTTTGTAGGGGACTCCTCACATTCTTACCCATTTGCAAGAGTGAGCCTTTTGTAAAGGTAGCACTGTATTGAAGCAATTTCAATCTGTGAGGGAAAAATTGATGACAGGTTGTTCTACAGCCCAGGTTCTTTCTGCTCTCACTTATATGCTAATTTCAATAATTGTCCATATAAATCAAACAGTTGTGCAGTTAACATTTGGAAAATATTCTCAAAATGTTATTATTAGACTTAGGTTTTGTTTGCAAACAAAAGTTGTATTGCTTTAACTATACCAGAGTATTGAAAGCCACTCTTCTTCCTCAGTGTGGTTATCGTTATACAGTGTAAATGTGTTCTGTACTGGTATATATCTGTTCCTGTACAGTAAGGATAATGAGTTATACTGGTGTAAGTCACATTTATACCATTACAGCTGCATCCACTTGAAGGGCTGTACTGGTTTAACTATATTGGTAAAAAATCATACCATAACTGACACAAACTGTGTGTAGACCAGGCCTTAAGAGTTAACACTCATTTGAGTTGAGTGGAGACAGTTATCAATTTACAGAGCTGTTTACTCTGTTTGCAGACTCAGGAAGATTACACAGCTTCAGTTTTCAATTGATTTATCCTTAGTTCATATTTGGAAGATTTTCTTCACAACTATAAGGGCTAGAGACTTATTTTTTTAAGCATCTTTGATTCTGAGGAACTTGTTTGTTATTGTCATGTGGGTCTGTTGTTTGACATTACTGGACATCTTTGCTCTTTCCCATCCAGACAGAGTCAAAAAAGTCATGCCCCGGTCATGGATAGAGAAGATGCGCAGATCCTCCTCTCCACCCATGGAGCAGTAACTGTAGCTTAACTCCCTTCTTTACCCATAGAACTGAAAGCAGTGTGTCAGAGCCTCCCCTCTCCCCCCCAGCAAGCGAGAATCACAATGGCCAGGGTCTCTCTCTCGCTCTCTGAAGAGAGAGAACACAAGCAAGTCACAATTGCCAGTGCCTCTCCCTGAGAGTAATACTGATTATTGTCTTCTCTTCTTCCTCCCCATTGAGTAATATGAATCATAGGGTCAATGCTGCTTCTTTACTCTCCCTGATGACAGTAATAATAATTTCTTACTCCCTGGTGAATTATTGCCAATCCCTTTTGCCCCCTACTGGTAAATGTTGGCCTGTTCTTCCCCTCCCCAGTGAGTAATAATAGCTATTGTCCTTTTTTCCCATCAGAGTAATACTTGTCAGTATTAATGGTTATTGTTCCCTGTCCCCCAAAGGAGTAATAATGGCAACACTTCTTCCACATGCAGAGGTTTTTAATGGCGAATGTTACTTTCTTCACTCCAACCCCTATAGTACTGTAGGTTTGTATTGTAGTTTAACGTTTTGTAAATACATGCTTTTATACACTGATGAAATAAATAAGCTCGTTGTATACCTGGGAGGTATTCTGAGTTTTTTCTTTAACTTCAGAAAGAGGTACTAGGTGTATCCATCCAAAGCCTTGCTGTACTAGAGGGTTGCACTTGTACCTTTTTTCAGTCCACACTAACCATCCTATTTCAAAATATCGACACAAAATGTACCATCGCTGTTGCAATAACTACATTGTGCATCATGCAGTTTGCAGCCCAGGTCCCTGAAGCAGGGATTTTTAGAATTAGCTAGCCCTATTTTGAAAGATGATGCATTATTTTTCTCAAAATATAGAGTATGAAGTAACATTTCTCATTGTACATGCTATTTTTTATTTTGTAAAATTACTTGGCAGTTGTATTGTTATAAAATAGAAAGTTCATAGGCATAAAATCACACAAGCTGCGGTAACTCAAAACTAGTAAGTAATCAGACAAGCACAGGAGATACCTGACATTGCGCACTGGTTGACCAAGGGATTGTAGGAGCACTGTAGAATTGTGCTGGGAGCGCCAATAGCAATGGGGAAGCTAGAACACCAATACTTTTGGTTTACACTAGCCCAGCCAATGGTACAGTGGCCTGATGCAGGATATGATAGTGACAAATCTTGCTTTGAACAGTCACAGTTGTAGTGATGCATCTTTCTAAAAAAAATTCTCTTCACTTTTTTAGTCTCTACATCATGCCCTGCCTCTAAAACAGCTGTTCTTCACAGAAAGAAGCAGAAGTAAAACTAGCAGGACTTCTGTTTCAGTTTCCTGTTGAGAGGCAAACGAACAGTAGTGTGAAACTTATGCAGATCACATCAGTACAACTGCTGTTCTGTTATTGGTAAGCTGTGTACAGGAGCCACAGAGGTATCAAACTGATGCTGCTAGGCCTGGCTTTGATACTTCTACACATAGCTGTTCCACACCGGGAGTGGCAATACAATTGATTGGATTCATTTTCTTTTTTTAATTTTGTAAGCTCTTTGTTCTCTTCGATCAGCAGAAAAGTTAAAGGATAATGTCAGTTTCACTAAATAGCTGCTGGGGCCCTCTTATCCAAGGATTGGCTATACAGTTCTGCAAGACTTGATCCTTATGTGTTAGTTAACTTTCATGTAGGCTGTAAGATGAACATTACAAGAGATGTACTTGGAGGACTGGACAACCCAGGACAGTGGTAATAAGAACAGAGAGCCTTTTCTAGGTTGCTGGTCACTTCGACTAGTCAAAAATTTACTGTGTGATATCTATTTGGCCTATCTGAAATGGACTAGTAATTTCAACCTAATCCAGTTCATTAGAGGTGGTCCCTCCAGTTCAGGTTAGCAGTATGTTGATGAATCAATATAGGGAAGCTTACAGGTCACCGCCCTTAGAAGTCTCCCTATTTATCTACAGGTAAACTATCTCTGTGGAAGTCATTCTATCAGCCTTGATTATTATTAAATTCCCAACAAAAGAAATTGCTGTTTCTGGAAAAGGGATAACGACTGAACATAATGAACAAAACCGTCAACTTACATAGATGCTGTGATTCCACTGGGGGAATGCTGTATTAAAGACTGAGAAGGAGTTTCTGTTGTACTATGTAGCCCCTTCTGTATTTTTTTTACTACTGTTTTAATGCCATTTCTCTTAAGACTATGCTACTTAATTTTTTGTGTGGTAATTTAAATGACCATATAATGGATGCTTTTGCACTACAGTATGTAGGTAGGTAAAATACTCCCTTACTCTACCTTCAACTATTGGAAACTTTCTCTAATATTCTGCCAAGTATTAGAGGGGTAGCCATGTTAGTCTGTATCCACAAAAACAACGAGGAGTCTGGTGGCACCTTAAAGACTAACAGATTTATTTGGGCATAAGCTTTCATGGGTTAAAAAAAAACACTTCTTCAGATGCATGGAGTGAACATTACAGATGCAGGCATAAATATACTGACACATGAAGAGAAGGGAATTACCTTACAGGTGGAGAACCAGTGTTGACAAGGCCAGTTCAGTCAGGGTGAATGTGGTCCACTCCCAGTAATTGATGAGGAGGTGTCAATACCAAGAGAGGGAAAATTGCTTTTGTAGTGAGCCAGCCAGTCCCAGTCCCTGTTCAAGCCCAAATTACTGGTGTTAAATTTGCAAATGAATTGTAGCTCTGCAGTTTCTCTTTGAAGTCTGTTTTTGAAGTTTTTGTTGTTGAAGGATGGCTGCTTTTAAATCTGTTATTGAATGTCCAGGGAGATTAAAGTGTTTTCCTGCTGGCTTTTGTAAGTTACCATTCCTGATGTATGATTTGTGTCCATTTATTCTTTTACGTAGAGACTGTCTGGTTTGGCCAATGTACCCATATGGCAGAGGGGCATTGTTGGCACATGGCACATATCACATTAGTAGATGTGCAGGTGAATGAGCCCCTGATGGTGTGGCTGATGTGGTTGGGTCCTCTGATGGTGTCACTAGAGTAGATATGGGGACAGAGTAGGCAACAGGGATTGGTTCCTGGGTTAGTGTTTCTGTGGTGTGGTGGGTAGTTGCTGGTGAGTATTTGCTTCAGGTTGGGGGGCTGTCTGTACACGAGGACTGGCCGGCCTCCCAAGGTCTGTGAGAGTGAGGGATCGTTTTCCAGGATAGGTTGTAGATCGTTGATGATGTGCTGGAGAGGTTTTAGTTGGGGGCTGTATGTGATGGCCAGTGGTGTTCCGTTATTTTCCTTGTTGGGCCTGTCCTGTGGTAGGTGACTTCTGGACACCCGTCTCACTCTGTCAATCTGTTTCCTCACTTCCCCAGGTGGGTATTGTAGTTTTAAGAATGCTTGGTAAAGATTTTGTAGGTGTTTGTCTCTATCTGGAACAAATGTGGTTGTATCTTAGGGCTTGGCTGTAGACAATGGATCGTGTAATGTGTCTGCAGAGCTACAGTTCATTTGCAAATTTAACACCAGTAATTTGGGCTTGAACAGGGATTGGGAGTGGCTGCCTCACTACAAAAGCAATTTTCCCTCTCTTGGTATTGACACCTCCTCATCAATTATTGGGAGTGGATCACATCCACCCTGACTGAATTGGCCTTGTCAACACTGGTTCTCCACTTGTAAGGTAACTCCCTTCTCTTCATGTGTCAGTATATTTATGCCTGCATCTGTAATTTTCACTCCATGCATCTGAAGAAGTAGGTTTTTTTACCCACAAAAGCTTATGCCCAAATAAATCTGTTGGTCTCTAAGAGCTTGTCTACACTGGCAATTTACAGAGCTGCAACTTTCTGGCTTAGGGGTGTGAAAAAACACCCCCCTGAGCACAGCAAGTTTCAACGCTGTAAAGCGCCAGTGTAGACAGTGCACTAGTGCTGGGAGCTACACCTGTCGTGGAGGTGTTTTTTTTTTTTTTTTTTTTTTTTAAGAGCTTTAGTGTTGCCAGTGTCGACTAGCCCTAATATTCTGGTACCTGTTCTTTAATCACTGTCCTTCTGCTTTCTTCAGACTACCTTCTCGGTTGCCATAGTCATTCCTGGATATAAATATGTTAATCTCAGATCCATTAATACATGAATGTGACATCACAAGTAATTAATGGATATGGCATTGCACTTGCTACTCTGATTATATTTTTTCCCCAAGTTGCCTTTATGTAGCAGTTACCTAAGGTTGAGGATAATGTACTTAGTTGTTGGAGGTTTGATGCTTACATGTTGGCTTCTTTTTTATTTTTATTTTTAGACTGCAACTTCATTGTTCTTCCAAGGCAAAGTACTTGTTGTGAAGGTTATTGTTCTTAGCATATTTTTTTACTAATGGTTTTAATATTTTTGGAACAAAACCTATATTAAGGGAAGCATAGTGTTTTTTAATTTTGTATTTACTGGAGTATGCTTTTCACTGCCGAATGTCCAGCAGATATGGATTTGAAATTTATAGGCTCCTTGCTGAACCCTTTACTATGATTTCTAGACTAGTTGTTTAGCTCCTTGTTCCTCTTTTCAAAAAGGTAGCTTGGTAGCCGAAGAAATGACCTTCAACAACTTTTGAACAACTTTTTATTGTTTGCTTTGGTTATTTTATTCAATGACTACTTTACTGAATTTATGTGAATTTTTTGGTTCTCCCTTCTCTCCCCTTATATTCCATTACCTTTGCTTCTGTGTAGTCTTCCACTGATGGACGTAATTTATCATTGTTGAGATGATTTTATTTTGGCTTTATGGACAGAGTCACCGTTTTTTATTTGTTGTTAAGCTTTTTAGGAACTAAGGGACTGTGTAGGGCCCAGAATATTTGAAAAAGAAACAAGTACAGATGTCTGTCTATGTAAATATATAATTATTAGGATCCAAGCACTTTTACCTATCATTCTTTCAGCACTGCAAAATACACATGTGAACAAATTAAAAAATTAAAATCTTAAATGCTACTTCTTTGAGTCTGCCCTATCCAACATTTTAAGTCTGCCGATTTTTCTTTTTAGAATTTCTAAATTAACCTAATTATTTGGAATTCAAATTAAATAAATGGTGTAACTTATAGACTAGGAGGAGTAAAGTTTTCATTGATATCACTTAATTAATGGGGTTTTTGCCATGGTCCTCAATGATAGAATATAAAACACAAAATAGACTTGTCATGAAAAGCCTAAAATCTCTGAAAATTGTGAAATACGAATGTTGTCAGTTTTTCAGTTTTTGTGTATGCACAGAGAAACACTATCGAGTTGTGGATTTGAAATGAGTGATCAGTCTTGTTGAGTGCAGGAAACATATGGGGCCTTGGCAGGAGCCAGGATGCTTGCTCTTGGGCTCTCTCATCCTGAATCTGTGGACTAGATTGCTGAGATGAAAAGAGAGTAGATGACAGGAGCTTTGGCAGAACCTGGTCCCCTTTCTCCTAACAGCTACTGAATTCTTTCCCATTCCTGTACTTAGTGATCTAATCTTCAGGCTCAACATGACTGAGACCAAGAGCAGGTCACCTGGCTCTTGCCAAATCCTCTTCACCACCGTCTTGTTTCAGCAACTTGTGGGGGACAAACCCAGTGATGAGCTGCCAAAATCTTAACAACCGGTTCCCTACCAGGACTTTGGTGGCACTTCGGCGGCGGGTCCTTCACTCTCTCCGGGTCTTGGGCGGCACTGAAGGACCCACTGCCAAAGTGCCGCCAAAGTGCCGCCGAAGACTCGGAGTGCCACCCAGTGAGTACAAGCCTCATGTGTTTTTTTTTTTTTTTTTTTTTTTTTTTTTTTTTAAGTCATCCCTGCTGGGCCCCGTCGAAACTGTTCGAATCGGGCCCCGCACTTCCTAAAGCCGGCCCTGCACATTGGGGTTGCAAAATTGTATCGGGGGCCGGGTGGGGAAGGCTGTGCCTCCCAAAACAGCCTATCCCACCCCCATCCGACCCCCACGCACGTCCGGCCCCCGACTGCCCCCCTCAGAACCCGCAACCTATCAACCCTCCCCTGCTCCTTGTCCCCTGACCACCCCCTCCCGAGACCCCCCCACCCTAACTGACCCCCCCAGGACCCTACCCCTACCCAACTCTCCCTGTCCCCTGACTGCTCCGACCCCATCCACCGCCACTCCAACAGACCCCCGGAACTCTCACGCCTACCCAACCCCCCCGTTCCCCGTCCCCTGACTGCCCCCCCCCCCAGAGCCTCTGCCCCCTCCAACTGCTCTCTGCCCCTTATCCAACCCCTCCTCCCAGCCCTGGCCCGGCCCCCTTACCATGCTGCTCAGGGCAGCATGTATGGAGGCCGCGTTGCTCGCTGGAGCTCGCAGCTCCACCTCCTTAGCATGCCGCTCAAAGCAGCAGGAACTGCAGAGCTGCCCAGGGGTGGTCCAGAGTTCTTGTGCCAGCGGCGCGGCACGCTGAGGCTCTGCAAGAGGAGGAAAAGCGGGGGAGGGGTTGGGGGAGCCTACCCATCCGGGAGCTCAGGCGGGCCAGACAGGACGGTCCCGCGGGCCGGAGTTTGCCCACCCCTTTAACAAGCGGTTCTAAACCGGCTTCTAAATTTAACAACTGGTTCGTGCGAACCACTGGACAAACCCTTTAAGAAGAGGGAGAGAAGAAAAATAAACTCATACGAAATAAGAGTATGATGAGTGTGTCCTTCTGAGAGTACTTTACCACAAAGACCCTCTCACACTCTTGCTGAGGGAGCACTTTAGCACTTCTTTCTGAAGAGATATAGCCAGAGATGGAACTGAGGCCAGACAGACAGCAGCTTAGTGAGCTCCTGTTTCTAACTTAAAACCTGCACATTGCTTAACAAAAGAGCTGCCAGAATGTATTGCCTTGTGAGCATGACACCAGTCCTCCAGGATCTGTACTGTCTCTATCTGTACTGGTTTCTAGTTTGAGTTCAAGGTGTTGGTTATAAAGCCCTAAATTACTTGGAACTTGCCTACTTGGGGGAGTGTCTCTCTATGCCATACTGTTGTATGCCATACTGTTGATGTGACTAACAGAGGTGCTCACTCTGGAGCCCTCTTGGTTTAAAAGGGAGAGAGCTATTGTCAGGATTCTGTCTGTCTCCATGACTTTGGAATGTACTCTCTCCTGAAAATAGCCCTTTAAGTTGATCTTTAAGTCTGTTTTCCTAGACCTTGGGGGAGATAGAAAACTCACAAGAGTAGATGGGTACTAGGTGTGCTTATTTTCTCGGTTACTTTCTACTGTTAAGCTTGAGACAAAATTTCTGGTTCTGTGTTAAGGATTGCATTTTAAATGTTTAAGGGCTTCTAGACCTGGGTTTGAGGAACCTTGTACTGTTTTGTACAAATTGAGGATGGAGCTCGGCTGTTCTCAGTGGTGGCAGATGACAGAACAAGGAGCAATGGTCTCAAGTTGCAGTGGGGGAGGTCTAGGTTGGATATTAGGAAACACTATTTCACTAGGAGGGTGGTGAAGCACTGGAATGCTTTACCTAGGGAGGTGGTGGAATCTCCTTCCTTGGAGGTTTTTAAGGCCCGGGCTTGACAAAGCGCTGGCTGGGATGATTTAGTTGGGAATTGGTCCTGCTTTGAGCAGGGGGTTGGACTAGATGACCTCCTGAGGTCCCTTCCAACCCTGATATTCTATGATTCTATGAAATCAAAATAAATTGTCAGAGAGAGACAGTCATTCCCTTAGGTATCTTGTACCAATTCAATGAAGGCTAGGATCTTTACTTTGAATTTGGGGAATATTCTGTGAGGAACCAGTCTAGGGAGTAGAGTATTGGGGTAATGAGTTGTTGTTGGTGATTGCTGATGAAGAGCTTTTAAAAAGTTACCCATTGATTCTTATAATTATTCAATGTAAAGCACCAACAAACCAAGAAGTGAGTGGGAATATAATAGGTGGTGATTTTTTGTTAGTTTGGTGTGTGTCTTTTTTAAATCATATACTGGGGACATGTTCTTGGTTGATACTGGCCTTTAAAGTACTTGCTTTTGAAATGTATTGTTGCCCTATGAAATGTGCTTTGTCCCATGGAAAAAAGACTTCTTTCTGTGTAAACTAGTGTAACCTTAAATTGTATCTACTTAATTTGAGAGTCACTTCCATTGATTTGAATAGAGCAGAATTCCAGAAGTACATTTTTAAAAAAGGATTAGAAGTGGTTATTTTGTATTCAAATTGTTCCCTTTTTCCACTAACTTCTAATATGAAAAACCTTTTCTAATCTAGTGACTATTAGAATGTAGATTTAATTTTTTCTTAATATATTTTAAAGTGAAAGGTGCCAGATTGACAGTATCCTGTCACACAATTGGTATGTATTGGCAGTGCAAGATTCTCTACTGTTCAAATGTGACACAACCTTCTTGAGAGGTGAAAGGATAGTTCAATCTCTATTTATTCCTTGACTTTTCTGCCAAGTTTGCCAACAAAGGTGCCAGTTAGTGCCAGTTTTGATTCTGATTTTTGTGTTGTGACCAGCTATCCTCTGGACATAATTGAGACCAATAAGTCATTTCATGTGGGCCACTGACCAGCTCTCAGCAGATAATGACTCAGTCCTTTACTTGTTTGAATTCATTCTAAGGACTACAGCCCAATCTAGAGTTCATGTGTGCAGTACTGGTCATCCTATCTCAGAAAGGATATTGCAAAATTAGAGGGAGTTCAGGCAGTGATGAGAATGACTGGGGCAAGCAAAAACTCATCTATGAAGAGAGATTTAAAAGATTGCAATTGTTTATCTTATAAGGAAGACAAATGTGAGGTGGGTCATAATAAAAATATGATGAATGATATGGAGAAGGTAGATTAGGAATATCTCTTCTTTCAACACAAGAACAAAGGGACATTAAAAATAAATGTGGTAAATTCAAACCTGATAAAAGGTCCCCTTCCCCCCCTTCAAAATGCATAATGAAACTGTGGGACTTATTGCCACAGGATATTGTTGAGGCCAAAAGCTTAGCACAATTCAAAAGGATTGAACTTTTATGTGGATAATAAGAATATTCAGAGTTTTTAAAACTGTTGCTTACATAAATTTTGGAAGATATGTCAAACCCCATGCTTTAGGGTTTAAACCAGTCTCCCAACTGTAAGGGATTAGAAGGAGACCTAATGTGGGGTGCAGATTATATTGCATTTTCCTATTTTGGGGTTTTGTGTACCTTCCTCTGAATCACCTGGTGTTAGCCAATGTGAAACAGGCTAAAAAAAAAAAAAAAGACTACATTACTGGAAAGCGGTTATAGTTTTCTGCTAGTATTATTGTTAAATGTAATTAAATATTTGCTTCAGAGGCATCAACCAAGTCAAGGCCCCATTTTGCTGGGCACTGTGCAAACATATATTAAATGACAGTCCCAGCCTCAAAGATTTTACGTTCAGTCTGAATCATAAGACCTGTCTATGAAGAGGGGGTAAAAGTGGGTGTGGAAGATGAGGTAACTTGCAGCAGAATGTTTTAGCACAGAGTAGCTGTGTATGCAGTCTTTTTGTAGCAGTAATAGTTACTCATCTCCTGCCTAACAATTATCAGATGGCAGTTTCCTGACTTGGTTTTCAAAAGAAATATTTACTTACCAGTAGACCCAAGAGTGGGAAACCAGTGATGACACATCTTAAAAGAAAACTATTTAACAGAAATCCATGAGTGCTATTTTTGTGGTAGTAATAGGGCTTGTACCTCCACATGGTGTAGCTTCAAGAGCAGGGATGTCACAGTCACTTCATATGGTAGGCCTGATCCACTCCCCTGTCACATGGTGCGGGCCACGTTCAGCAAAAGTTATTAAAATAGAAACAGATGAAGATAAACCATGTTGGTAATTACTTACATTTATTTTAGATTTTAGTGACTGCTACTCTCCAATACCTGACATCTCTTAGCTTCAACCAGTGCATCAACATTGGGAGCAAATCTATGGGCTGAGGCTATCAGAAGTATCAAGTTCAGGTGTTAGTTTAGTTTAGATTTATTGAATACCTGTTCACGCACATACATGCTCCCAAACATGGGAAGAATTTTTGATGCAAAGGGTCTTCAGCTTGGAATAATTTGATTCTAGATTTTGATACAACTTTGGAAGCTAATATTAGAAAACTTACCCTTCAACAGTGTTGCTTTGCAGTTCAATAAGTTCCACCTGGATCTTCTCAGGTACAGCATGAACACTGACAGAAAGTGGTGTGGTGAAAATTGCAAACTCTCCTTCATGATTCCTGAAGTCAGAGACTCATTCTTGATATTCCTTTGTCAGTTTAGCAATTTTGCCCACATACCTTTCTGTGGCATCACCACTTTGAGTCCCAACAGTATTACGTAGTGTAGGGGTCGGCAACCTTTCAGAAGTGGTCTTCATTTATTCACTCTAATTTAAGGTTTTGCGTGCCAGTAATGCATTTTAACGTTTTTAGAAGGTCTCTTTCTATAAGTCTATAATATATAACGTAACTATTGTTGTATGTAAAGTAAATAAGGTTTTTAAAATGTTTAAGAAGTTTCATTTAAAATTAAATTAAAATGCAGAGCCCCCTGGACCGGTGGCCAGGACCTGGGCAGTGAGTGCCACTGAAAATGAGCTCGCGTGCCGCCTTCGGCACACGTGCCATAGGTTGCCTACCCCTGACATAGTGATTTCAAGGTGAGAAAATCTGCCAGGTTATACTGAGAAAGTTGTTTCTCTATAGCTGAAGCATAATTTCAAAGGTGTGAATATTGTCATAGTATTCTGTCACCACTTGGTTGTGCCCCTCCATTCTTGTGTTGTGCGAGTTCAGGTGTTCTGTAATATCCATCATGAAAGCAACATCTTGAAGCCATTCATTGTCCAGTAATTCAGTGACATCTTTCCCTTTCTGACCCATGAAAACTTTGATCTCACCACATGATTAAAAAAAGTACTTCAACACAGCTCCTTGACTTAGCCACCAAACTTCAGTATGATAATTGCAGTCCATGATGAATGTGACATTCTTTCAACAGCTGGATGAACTGTCAGTGGTTGAGACCTCTAGCTTGAATAAAATTTATAATTTTTAACAATCACATCCATCACATGATTCATTTTAGAAGTTTTATAACAGAGAGCTTCCTGATGTAAAATGCGGTGAAAACTGCTAATCTGCTGGTTATGTTTGAAAGTTTGCAATTTTGCCTTCAATTTTATCACAACTCCAGCTTTCTTGCCCACCATTGAGAGTACCCCATCTGTGCCCAGACTCACAGCTCTGGTACAGTCATCATCCAATTTGTTCAGAGTTTCCACAAAGTTGTTAAAGAGGTCATTTGCTATTGTTGTGTGTCTCATCGGCACCATTCTATAGCAGTGCTTCTCAAAGCTGGTCTGCCGCTTGTTCAGGGAAAGCCCCTGGCGGTCCGGGCCGGTTTGTTTATCGGCCGAACCTGCAGACGCGGCAGGTAAACAAACCGGCCCGGACCGCCAGGGGCTTTCCCTGAACAAGCGGCCCGACTTTGAGAAGCACTCTTCTATAGGCTCCTCTGCTATGCACATGTTCTCTTCAACTCTATGAAGGAAAACTGCTAGCTGAGACATGTCACTTGCATCTGTGCTTTCATCAGTTGCAATTGAAAAAGAAGCAAACAACTTTGCTTTGTCCTGAGTTGACTGTTCAAATTCTCAGCAAAGTTGTTGATTCTCTCAGCAGTTGTGTTTCTTGAGATGCTGGTATTTGCAGAAGCTTGCTGCTTATCGGGATGCACTATTTCTGCGGCTTTTAACGTGCATTTCTGCAAAAGTTCTCCTTCAGAAAAGACACAGCTATTTCATGAGCAGTCACATAGCTTGCCTTAACAGCAGCATCACATATGTGATGAGCATTTGTAAACACTGACCGCTGCTTTTTCAATGACTCTGCTAATTCAGAGTAATTATCTTTGCGAACTTCCAGTGTACTTATCATATTTCTCACCATGGTTTACTACATAGTGTCTTTGAATGTTGTATTATTTTACCACAGCTACCTGTTGCCTACAAGTCAAGTAAGTGGGCTTTCCATTCATGTTTAGAAAGAAATATGAAATTCTCCATTTCTCTTGAAATTCTCCAACACTCTTGACCTACCTTTCTCTTCTTGAAGAAAGACATGATGACCACTTGTTACAAGCTGAATAAAGAAATGAAGGAAGGGAAGGGTAGAAGGAAAGGGATCCCCTTTGCTTTGAATTTTTATTTAGACTAGTATCCGTCCCTTTATCAGCCACAGTAGGCATTTCTCCTTTGAATTATTTGAAGTTTCCTTTTCTTTGACTTTCCAGGCTGGGTATCTACTCTCCTGCTAGTGGGTTAATGCTCTTCAGTGTCATTTCCCCTCGTCTACACATGTGCCAACTTCTGCCGGACTTGTGCCTCTCCATTGCCTCTTAAACGTGACCAAGTGGTTCTGCACCTATACACGAGTTTTTGCTGAATGTTGCTCTGGAGTCTGGACAATGGGGTGTGAGCTGTAGAGAACACCAGTGTGTTGCATTCTAACGCCCCCCACGTTGACCCTTCTGGCATGCACTAAATGTTTCTTAGGGTATGTCTACACTACGAGGGTATTTCGATTTCACTTAAATCGAATATGTGGAATCGATATTGCTAAGTCGAACTTGTGTGTCCACACTAAGGACAGTAATTCGACTTTGTGAGTCCACACTAACGGGGAAAGCGTCGACATTGGAAGCGGTGCACTGTGGGCAGCTATCCCACAGTTCCCGCAGTCCCCGCAGCCCATTGGAATTCTGGGTCGAGCCGCCAATGCCTTCTGGGTAAAAAAAAAAAGGGTCGAGGGTGCTTTTGGGTAATTGTCGTCATCCGTCTGTCAATACCGCCCTCCCTCCCTCCCTGAAAGCGCCGGCGGGAAATCAGTTCGCGCGCTTTTCGGGTCAGTGACAGCGCGGACGCCACAGCACTGCGAGCATGGATCCCGCTGCGACCATCGCTGCAGTTGTGGCACTTGTGAACGCCTCGCAGGTTATCATCCACCTTTCCCAGAGGCAGATGCAGATGAACCAGGCGAGGAGGCTACGGCACCGCGGTGAGGGCCTGAACTCTGAGAGGGGCACAGACCTCTCACAAAGCACGGGACCCAGCTCCGAGGACATCACGGTGACAATGGGTCATCTGGATGTTGTGGAATGGCGATTCTGGGCACGGGAAACAAGCACTGACTGGTGGGACCGCATAGTGCTGCAGGTCTGGGACGAATCCCAGTGGCTGTGAAACTTTCGCATGCGGAAGGGGACTTTCCTGGAACTTTGCGAGTTGCTGTCCCCTGCCCTGAAGCGCAATGACACCCGGATGCGAGCAGCCCTGACTGTCCAGAAGCGAGTGGCCATAGCCCTCTGGAAGCTTGCAACGCCTGACAGCTACCGGTCTGTCGCGAACCAGTTTGGCGTGGGCAAATCTACCGTGGGGGTTGTTGTGATGCAAGTAGCCAAGGCAATCGTCAAGGTACTGCTCTCAAAGGTAGTGACCCTGGGAAACGTGGAGGTCATCATAGATGGCTTCGCCGCGATGGGATTCCCAAACTGCGGTGGGGCTATAGATGGAACTCACATCCCTATCCTGGGACCGGACCACCAGGCCAGCCAGTACATCAACCGAAAGGGCTACTTTTCAATGGTGCTGCAAGCACTGGTGGACCACAGGGGACGTTTTACCAACATCAACGTCGGATGGCCGGGCAAGGTTCATGACGCTCGCGTCTTCAGGAACTCTGGTCTGTTTAGACGGCTGCAGGAAGGTATTTACTTCCCGGACCACAAAATAAGTCTTGGGGATGTGGAGATGCCTACAGTCATCCTTGGGGACCCAGCCTACCCGCTAATGCCCTGGCTCATGAAGCCCTACACTGGCGCCCTGGACTCTGAAAAAGAACTGTTCAACTACCGGCTGAGCAAGTGCAGAATGGTGGTGGAGTGTGCTTTTGGCCGTCTCAAGGGGAGATGGAGAAGCTTACTGACTCGCTGTGATCTCAGCGAAACCAATATCCCCATTGTGATAGCTGCTTGCTGTGTGCTCCACAATCTGTGTGAGCGCAAGGGGGAGACCTTTATGGCGGGGTGGGAGGTTGAGGCAAATAGCCTGGCATCTGATTACGCCCAGCCAGACAGCCGGGCGATTAGAAGAGCACAGCGGGATGCGCTGTGCATCCGGGAGGCTTTGAAAGCCTGGTTCCACACTGAGCAGGGTGACCAGTGACTTTACAGTTTGTGTACAGAGAAGCTGAACCTGCCCCCGTTTCTTTACCCAGTTAAGGATGACTATCCTCTCCAGTTACAGACCCCCTCCACCCCCTTCCAAAAAAATAAATTTACTTTTATTTTGTTAATGAACACCGTTGTCTTTATTACTGTTTTCGCGGGAATGTTTTAAACCTAGGACGCAGACTGTGGTGGGGAGCGGGTGTAGTGTACTGATGCAAATGATCCTTCTAAACTCCAGGAATGACAGGAATCGCAGTGGCGGATTGGTTGTTTTCACGGAGCCTGCCAGCCCTCCTGAGCGGGACTGCGTGTATGTGGGGGCTATGTGACTTTATGGCAGGGGGAGGAGGGTTACAGATCCCCTGCTGCGTGGCTCTGTGATCCAGGACAAGGACCGCTGCATAACGTCTGTAACTGCCCTCCCCCGCCACAAAGTCACAGAGCAACACCCCCCCCACCCCACGCACAGAACATGAAAACCATCTCCCAGACTGACCAGGGTAACTAGTCAGTGCACTGTGTATGTGCCCTGCTGCTGGACCTGCCCCCGCCTCTGTAGCCTGCTAAAGGTGAATGTCCTGTCCAATTACCAAGCCCCTTCCCCCCCTGCAGACAGACTCTCCCTCAAAACAGCATGACTGAAACAGTACTGAACAAAAAAGTATTTTTTATTAACAACCACACATGAAACTGGGGGGTGAAACTTGGACGGGGGCTTGCTTGAGGCGGCCAGGAAAGGACTTTTCAAATCTTGGGGAATGACAGCCTTCTGGTGCTTGAGCAGTCTGCAGGGGTGGAGTGAGAGTTTTCACGGACTATCCTGCCCCTCCTTCTTTGGACTTTGGGCGAGGGGGGTATGGGACTTGGTGGCGGGGGAGTGCGGTTCCTGATAGACTGCAGCGGGGCTCTGTCCTCCTGCCTCTGTTCCTGCAGAACATCAACAAGGCGCCGGAGCGTGTCTGTTTGCTCCCTCAGAAGTCCAAGCAGCGTTTGAGTCGCCTGCTGGTCTTCCTGCCGCCACCTCTCCTCACGGTCCATGTGTATCCGGTGCATTTGGGACAAATTCTCCCTCCACTGGTTATGCTGTGCTGCCTGGGCTCGGGAGCAGCCCATAAGTTCAGAGAACATGTCCTCTCGCGTCTTCTTCTTCCTCCGCCTAATGTGCGCTAGCCTCTGGGAGTGTGATTCCAGGCTGGGTTGGGAGACAGTTGCAGATGTGGCTGTGGGAATGAGGAAAAGGCAGTGAATTCCTCCGAAAGATAAATGTAGTTGTGAATCAAGAACCTTGATTCACAAGAACATAGTCTTTCTCCGTGAAGAAGACCATGAACCACACCTATCACATGCGCACTGAGGACAAGGTCGAATTTTCGAACCTCGCCTTCAGTGCCTGGGCTTTTGCACTGCCGATCTGGGAACCAGGGCAGGACACGGTACTCTCTCTAGCAGGCAAAGATGGTAAGCCGTAGACTTGTTGCAGATTAAAACTTTAGGAGTACCACTGGCCACCTTTCACATTGAAAGCAATGCCAGTCTGTGCTGCCATCAGTCGGCCAAGCAAGAACTGTGGCCCTGTCCCACCCCCTCGCGGATGTGCCAGGGAAAGATCCCTGGATGCTGACCCTCTCCTGCCCCCACCGCGTGACTGTAAACCAGCGGTCACAGTTCTGTAAAGGAACTTGTTGCAAGCAGTCCCAATACTACCAGTCCCCTACCTAATTCAAAGCAGGTTGTCATGACCGACATCACCCTCATGAGGATCCCGGACAACGAGATCCGGAGGATGCTTCGAGAAAGCATGCAGAGACCGGGGCCCTATGCCGCCATGATCTGCAAGGCGCTGATTCCCGAGTACCTGCTTGTCTCCTGGCGCGGGAACGTCTCTTACTTTGGAGGACCAAGTAAAGCCGCTCTCCCAAGGAACCTGATGAACAGGCTATCCCTTTACCTCCAGGAGAGCTTTGTTGAGATGTCTGTGGAGGACTACTGCTCTATCCCCGGACATATAGACCGGCTTTTCATATAGCTGCAGTAGCAGCGACAAAAGAGTGGAGCAGCTTGGGCAGCACAATCATGCAGAACCGGACACTGTTTGATTTTTTTACAAATACTTGTTACTGATTATTTAAGCGCCCAGGGGGAAGAAATCATGAATCACAGATTGTTATTACTCTTAATATTCTAGTTTTGTACAAAATAAAGGTTTATATGTTTAAAGCACTTACCGCTTGATCCTTCCCCTGAATCTGTGTCCAGGTTACATGCTGGGGAGGGTTGGTAGGGGATCTCTGTAAGGGTGATGAAGAGCTCCTGGCTGTCGGGGAAATCAGCTTGGTAAGCGCTGCCGACTGCCTCGTCCTCCTCATCTCCTTCCTCATCTTCCCCGTCCGCTAACATGTCCGAGGAACCGGCCCTGGACAATATCCCATCCTCAGAGTCCACGGTCAGTGGTGGGGTAGTGGTGGCGGCCGCACCTAGGATGGAATGCAGTGCCTCGTAGAAACGGGATGTGTGGGGCTGGGATCCGGAGCGTCCGTTTGCCTGTTTGGTCTTCTGGTAGCCTTGTCTCAGCTCCTTGATTTTCACGCGGCACTGCGTTGCATCCCGGCTGTATCCTCTCTCTGCCATGGCTTTCGAGATCTTCTCATAGATCTTTGCGTTCCGTTTTTTGGAGCGCAGCTCGGAAAGCACGGACTCATCGCCCCACACAGCGATGAGATCCAAGACTTCCCGATCAGTCCATACTGGGGCCCTCTTTCTATTCTGGGATTGCACGGCCATCTCGGCTGGAGAGCTCTGCATCGTTGCCACTGCTGCTGAGCTCGCCACGCTGTCCAAACAGGAAATGAGATTCAAACTGCCCAGACAGGAAAAGGAATTCAAATTTTCCCGGGCCTTTTCCTGTGTGGCTGGTCAGAGCATCCGAGCTCGGACTGCTGTCCAGAGCGTCAACAGAGTGGTGCACTGTGGGATAGCTCCCGGAGCTATTAGCGTCGATTTCCATCCACACCAAGCCTAATTCGATATGGCCATGTCGAATTTAGCGCTACTCCCCTCGTTGGGGAGGAGTACAGAAGTCGAATTTAAGAGCCCTCTATGTCGAACTAAATAGCCTCGTGGTGTGGACGGGTGCAGGGTTAATTCGATTTAACGGTGCTAAATTCGACATAAACGCCTAGTGTAGACCAGGCCTTAGGCTATGGCTACACTGGCGCTTTACAGCGCTGCAACTTTCTCGCTCGGGTGTGAAAAAACACCCCCCTGAGCGCAGCAAGTTATAGCGCTGTAAAGCGCCAGTGTAAACAGTGCCCCACTGTAAGCTAATCCCCTCGTGGAGGTGGAGTACCTGCAGCGCTGGGAGAGCTCTCTCCCAGCGCTGGTGCATGACCACACTCGCACTTCAAAGCGCTGCTGTGGGAGCGCTCCCGCGGCAGCGCTTTGAAGTTGCGAGTGTAGCCACGGCGTTAGTATACATTGATGTAGTCCTGTTTCAAAATGGATGACATCAGTATACATTAGTAGGATCTACACAGGGGGAATTGGAGCTAACACCCTGGTGCGCTCTACAAATCACATCCCCTTATTGCAGACCCTGAGGTCATGTAGACAAGTCCAAAGAATCCTGGGAAGTTCACAGCAGTGGTGTTATACATTTGACGCTGCTCTAGAGGATGACATATTTACATGCGCACACTTTAGTGCTGTATCTTGAGTTAACTAGTATGTAGCCACTAGGGGGGTGACAGTCACACACTTGAACAGATCTGATTTTTCTTCTGGAGAAGATTAATGGTGTGTGTAAGCTATCATAGTTTTTCTATAATGCCTATGACTATAATAAGAAACATAAAAACGGCCATACTGGGTCAGACCAACGGTCCATCTAGCCCAGTATCCTGTCTTCCGACAGTGGCCAGTGCCAGGTGCCCCAGAGGGAATGACCAGAACAGGTAATCATCAAGTGATCCATCCCCTGTCGCTCATTCCCAGCTTCTGGCAAACAGAGGCTAGGGACACCATCGCTGCCCATCCTGGCTAATAG
The DNA here is from genome assembly GCF_028017835.1 of Emys orbicularis. Lineage (NCBI taxonomy): Eukaryota > Metazoa > Chordata > Testudines > Emydidae > Emys > Emys orbicularis. The sequence goes on along the minus strand of NC_088688.1, from coordinate 59,467,467 downwards.
CCGTTGATGGTCCTGTCCTCCATGAGTTTATCGAGTTCTTTTTTGAAACCTGTTAGTGTCTTGGCCTTCACAACATCCTCTGGCAAACAGTTCCACAGGTTGACTATGTGTTGTGTGAAGTAATGCTTCCTTTTGTTTGTTTTAAACATGTTATTTTATGGTGCTTTACTTTTGATCATGCCCTTAACCCATAGACTTCATTAATTGTGTCACAGTGCTCCTCTGTGACATAGATATTTTACTCTCCAAAGGAACTAAGCCGTTCCTAGGATGAAATACAGTTACAGTAAAAGTGTGCAATATGCACCGGGGAAGGAAGTGAAGACTATTATATCCATTTGAAACTGAAGGGAGAATTTAGATAGAAGATAATTATCCACATTGAACTCTGAGGGTAGAATTTAGGGTTATTACCATTTAAAAAGAAAAAGTAACAGTTCTTTCTTTTGGCAAAAAGCATATCTTCCTGATCAGATATGAAGAAGAAAAGATAGACTTTATATGATTTCAGATTACATAAGACATTCCACTTTATTTGAAAGATTCAATTTTTTTTGAGTGGCCATAAAGTCCATCTATCTAGTAAGTATTCTAACTTGTACTGTAGAGTAAAATCATTTAATAAGTACAATACTAGAGCATTTATATGAAATCAATAGAATTTAAACACAATGGGCCAGATAATTCCTTCTACTTCTGTGAACAAATGTGGCTGGAGGTGTGAAAATGGGAAGTGCCGTCTCTGCTGTGTCTTCCTCCACTTTTTCCTCAAACTCACGGGAAGCCCCTCCATAGGGATCTATGTCTGTGGCTCGGGAGGGGACAGAGACTGTGGATGGGTCATTTCTGTCATGGTAGCATTTGCCTTGTTTTCCCTCATAACTCCACAGCAGATGCCTGATAACGTGGACCAATTTACTATTCGTGTATCTTGTATAGTCTTGTCCAGTGTGCAGAGGAATGCCTCTCCTTGGTGGAGGGAGCTAAGGACAGTAGCTGACAGCGAAGCCGTTGGAGCATGCCTTTTGAACTACAAGGAGGATATCACAAGTGCAGGACCTCTGTTTAGATTCTCACGATTCCAGTAGATCTAAGATACACCGCTTTAGAAGGGTGAACCCCTTGACATTTATTCCATAGGACGTCAGAGAAGCTAACCCCACGTCTTCCTCCCTTGCCCCTCACTCCTGAGAAAGCTTAATGGCAATATTCCAAATGGGAGGTAGGGAAGTAGAAATTCAACCTTGTGCATTTTTTTTCAATGTAATGGATTTTCTGGTTCAAAGGGTAATTTAATATTACGTATTACTTAGATAATTTGAGTCGCATGATGATGTGGAGACAGAATAGTTATGGTATCCCTAAGCAACCATGGAACACTTGCTTTTTGGTCTCTGACAAGAGAGAATTTATGACCACCAGTTTTGAAGGAGGTGGTGGGTTTCTTAGAATCTTAGAATTTTGATACTTGATACAGTTGAATGGAGGTCATTGTGTGGAGAAAATAATTTCATAAATGAAGAAGTGAGCATGGTCCTTCAATAATTTAAAATGTGATTCTACCCTGAAAAGTTACTGGATACATTTGGCAGCACAGGGTTTCATGTTGGCTGTCTTAATGATCCCAGATCAACTGTGTTCAGTTTATAAGTCAGAGATTCTTTTTTTGGTTTGTAATTGACATTCTTAAAAGTTCACTTAGGGATCTGAAATTGGTTCTTCTATATATCACTAGTAATAAAGATTCGTCAGGCCAGATTATTACACCTGTGCAGCCCTGTTATCTTCAGTTGAGTTGCACAGGTGAATTGGTTAGTGCTGAAATATAATCTAGTTCCTCTCTTTCAGCTGTGTTGGTTTTGCAGGGCTAACAAAAATAAAAAGTAGTATAAACCAGGGTGGATTTGATTTAAATCAAATTGATTTAAATCACTAGTCAGGAAGACTCGATTTAATCATGGATTTCTACATAAAAGTGCATTCTTGTTGGTTGTCATAACCTTAATACATATTCTTCACAATTCAGGATAGATGTAGGGTTCACTTTTAGAAGGTACACACTGTACATTTTAAAGTGATTTATTTTGAAAACTTTTCAGATTAGTTTTACAGCTATATCAGAAAATGAATGATTGTTTGGTTATTTCAATTACCAAAGGTAAGTGAAGCAGATATTTATGAAGTCACTGGGAGGTGAACTGTCTCCAATTCAACAGGTTAATCATTAATATTTGGAGGATTTTCTTGCCATGCTGTATTAGGAGGAGAACATCACCAGACAGCCATTTACATTGTTTTATTTAACTAAAACAACAACGTTCTGTATTCTGGATTTTTTTCTTCAACAGCAAACACATAATATTTTAACAAGAGCATATGAATTTTTGAATTTAGTTAAACATTCAAGTTTTTTAAAATCAGGTTTGTTTTGGTTAAAATTGTTCTAACTAAAATAGTTAAATGAAATATTAAAAAAAAAAAATTAAATCAACTATGTCAGCCAGGTCAACATGGGAAACTTAAAATATTGGCTTCTGCAGCTAACTCGGTCGTCTTCACCTTCATTTTCCTATTTGTTCATAATCTGGAAAAGAAAAACAAGCTTTCCTGCTTTTTCAGGTCCCAAACGATTTCTCACTTTGGAATGAATTAGTCCAAAGGAAGAAAGTATTCTTTCTACACTGGCAGAAGAAGCTACTGCTGTTAAAAGTGAGATTATCACTTCAACAGTCTCTGAATCAAAGTGCTTAAGTGACTTCCACCCGTTCACTAGTGTGACTTTCTTCAAAACATCATCTGCAAACATGTATTTCTTGAATGGTTCATCCTTAGTTCTGAAGTTTATTATAGTTGGCATTATGGAGGGATGATTGCTGGATGTCCATGTCATAGCCTCTTCTTCAACAGGTTTGATCCTGGTACCGAGTATTGAGAATATTTGCAAGAAAATGAGCTGGAGATAGAGCTTGTCCCATTCGTTTTTTTAATGCTTGTAATTTAACTCTGTCATTGCATATTTCTCTTTTTTCAAGAGCTCACTCAGTTCCTTCCAAATTTCAACAGCGTCAGAAATAAAGCAGCTATTTCCCTGCATTTTGTTCAAGGCTACAGAAATAGGCTTCGGGGTACTCCTCATGTGTTCAACATTTCTCTTAAGCCCAATGTTGAGAACTTTGGCTGTGACAGTCCCATCTATTTTTTTCACAATTTTGTTCACAAACTGTAATCAGATTAGGTCAGTTCTTGATATAGTGCTCAAAACAGTCCACTATTGAGTTCCATCGCACGTCTTGTGGGAGAGTTAACTTGGTTCCTCCCATTTTTTTTCAGAGCACCTACTGCAAAGTGGTTGTTACGGAAGTATTTTGCAATTGCAACAGTATTAGCCTTTATTTCTGGAACACTGAAGTCTTTGGCTAAGAGGTGCATCAAATGAGCACTGCAACTGTATGTTATTAGCTTGGGACTCTCTTCTAAATAATTTCTTCTCATCTTGGATACATTTGCAGTATTATCTGTGACCAGCTGCGTACTAGACATTTGAATTTTTCCCCACAATTTGTTATAGCTTTTATTGCTGCTACTTGTAAGTATTCTGCTGTGTGTGCATTTCCTGATGTATCAATTGTTTCTGTAAGGAAGACATTCTCTTCTTCTGTTGTCACACAAGCACATACAACAGGATCATTGTGGACATTGCTCCACCCATCAAGACTCAGGTTAACAATTTCACTCTCTAGACTTTTTGCACACTGCTCAATTTCTCTTTCATACACTTTATCCAGCAATTTGCCTGCTACATGTGCTCTGTGGGGTGGACTGTGTCCTGGTCTTAATGACTGAACCATGTTAATGAAGTGTGGGTTTTCAATCATATGGAAAGGAGAGTTTGTTGCATAAACAAACCAGGTAATTTTTTCATCAATTACCTCTTTTTGTAATCTGCTGGTTCTTATCACAAACTTATCTATGGTTGTTTCTGGATGATGGAGATTTTTTTTTTCTTTTTGCTACAGGTGATATACTGTGGCTATGTGACTGAAACACTATCATTGGCAGATAACTCTGAAACTATAGAAAATGATGGTGATCTTGAAGGTGGATAGTCTTCAGAATCCTATATGTTGAGGATGGATTCTCCTAAACAAAATAAGTCAATGCAGTTATTTAATTATTATTACCATATTGCTCATTTAGTATTACTCATTGCATTCACTGACACTCAGTACTACTTTAGAGGGGAAATTGTAAAAGGAAGATCTGCCTATTTCAGCTATTTATTTTTTATCACAACTGCGTCTAAAATGATAGTACCATAGACTAACAACTATATTTTTTGCTCAAATATGAGAATTCAAGAATAGTCCAGAAGGAAGACAGGCAGTCCTTAAGAAAGAAGTATGAAATAAAAAAGTTTACCAACCTGAAGACCCTGCATGTTCAGACATGTTCCTTTCATCATCTTCAATGCAGCTTCCTCCTGAGAAGGAACACTTCTCATGATGTTGTTTCATTCGGGCAATCAGGCCTTGCATTTCTTTGTTGCACTGTTTGCATTTTTCACGCATTCCTGTCTTACCCACAGGTAGAGGAACTTCTTTAAAATATTCCCAAACTGGGTCACTTTTACGGCCTGCTGCCATTATAGGTTTTCCCTTCTAGTGAGAGAATGGTATGGTAGATCTCAAATCAATGAAGACTACGCTCAGAAAGACCTCAAGACTTCTGGAATATGCTGCTCAAACATAACAGGAGTACTTGTGGCACCTTAGAGACTAACAAATTTATTAGAGCATAAGCTTTCGTGGGCTACAACCCACTTCTGCTCAAACAGTTTCACTTTTGTTTCTATTGCCTGTCCCTCCCTTCTCACATTTATCTCCAGACTTATTCTCCTTGTCCAGATCTATTCCGCCCCCAACAATCTTCTATTCATTGAACTTTTTGAAACTTTGCACTTTTAGAGAGAGGTAAGGGATTGACTCTGTGTAAACAAATTTGCAGAGGGACAATAGGGTTGAGGTCTATCATCTCACCTCTATTATTTATTTATTTGTTTGTTTTGTTTAAAAACATTTTTGCTGTTAACAAGCATGAAAAGGACCTAGGGGTCACAGTGGATGAGAAGCTGGATATGAGTCAACAGTGTGCTCTTGTTGCCAAGAAGGCTAACGGCATTTTGGGCTGTATAAGTAGGGGCATTGCCAGCAGATCGAGGGACGTGATCGTTCCCCTTTATTCGACATTGGTGAGGCCTCATCTGGAGTACTGTGTCCAGTTTTGGGCCCCACACTACAAGAAGGATGTGGAAAAATTGGAAAGAGTCCAGCGGAGGGCAACAAAAATGATTAGGGGTCTGGAGCGCATGACTTATGAGGAGAGGCTGAGGGAACTGGGATTGTTTAGTCTCCAGAAGAGAAGAATGAGGGGGGATTTGATAGCAGCCTACAACTACCTGAAGGGGGGTTCCAAAGAGGATGGAACTTGGCTGTTCTCAATGGTGGCAGATGACAGAACAAGGAGCAATGGTCTCAAGTTGCAGTGGGGGAGGTCTAGGTTGGATATTAGGAAACACTATTTCACTAGGAGGGTGGTGAAGCACTGGAATGCGTTACCTAGGGAGGTGGTGGAGTCTCCTTCCTTGGAGGTTTTTAAGGCCCGGCTTGACAAAGCCCTGGCTGGGATGATTTAGTTGGGAATTGGTCCTGCTTTGAGCAGGGGGTTGGACTAGATGACCTCCTGAGGTCCCTTCCAACCCTGATATTCTATGATTCTATGATTCTAACCCTACAAAATTCTGAGATACCGAGCTTTAAAGCTGGGACACTTTTATGTATGGAAAAATCACTTTACTCTAGGTCATTTTTTCAGGTGTTTTCCATTTCCATTTTAATTTTTCTGTCATTCTGAGGCCTGTACAGTGGGACTTATAGTAACTAAAGTACCTGGTTTTTCAAATGCGGGAATACAAAAAATAGTCTCAATAAAGATAGCTTCTGTAACAATTATATCATAGAGAGCTTAGTATGATATAAAGATTTTATGAACACTCATTTAAGATCACCTTCACATAGGGTTGACAACTCTGACTGAAGCTATTCCGGGAGATTCTCTTCCCACTCTTCCCCCCCTCCCCCCCCGCCACCCCCCAACATCACGTAATGTCATTTTCTTAAAATAGCCTATTAAAATCTCTCGGATTGCTTTCAGTAGTCACCGGGAGATCGATGCTGGGGTTGGCAACCCTACCTTCACAACTCACTTGTGACATAACTAATGTCCATTAAAATAATTATAGCACAATCCCCAAGTCAATGTTTTGGCAACAACAGCTTCAGCATTTTGAGATGCAACTTTTCTCTAGAAGATCTAAAATAAAAATGACATTTTTAGCTTTTTTTTTTAATGACATGCATTTGTATTAATGTACAGTTTAGTGCAGTGGTTCTCAATCAGGAGTTTGTGTATTCCTGAGGGTACACAGAGGTCTTCCAGGGGGTACATCAACTCATCGAGATATTTACCTAGTTTTATAACAGGCTGCATAAAAAACACAAGCAAAATCAGTCCAAACTAAAATTTCATACATACAATGACTTGTTTATACGGCTCTATATACTACACCCTGAAATGTAAGTAGAATATTTATATTCCAAATGATTTATTTTATAATTATATGGTAAATATGAGAAAGTAAGCGATTTTTCAGTAGTAGTGTGCTGTGACACTTTTTTTGTATTTTTAGGTCTGATTTTTGTAAGCAAGTAGTTTATAATTGAGGTGAAACTTGGGGGTACCCAAGACAAATCAGACTCCTGGAAGGTATACAGTCATCTGGAAAGTTTCAGAGCCACTGTTTTAGTGTATAGTACTATTGTTCTTATGTAGTTTAGAATATATTTTTACTGGGTTGTGACCAAGAAGCATGGGTTTCATTAAAATTGTGTTTGAGTGTGTAAGTTGGTTGGTTGTCTCACCAGCCCAGAAAAGAATCAGTGCCACATCTGAGTTTGGTCTCAGGGTCCTTGCCTCAGTACATAATCTATTGGTCAGACACAAACCTCAGGAGCTACACAAAAACAATAATTCCATTAACGAAAGCATGCTTCAGTCCCCAGAGACCGTTCCCTTGCCCTGGCTCAGTACTGAAAGGAGGACATATAGTCCCCTGCTGGGTCATTTCACAAGCAGGTAGCCCTTAACCCTTTTCTGGCTATTTCACTCTGTCATATGTTGTTAATTAATGGGATAAGAGTAAAGTGATAACTAGTGATGTGCAGACATTTTAAAAGTTCTGAGGCTTTGTTCAGTTAAGCCTCCATACTGTCTGATCTGTTTGGCCCTCTGATATTTTCCCTTACCTTCTTTGTCTGAGAAGCCAATATCATCCAGTCCCTTTTCAAGAGGCAGTTTGAGCCATCCTTGCAGTATCCCTTTGCAGCTTGTGCAACTAGAGTGTCTCATCCATAGATCATTGAATCAATGGGGGGGTCATTATATTGAGCTTGTTTGGGCTTTGGCTTAGGCCCTTGTGCAGCAGTATCCCTTCCTGTAGGCAGGAAGGGATCCTGATTGCCTTACAAGCATGGACCACCTGTGAGATGGAAGTTGTGAAGTTACAGAGTGCCTCTCATTTTGAAAGGAGTGATATGAGTGAGGTCAGGTGGCGGATTTATTAGGTCCTTACACCTATCTGTTTCCATCAACATGGGGGTGAGAGGCATTACAGGAATTCATTCTCCCACACCCTCCTGTCACCAAACCTACATATTCCTAAGATCTTGTCTACACTACATGTAGGGTGTGTGTAGCTACAGGCTGTAGTAAAAAGCAGTCTGTGTCCACACTTGTGCTACATGTGGCAGTGAAAAGCTCCAGCAGGGGGAAGACAGCAGGGGAAAGGCAGCAGCTTCTCACTGCTGGAACCTTTTATTGTGGTGGGGAAAGGCTCTGGCAGGGGAAAGCCTTTCCTCACTGCCTCCTGTCTTTCACTGTCACAGGGAAAGGCTCCGGAAGCTGGGAGGACACTATGCTGTTAAACATAGCAGTGTAGATATGGGAGGCACTGCTTGGGCACGTTTTATTTGTCGTCTTCTGTAAATCTACTTTCTCTCTCCTTTCCCCCTCCTTTTACAGCCTTCTCAATCTCTTTGCCACAGAATAAGTACTAGGAGCATTAGAAGTGTGAAAATTTAGTGTCTCCAAAGTTTTGTCTCCTCTCCTCATCTAAGCACAAATGATCTCAGATGGCTAGAAGAATTTTAAGGGATTGATAATTTTCAGTCCTACTTATCTATTGCCTTCTCTTTCAATTGAGAACTGTTGAGGGGCACAAAGGAATGGTGAGCTGCTGGATGCACTGTTGCTTGTACTTCAAATTCTTGTAATATTTCTGGTTGTGATTTAGTTTTTCTTGGTATTGATGACCAAGTTGATTTTTGGATTAGAGTTGACCTCAGTGGACACTAACGGTCTTATAGCACTCAAAGTTGCTTTCTTTTTTCATTTTTAAATACATATTCTTGTTTACTTAAGAGAAATTTTCTTACGTACCAATCTTGCAATATCATACAGATTTTATTGAAATCTGTTTGTTTGCTAAATGTTGAAATTTGTGTTGCCCATAATACATTATACACCCCTTTGACTAATCTCGCATTATACCACTACAGATCATATTTCTCTACATTCTGCACATGATATAAACATTTTTCTTATACTAATTTACAAACAGTTTCTGAGTAAAATTTATTTTTGTTATGACCATTATGTGTAGATTTAGGAAGCCAGCTGCTTCAGTAATGTATGCAGTATAAATACGTAGATACAGGTAGAACCAGAGTACTCCAAATTATCCCTATTTTGATTGCATAACTTTTTAGGGCTAATCTCTATATTATAGTATCATAACACAGTAAATTGCTTGCCTTTCTCCTTAAATTACTGTTCCTTATGATCATGCTCTGTAAAGTTTGTATTCCTTACTTTACTGCAGAAGTTGCCTTCTGGGGCAGCAATCCCTTTGTCAGTGCAGAAACCTAGGTTTTTGCCTAGAAATGCAGTCACCACCTTGTCTTCTGCTTTAGCATCTAACTGGAGCATGCTCACTGAAAACAGTTAATCTTTTGCTTGTCTCCTTTAATCTCTTCCCCCCCAGCCCCTACCCTGGAAAATTTTTAACTGTTTTTATTAGGCATATTCCATAGGTGACTTGGCCATAGCCTAAAGCAAAATGAATTTCTTGGGCAGCCCCTCTCTTCAAGGTAAGAAACTGAACCATGGACTACCAGCCCCTCTGAGACTATGGCTACACTGGCACAGATCACTCAGGCTATTAGTCTAATGCTTGTCACAAGCATTACGTTTACATTTCTTAAACTTTATCTAGAAGAGGACAATGATATAAGTATGAAAGCTATGGAGACAAATCTGTTTCTCTCCATCCATAATCATTAAATTTTGTGGGTTTTTGTTTTCACCTCTTATTATGATGTATTTTGAATGCAGCTTCTGGTAGGCCAAAGGCTTATTATTTTGCAATAAAGATCTAATATGTACAAATATGAAAGGCAAAGTTTGAAATAAGTCCTAGTTTGGGATAATTTAAATAATACAAATCACTTAAATTGCATAATGTTTTATTGTGCAGTAAAACTCTGTGGTATCTGTCTTAGACATTTCCATACCATCATCATATCTAAGTGCCGGTTAAGGTATAATTGAACTGTGAGGTGTTGTCCATAGCAGACTTCATAGTGGATCCTTTCTTTGCATGCCTGATCTGGTGATGGTCTTGATGGTCACTGGTGATGGTCTTGATGGTCACTGTTATTAGGCTAGCTGCACCCGTGTCCTCATTCTCGGTTCTCTGAGTGCATCCTCTTGGGAGTTCAGCTTCATGCCTTTACCTATCGTGGTATTTGCAGTTCTCCCACTCTCAGGCTAGGTCTACACTACCCGCCTGAATCGGCGGGTAGAAATCGATCTCTCGGAGATCGAATTATCGCGTCTCGTCGGGACGCGACAATCGATCCCCGAATCGACGCTCTTACTCCACCAGCGGAGGTGGGAGTAAGCGCCGTCGACTGGGAGCCGCGGAGGTTGATTTTGCCGCCGTCCTCACAGCGGGGTAAGTCAGCTCCGATACGTCGAATTCAGCTACGCTATTCGCGTAGCTGAATTTGCGTATCTTAAATCGACCCCCCCCTGTAGTGAAGACCTGCCCTCAGACTGGGACTTGGGCTACAGTTTCCTGTGTATCTACCATCCTTAATCTGCAGGTCCCACTGTAGCACAGGCACCTGCGGTTCTTCCCTTCGAGAGTCTATAACCAGTGGTGTCCAGTGACCAGAAAGCCTTCTTTAAACCAACGTATTGTTAAAACAAATAGTAAGAATGGGGGGAAGTAAGGGGGAAAGGAAGCCTGGGACTTCTGCCCTGCAGCAGGGTGGTGGTACTAGGGGCCTCTGCCCTGTGGGGAGGAGGATCTCGGGACTTCAGCCCCAAAGGGCGCACCTGCTGGGGCTCGGGGCTTAAGCAGGACCATGGCTTAAGCCCAAAGCCCCGAGCCCTGGCAGGCACCTCCTGCATGGCTGAAGCCGTGAGCCCCAGCAGGCGCTTCCTGTGCGGCTGAAGCCCCAAGCCCCAGCAAGCGTGCGTCATCTCTTGAACTTGTGAAGATTTTTGTATGCAGCTCGGACAGTCAGTAAATTTGGCCAGCCCTGCTATATGTTGTCTCCTCCAGTTCATTCAGTGTGTCAGCTTGCAAAGAGCAGGTCTGTACTTACGTTGCATTCTAATGAAGCTATGTGTTTGAGGAATTCTGCTGATTTATGTTGAGTTTTTACGTCAGATAAATTGGATAGAATCATGCTGTTTGAAAATACTTGACTTCTTAAATGTTTCAATTGTAGGAAATTGAAAAGGCTGTAATTAATTATATTAGGAATATTCACACAATATTTGTGAATTTACTTCATTTCAGTTGCTGTAAAATGCAGACCAAAATCATGTGCTACTTGCTAAACTTTGTAACAGCCACTCTAACTACATTTATACAGGCAAGAATAATCGAAACTAGAATGAAAACATTTATTTACTTGTAGTTGGAGTCAAACTGTGGGGTGTCTTGTTTGATTTGAAATCTAGCACTACTGTACATCTCTGCAAGCCCTATGACCCAATTTTCAAGTACCATTCCATGAATGTTAACATTAAATATGTAGGCATATTCCCTTGTGTACAAAACCTTTGTTTTTGTGTCCAAATAGCTATTTCTTTGCAGGGCCGCCCAGAGGATTCAGGGGGCCTGGGGTCTTCGGCGGCAGGGGGCCCCCGCCGCCGAATTGCCGCCAAAGACCCGGCACTTCGGCGGCGGGTCCCGGGGCGGAAGGACCCCCGCCGTGGGTCTTCAGGGCACTTCGGTGGTGGGTCCCGGAGCAGAAGGACCCCCCCCCCCCCGCCGCTGAACTGCCGCTGAAGACCCGGAGCGGAAGAAGCTCCGGGGGCCCGGGCCCCGCGAGAGTTTTCCGGGGCCCCCGGAGCGAGTGAAGGACCCCGCTCCAGGGGCCCCGAAAAACTCTCGTGGGGGCCCCTGCGGGGCCTGGGGCAAATTGCCCCACTTGCCCCCCCCCTCTGGGTGGCCCTGTTTCTTTGTGGGGAACCCCCCACCCCCAGTTCTGCTGTTGTATTAATCGAAGTGTGGTGAAAACATTGTCCTCTTAGTTCTCTATATTGGATAAACTACTAAAACATTTATTAGCATCAATGAAACCAAAATATATTTCATGCTGAATTATATTCTATATTGCTAGGCATTGGGGGTGAAGAGCTGTAGAATACGCATTGTATCCTTTGGGGGTGGAATATCTGTTGGTTCTGCATGGAAAAGCAATGTAGGTATAAATAAATACGAGTCTGCTTCTAAAGTATCTACCTTATTTTTAAATATTTTTTGCGGGTGGAATAGTTACTATTGTTTATTCAGAGGTGTGCTTGTTACATTTCATGACAAAAATGGTCATGTAAAGCATTTGTAGAAAGGATGATCTAAGTGATGTACCTGTGTAGGAACAGATTTGTTTCAAATCTAATTCAATATTTAATGCAAAACAATTAGTGAAATTTGTGAATTTATACTTCAAGGAACCAAATAGTTAAAGAATGATCCAGCCTTATTAGGTATCAGTAGGACTTGAAACTCAAGCCTAGAATAGACTGCAATTCCTGCATTTGCCTATAAGTAACCATTCAGACAGCTTTATAATTTCCCCACTATTCATTTGTGCACCAACAAACTCTAGTTGAATCAACATCTGTTTTTCAAAGAGAGAAAATCTAACCCTCTCTTCTAATTTCCCGCATTTGTCATTTAAACAAATATCAATGAAGGATTCAACAAAATGCTATGTTCAGCCAAAACAATACATAAAATACTGTGTGCTTGTTTTATCCTCATTCTAACACCAAGTCCTCCCTCCAGTGGTTGCTGTTACATTTTTTTTTTTAACTTTTGTCGAAAAGAATTGGTAAATTGTATTTTGTTCAAATTAGAGTTCTCTTGTACTTCTAGGTTGGCAGGTGATCATCTGGGTTTTCTATTCTTTCCTCAGTGGCAGGCTCATCACCTAGTAGATGAACCCAGTCTGGAAACTGTAGGAGCAAAGTACCCAGAGTCCTGTCTTTCACCTAACTTTTGCATATGGCACTACCCTAGTGTTGGCTTTACATTGATTTACCTGACTTGTTTTTTAATTTAAAATATTCACTCCATGTTCAAAGATGACAAATTTTGTTTTCCCGACTAGTAACAATTCTTTAGGGACTTGTCTACAACCTGTAATTGTGTTAACTAATCTGTGTTAAAATAGGATTACAAATTGTTGTGTAAGCGAGGTCTGGGAGGACAAAGAACTAGACATCATAAGCTGCAGTGTCTAAAGTAGTTTCTTTGAAATGTGTTGTCACATTGATCAGGTGTTCTGGTTTCTACCACTTCTTAGATGTTCATTAAAATGATTTTTTTCCAAATGCCGTAATGGTATTTACATACAGTGTGGTGTCACCATTGCTTTGCTACAAATGCACATATTAATGAATGACAGGAATTTATATTCAATGAACTCTCGCTTAGTAGTCTGTTTTGCAACACTTGCAAATAATGAGACCAGATTTTCTGACTGTTGATTTAGGCATTTCCTCGTTGACATTATTTTGGTTGGGTAAGATATAAATTTAAAAAATAAATATGTTCCAGGAAAATTAAAAATTTCTCTACCTAGTTTTATTATTGTTTAAGCATCTTTTATGAGTGCAGCATTATTTTTATCTAGTAAAAATGTAAGTTTGCTAGAACATGCAGATTTTGTTAGTCTTGTTTAGATTAATCATGTTGAAATGTGTCAGAGTTGGAGAAGTGCAGAATCTGAGTTGGGGTCCTGGATAAAAGATGAGGTGAATTGGGGGAGCCTTAAGTTTTAGAGGCACTAGAAGTGTGCGGCCATTGCATGGTGGTAGAGTTTGAGCAGTCTTATGTGTGAGAACAAAGAAGAATGTTCTCCCATAGGTCATACTTGCTTAATGAATTACTGGACCTAATATCAGTTTTTAGAATTTATGTACTCTTTAGCTGACAAATAACCTTTTAAATTGTTGCATGTGATTTTTTTCCCCCTTTAAACCAGAAGATATAACAAAACATGTTACCTTGATACTACTTTTTCCTCTAAGACCATGAGTGCATGATATCCATAGTATTCTAAATCTGCTAAAACAGAACATATGGCAGCTTTTATGCTATTTAAATAAAATTAACCCCCTTAACCTTCCAACATTGGTTTGCTTATTAAATATCCCTGTTAACTAGTTAGTATCACAGTGACCTACCAAAACTGAAAGGAAATTATCTTGTGGTTCCTACTTGTAGATGTAAGTCTGAGGGAGTCAGGAGTATATCAGGCTTCATCCTATTAGTCTTTGGAGGGAAGATTAGCAAACCTATATTGGAAATTGTTCCAAATTTCTACAAAAATGTGGTTCATGCGCAAACAGCCATGATAAGATGTATTGTGGAGAAGGATAAATCAAATGGATGGTGATTGAAATTTGTAACCAAGAATCCAAAAAGCTGAAGGGGAGAGGAGATGGGAGGGGTTCAATGCTCCCACAGTCCTTTATTTAAAAAAATAAAGCTGAGTTGCTCTGTTGGTATTCTCCCTAGTGTCAAATTCAAAGGTCACAGAGTTGAGTGTTTGAGGTCCTCTGCTGAAAATGGAAAAATATAATTATCTTTTGCTGCTAATGATCTCTCATGCTAAATAAATCTAGGAATACTGCATGACTGGACACTTATTCTTTATAAATTCTAGATACTGAGTCAACAGGGCACACAAGAAATATTCCTGTGTTCTTTGTTTTGAAATAGTTACTCGGTAAAGATTACACATGACCTGTTATTTATAGTTTTATTAATACATAGTGGATTCTCTGTTGGGATTGCAGAAGGCAAGAAGATATGATAATTGCTTTCTGTAGTTCACAGAAAAAAATTGCAGAAAGATGTTTTGAATATACTTTAAGCTCTAACCGTTTCTTGCAAACCCATATTTAAACAGTAGTGGTTATCAAGAGCTATGAAATATGTCCAATTCACATCAGTAAAAACCTTCTGCCACTTTATTCTCTGTAACCTAACCCCCATCAGAAAATTAATACCAAATAAACGATGTCAATGCACATATTAATGTATTTTTTCACACAATGCACAGTCAACCTGTGGAACTCCTTGCCTGAGGATGTTGTGAAGGCCAAGACTATAACAGGGTTCAAAAAAGAACTAAATAAGTTCATGGAGGATAGGTCCATCAGTGGCTATTAGCCAGGATGAACAGGGATGGTGTCCTTAGCCTCTGTTTGCCAGAAGCTGGGAATGGATGACGGGGATAGATCACTTGCTGATTACCTGTTCTATTCATTCCCTCTGGGGCACCTGGCATTGGCCACTGTCAGAAGACAGGATACTAGGCTAGATGGACCTTTTGGTCTGAGCCAGTATGGCCATTCTTATGTTCTAATATATATCAAATATATCGAACTACTTGTTGGCTGCATTTTTCAATAGTGTTTACCTTTGGTCATGCAGACTTATAATTCTGAATGTTTATTAGGAAAACTAAATTGGGAATTTATAATATTCTTGATTTAGGTATACCAGCTGTGCCACAACAAGGAAAACAACCTGGAGGTAAAAATGTAATAGAATAAGAGAGCAATAGACAGTGCCAAGAGTAACAGCAGTTTGTATTGCCACTGCTTTGGTTACAACTACATTGTGATGAATGATGTACTAAGCAGCTTTCTAAGTCTGCATGGGGATACTCAGAAAAATTAATCTGATTTAACTAAGGGTGTGAATTTAAAGTGGATTGGTTAAACCACATTAAACCCCTATGTGAACACTCCTATTCCAAATTAAAGTGGCCTTAATTTGGTTTATCTTAATTCACATTGGAATTCACTGAAGTCCGGCCATTTAAATTATAAGAGCATCTACATTGGGGCTTAATGCGGTTTAAATAATCCACTTTAAATTCACACCTTTAGTTAATTTGGATAAATTTTTGAGTGTTGCTGTGTCTTAAACTAGGTTGCTGTAATGTAACTCTAGTCACTGTATGTAAATTTAGCAAAACCTAATCCTATGTGGGTATATTAAGGACAATAAATGGTAACTGCAGTTTAATGTGGGAATAATCTAATTGGATTGGGGGTTGCTGTTGGTCCTTTATGCTTTTAGTTTATATCTTCCATTTCTTACACTGATCTTCAATAATTACAAACCATATGGAATTTGGAAGACCAACAGGTTCGCACTTCTAACCTTCTGTTGGAATGATTGTAACGGAACATCGATTAGATTCTAATGAACTAATCTTTACCATTACCACTGTGAAATGGAATTCTTCACCAATCATTGCAGGGTGGCTTATAAAGGGACCACACTATTTTTCTTAATTTTTTATGAGGTTGTTATATTTTTAAGTATGATATTGCTGTTAGTGGATTAATAAATGCATTAGTGGTTTCTCAAGGCAAGTGTAAAAATCAACCCTAACTTTATCTTTGTGAATAGTATATCAAGTGTATTTTAAATTTTATTTCCAGCAGAAAACTCTTATTTTTGAAATCATTTATATATATTTATATTTTAATGGTATGCATAATAACATGTGATATCTAGTTATTCAGAGATCAATGAACTGGCTAGTTCCTAACTTTGATGATTGATTTTTAGCTCATCCTGTGAAGATTGATGTCCTTTTCCTTCATCGCTTTAATTTTGTTGACAATTTGGATAAACATGGCACAGCTCCAGCAAGGAGGCCCAGATGAAAAAGAAAAAACTACTGCACTAAAAGGTATAAACTTCTTTGGTTTCTTTTTATATTTATATGTATGTGTGTATGTATGTATGTGTATGTATAGATATAAATTATTTCAGAGACATTTATTTAAAATTAAGGAAAGGGAAATAGAAACAGAATTCCTTTGTTGTAGCTGTGATTTAGGATCCTGGGAATTACCAAAATGGATTAGACTGGTGGTCCATCTACTGCAGTATCCTGTCTCTAACAATGTCCAGTATCAGTTGTTTCAGAGGAAGGCACAAGAAAACTGAACTTAGTGGTCAGTAATGGAATAACCTGTTTATAAGTTTGTTTGCAGAAATTATCCTTCGAGAAGACAATTCATGTAATTTAGATATTCTTATTTTTCAGGAACCACTGGGGAGGAATATTATGTCAACTTCATGCTACTGATGTTTTATTGCTGAATAACTGTTTACAGTATTAAAAACCTCTTTAACTACACAGTGTTTGGAAATATATTTATAAGGCACTGATCCGAGTGAACCAACTGTACAATTATAGACTCGTGTGTATTTCAACAAAACAAATAACAGTAGGAATAGGATCTAAATGGTTTAATGGATAAAATACTTTTTGTTCAGGGCTAATTAACTGTAGTCCTCTTCTAGATAGTATTTTTCGAGTCTGGAAGTACATAGGATAGATTAGTCCCACAACTCATCTGACAAAAAGACTGCATTTCTGGAGATTTGACATAATTTCTGTTGCACTGGGGGTAAGCACACATTGCAAGTTCTTGCATTATACCATTATTATCTAAATACGCCTCTACAAAGGAAATAAAAGTACATTTTGAAACACCAATGTTAAAATTGGATGTCTACAAATGCATTGATAAAAATTTACCTTTTATGAAATGATTATTGTAGAGTACATACTTCTATTATAAGCCTGTGCTTTTGAGACCTTTCAGTAAAACTAAGTTCTCTTGCTGTTGCTCAGTGTAAAGGTGCATTTTTGGGGAAAGGTTTGGTGAAATTCCATTTTGTCATTTATCAGAGATGATAGTATTTTTGACAGTTTAAAAATTTACAGGTAATTATTTTCTGCACTCAGAAAACTAAAACTTGTCTTCAAACTTATCATTGACTTAATCTTAATTAAAGCGACGTGTCTTGGAATATTCCAAATGATGAAGTTATCAGTGTTGGAAAGTTGTATACTTCACATGATTTAGTTAATAGATATTAAGTCTTAGACTGTCTCCTGCTGGACATTAAACTTCAACTCTAGTGAACCAACATGGAGATGAGTTCCAGAGTCAAGGTCCTCTGCCTAGAATGATTAACCAGAGCTCCCAAAAGCTCACATCTAAGGACAGTTAACAGTAGTAACTCAGCTAATCTTAGCTATGTCAAGAGGGTACCTAGGAAGAGAGCAGTCATCTAGGTAGCAAGAACCCAGGCCAAGTGGGGCTTTATAGATTACTACTTTGAATTGCCCTTGTCACCAGTAGGAAACTAGTTCTGAATATGGAACAAATGTAATATGCTCCATGTGGCCCACACTGTTAAGAAGTGGGCTGTGCTTTTCTGCTCTTACTGAAACATCTGTGTAGTCTTCTTGGAGCTACCCTCCAAGCAGAGCAAATTACAGAAGTGTGAGAACTGTCATGGAGTTCAATTTTGAGAGAAATGGACACAACTTCCTAGTAGGGCTGTCGATAAATCGCAGTTAACTCACGCAATTAACTCAAAAAAATTAATCGCGATTAAAAAAATTAATCACGATTAATCGCACTGTTAAACAATAGAATACCAATTGAAATTTATTAAATATTTTTTCATGTTTTTGTGCATTTTCGAATATATTGATTTCTATCTACAACACAGAATACAAAGTGTACAGTGCTCACTTTATATTATTTTTTATTACAAATATTTGCACTGTAAAAATGATAAAAGAAATAGTATTTTTCAATTCACCTCATACAAGTACTGTAGAGCAATCTCTTTATTGTGAAACTAACTTACAAATGTAGATTTTTTTTTGTTACATCACTGCACTCAAAAACAAAACAATGTAAAACTTTAGAGCCTACATGTCCACTCAGTCCTCCTTCTTGTTCAGCCAATCACTAAGACAAACAAGTTTGCTTACATTTGTGGGAGATAATGCTGCCTGCTACTTATTTACAATGTCACCTAAAAGTGAGAACAGACATTTGCATGGCACTTTTATAGCTGGCGTTGCAAGGTAGTTACATGCCAGATATGTTAAACATTCGTATGCTTCGGCCACCATTCCAGAGGACATATTTCCATGCCCATGATGCTCATTTTAAAAAAAATACGCTAATTAAATTTGTGACTGAACTGCTTAGGAGGAGAATTGTATGTCTCCTGTTCTGTTTTACCCGCATTCTGCCATATATTTCATGTTATAGCAGTCTCGGATGATGACCCAGCACATGTTTGAAGAACAGTTTCACAGCAGATTTGACAAAATGCAAAGAAGGTACCAATGTGAGATTTCTAAAAATAGCTACAGCACTCAACCCAAGGGTTAAGAATCTGAAGTGTTGTCCAAAATCTGAGAGGGACGAGGTGTGAAGCATGGTTTCAGAAGTCTTAAAAGAGCAACACTCAGATACGGAAACTATAGAACCCTAACCACCAAAAAAGAAACTCAACCTTCTGCTGGTGGCATCTGACTCAGATGATGAAAATGAACATGTGTCGGGCCACTCTGCTTTGGATCGTTATCGAGCAGAACCCGCCATCAGCATGGATGCATGTCCTTTGGAATGGTGGTTGAAGCCTGAAAGGACATATGAATCTTTAGCACATTTACCACGTAAATTTCTTGTGACGCCGGCTACAACATTGTCATGCAAACGTTTTTTCTCACTTTCAGGTGACATGGTAAACAGGAAGTGGGCAGCATTATCTCCTGCAAATTGTAATCAAACTTGTTTGTCTAAGTGATTGGCTGAAGTAGGACTGAATGGCCATGTAGGCTCTAAACTTTTATATTGTTTTATTTTTGAATGCAGTTATTTTCGTACATAATTCTACGTTTGTAAGTTCAACTTTCATGATTGCACTACAGTACTTGTATTAGGTGAATTGAAAAATACTATTTCTTTTGTTTTTTACAAATATTTGTAATACACTTCGTATTCTGCATTGTAATTGAAATAAATATATTTGAAAATGTAGAAAATATCCAAAAATATTTAAATAAATGGTATTCTATTATTATTATTTAACAGTGCAATTTATCACGTGATTAATCGCGATTAATTTTTTTCATCGCTTGACAGCCCTACTTCCTAGCCAAGTACAGTTGGCTCTCTTGGACATTGCTGTCTTGGACACTGCTGCAACCTGGTGCTGTAAAAGCAGAGAAGGATTTTTAAAAAACAAAACAAAAACCATCCTTCTTTAACAAAGGACCTCTTCTCCTTCCTCTCCAACCTTTCCGTAGTATAAGGGGCAGA
Organism: Emys orbicularis; assembly: GCF_028017835.1. Classification (NCBI taxonomy): domain Eukaryota; kingdom Metazoa; phylum Chordata; order Testudines; family Emydidae; genus Emys; species Emys orbicularis. The sequence continues at coordinate 59,447,598 of NC_088688.1, read as the reverse complement.
AAGAACTCATGCCAAATTTTTCAGACACTTTACTTTACCAACCAATATAATCTCCCACCTCAACTGAGCTAAAAGAAACTCCCTTGAGACTGTATTACCCAGATCTGGGGTAGAAGAGAGATAGAGATGAGTTGTTGGCATGCTGTTTCCAAAAACATTTCCCAGTCTTCTCTAGTGGTCTTACAGTTACTCAGGGCTCGTCTTCACTACCAGGGAGATCGACGCTGTTGCAATCGATGCAGGTGGTGTCGATTTAGCAGATCTAGTGAAGACCCGCTAAATCGGTGACAGAGTGCTCTCCGGTCGACTCCGGTACTCCAGCTCCCCGAGAAGAGTAAGGTAAGTCGACCAGAGAGCGTCTCCCATCGATGCAGCACAGTGAAGATACCTGGGTAAGTCGACCTAAGCTTTGTCGACTCCAGCTATGTTATTCATGTAGCTGGAATAGCATAACTTAGATTGTGGTATCTGAGGACTTATCTTCACTACCGAGGTAAGTCAACCTATGTAGACAGGCATTGAACCTTGTGGAACCCCACAAGATGTCCTTTGGGAGTGGATAAAAAATTGTCCAACGTTACTCAGTGGGATCTCTCAGAAAAAGAGGACTAGACATAATTAATTATACCCACCCTATCAAAGCATTAAATAAAACATTTTTGTCAGATATGTTGTTAAAATAAACCAGGCATACAATGCCGTGTTTGCAGCAAAGAGTCCTGTGGCACCTTATAGACCAACAGACGTATTGGAACGTGAGCTTTCGTGGGTGAATACCGATGCATCCGACTAAGTGTGTATTCACCCACGAAAGCTCATGCTCCAATATGTCTGTTGGTCTATAAGGTGCCACAGGACTCTTGCTGCTTTTACAGATCCAGACTAACACGGCTACCCCTCTGATACTCGAATGCTGTGTTTTTCTTTTAGATTTATTGTCTAGAATAGACTTGGATGAACTGATGAAAAAAGATGAGCCACCACTTGAGTTTCCCGATACACTTGAAGGATTTGAGTATGCCTTTAATGAAAGTAAGTAGAATGTGCTTTGTGAAGATTCTACTTAGAAATTGTATAATATTAATAGATTATTAGAAAATGGATTATACCTTGTAAAGCCTTGCTAGAATTACATAGTTTTCTGTTAAGAAATAAAGTTTTATCCTTAAATATAACTGTTACGCTGTCTGGAGTGGCTCATGACCATGAGTGCCTACCTCAGAGCAGACTGTCAAAAACAGGCAAACACCTCAAACTGGTGGTGTGTTCTATAATTAGATTTTACCAAGACAGTAACATATATGAATTCCTGGGTCACTATAACAGTCTTACCATGGAATCACAGATAGAGTCACCGAGACAAACCAGACTTAGTGATAAATAGTCCCTTACACCAAAAAACACACCACATTCAGGTTGCATCCAGTCCCAGGAGACCAGTCACTTATCACAGATCAGTTGGTACCCTAGATCTTGTACCAAAGCCAACACTTGTACCCAATCCTGTAATAAACTACGTGACATTTTATTAACTAGGAAAAAGAAATGAGAGAGTTATTTACAGGTTAAAGCAAGCAAACATATACACACAAGTGAGTTACCATCTAAATCCTAAGAGTGACATAATAGTTGTTGTGATCAAAGTGTCTTTCAGGAGAGACTCAGGAGGCAACCCCTGGGGATCTCTGGCTTCAGTTTAGAATCTCTGGCCCTTCAGAGTTCAAACAGCCAAAAAGATGCAGTCTCTTCATGTCAGGGATTTTTATTTCTTTCCCCCAGAGCTCAAGATGATGGGACAAGTTCACATGCACGTCCCCTCTTCATGGGTGTTGGGGGAGCAATAAACAAAGTCATTTCCACAATGAGTCCACAGTGGTTCTTCTGGTATCTATGGGCCTTACTCTGTTGGGCGGGAGATAACACCTCCTGTGGCAAACTAGTATTTCACACTTGGTAATAGGTTTCATAGTGGTAGCCGTGTTAGTCTGTATCAGCAAAAAGAACGAGGAGTACTTGTGGCACCTTAGAGACTAACAAATTTATTTGAGCATAAGCTTTTGTGGGCTAAAGCCCACTTCATCAGATGCATGCAGTGGAAAATACAGTAGGAAGTTCTATCTATCTACACATACAGAGAACATGAAAAAATGGGTGTTGCCATACTAACTCTGAGACTAATCGATTAAGGTGGGCTATTATCAGCAGGAGAAAAAAAACTTTTGTAGTGATAATCAGGATGTTTCTCTCCTGACTGTTCGGGTTTACCATTTCGGAGCAAACACTTTTACAGATACAGACCATAACTCATAGACTCATAGACTCATAGACTTTAAGGTCAGAAGGGACCAATATGGTCATCTAGTCTGACCTCCCGCATGATGCAGGCCACAAAAGCTGACTCACCCACAACAGAATCTTCCAGCCTGCGACCCCTGCCCTATGCTGCGGAGGAAGGCGAAAAACCTCCAGGGCCTCTGCCAATCTACCCTGGAGGAAAATTCCTTCCCGACCCCAAATATGGCGATCAGCAGAACCCCGAGCATACAGGCAAGATTCTACAGCCGGACTCTCATTTTACCCGCGATGGCCCGTTAATGCCTATTTGACTAAAATCACATTATCCCATCAAACCATTCCCTCCATAAACTTATCAAGCCTAATCTTGAAGCCAGAGAGGTCCTTTGCCCCCACCGTTTCCCTCGGAAGGCTGTTCCAAAATTTTACCCCTCTGACGTTTAAATATTACCTTATAACATGGGATATAGATATTATAAGTGAGATTAATGCATGCAGCAACATACAAGCAAAACCAACATACAGGTGACCTGATCTGGTTTCCAGCTATGATGTTGTCAGTTCTTAGCGAATTCCTGCAGCCTGGGCAAGAGCTGGCATATAGCCTACCAGCGTCACAATAATGCTCTTGGAAATCTAGCTAAGTAATTTCAAATTTTGTAGAATTGTCAAACAGTCCTTGGTCCAACACGTTGTTCCATCATTTAGATTTGTACAATATATACATATGTAGATTGTTCCAACTTCCTTTCTTTCATTATGAAATATTTGATTCAAAAATTCTAAAAATTATTTCTAAAGCTATTTATTTTTAACATTTAAAATTAAATCGATGTCCCTACCACTAGTGATATTTCACTTACAGACTCAATTTACTCATTGATGGAGAAAACTACTACTGTATTATTAATAATTTAGATAGCAATTTATGCATTTGAGTTAAACTTGAAAATTCCATGTCTTCTGATGGGAAAATAGTTCTTCAGAAGGGCATTCTCTGGGAAAACAGGATAAATCTCTGAATTAGCAATGGGATGCTGTCTTTTACTATAGGTCACAAGTTTGAATCCAGGCTACGTTAGTAGAGACCACAAGTTACCACCATCTATTTGGTGATGTATGTTAAATAAGTTGGTGGTTTTTATAATTGTCTAATATCTACATTATAAAATCCATCATCACAGTTGGTTACCCATATTATCAATCTCAGATGAGAAATGAAGGGTTGAATAGGCCTGGAGGCTAAAAAAAATCAGATTCCCAGAAGGGGTCCCTACAAAATTGTTTGAAACCTGTAGTAGGGCAGACTGGGAAGTTTACACTCCTATTGCCATGCAGTGTCTGTTCTGTGAATATAGAACTTTAGTTTCTAATGCTGTGTATTTTACTCCTTCCACTTTTAAGGAGAAAAAAAAAGCTTTCCTTTAAATGATAGTCATTTATGCAACACTTAGCTTTTTAATATCCTGATGGCTTTCAAAGGAAGGTACTTAGAGACTAAAAGTGTCATGAAAGTGATGCTCATTCTTTGATGGGAGGGGTTAACTCTGTCACTTTTCAGGTTTTTTTTTTTTTTAAGATACGTACAGCCTCTACTATTGTCTGTCTGCTCTACTGACTTCAGAGTTAATGGTGCACATGTGGTTTCTAAAAGGAGAGGGGCTGAAATCTGAATGGGGGGGATGATGGTTTAGAATTATATTATTAAAAGTTCCATCACTAATGTAATAGCCTGAGTGACTTCCTTAGGGAGTAACAAACCCTATAGCATATGCTTCTGGTTAGGGTATTGCCAAAGGGATATGTTTTGCTCTGATATTTATAATTTATATGTACTGTAGTGCATTTTTATGTCATAATCTGTATGTTTCTCTTTGTGAAGGAGTAGTAAGTAAGCTGTTTTATTTTCTGCTTTGTAGAATTTGAGAAGATGGGGTTTCCAAACATTTTAGGAATACTTGAAAATAAACTACAGTTCTTACTAGATATTTGCTATGATTCCTTAGGGAGATAAGAACTTCATCAGTAACCTGCTTTAAAACAAGCTATACTGAATAGTAACTAGCTAAGAAGCAACAACTGAGCCTAGAAATTTAAAAAACGTAGAAGTCTTAGAGTATGGTGATGATTCCATGAAGAGAGGGATATTGGGACCTGAGATATTGGATACGAACTTGGGAAGGAACATTTGCCTGGAGGTTAGTACTTGGAAAAAATATACTGAAACTGAGGTAATGGCAGGGCTGAGAAAGTCAAACCTCTTCTATTATTAAATGAGCAGGTTTATAAGCAGGTACACTGAAGACAACAGAAAGCTCTCAAATATTTTGTTTGCAGCTTCAGGAGTGTTCAAAACTAATCTTCTTTTAAGTAACATTTTCATGCAAGAATTCTTTATCAAAGCTTAGAATTCACCAGGAGATATCAGCTGAGTTAATGTCTTTGTCTTCATGTTGCAGAGGAGGAAAAAGTCTGCTAATAAACCATGCTTCTGTCCTTCAGATATTTCAACATTTTAGGATAATATGCTTAGATATTGTTGTTTTTAATCATTTCTCTTGTTAAACACAACTTTGTACCACCTTTTGTGGCCATAACATTTTATGTTTTTTATTTTGGCTAATAAGTTGAAATATAACTGGTAAAATATCTGATATACTTCTCCCTACCCCAGTCTTTGTGGGCTGCCATTTTATTCCTCAGTCATCTCCATCTAATTTCTTCCTTCATCTGTAGCTGAATGTGCTACTATTCTTCAGCTATGAAGCTAAGAGATTGTAATGTTGCTCTACAAAAAAAATTGCTCTGGTGTGCACATTCTTCTTCGACATGCTGCATCATTTTTCTACTATTAGCTCAAGGTGTAAGAGTTCCAAGGTGTGTTCTGAACTAAAGTCCCCCGCTTGATTGCATTGGGGTGCTAAGGCATTTGACTTGTAACTGAAACTATGTTTTAGAGATTAAGAGCTTAATTTTCAAAAATCCTTTTCCTTTTTGCATTGCAATGTGCCACTCACGCTTTTTGCACATGCAATTTAATTGAGTACATATGATTAATAGTTGGTATATAATTACCTGGTTGGTTAGCTAACAGTCTGATTTGTACTATTCAGCTGCTAATTCTTCATTTTGGGGCATACTTTTAGGGACACAAATATTAGTTGTATAACAAGTTGCCAGGCTGAAATTTGGGCTTAAAGCTCAATATGTCACCTTTCGTGCTTCACTTGATTCAGAGGTGAATGTGAACTAGAAGTGAATGTGATGGTGGTCTTGCTGCGGTCCATTTGGTTTAAGTGCCTTACATTGTAATTGGGAAGGGAGAAAGAATAATGTGGTATATGAATGAAAGTGGTTCTGCTTTCAGATGAACATTGTCTTTTGCTTTCAACAGTGAATTGTTACCTCTGCTTTTAAAACTCTTAAAATGTATATTTAAATCTAATATTATTGTTTCTTTTATAGAGGGGCAATTAAGGCATATAAAAACTGGGGAGCCATTTGTTTTTAACTACCGTGAAGATTTGCATAGATGGAACCAAAAGCGCTACGAAGCTCTTGGAGAGGTATATGCTGTGTGTGTGTGTGTATGTGTGTGTGTGTGTGTGTGTGTGTGTGTATACACTACGTGTGCTGTAGTTTTCTTCTGTGTATTAAAATATAGGTAGAAATGAAATTATTTTAATTCCTACTTGTTCTTTAAAAAAATGTTCTGCATTTTAATGCTCTAACAATAATTTAAATTATTTACTGTGTAATTTATAGTGTTGCAGTTTAAGTCCTGGACTACATCTTTTGACCCTCTTTTGTGTTTAAAGTAGAATATAGTTTGGACGGTACAAACAGAAAAGAGACAAGGTGGGTGAAAGTCTCTTTCCTTCACCAACAGAAGTTGGCCCAAGAAAAGATATGTCGGCCACCTTGTCTCTAGTATCTGGGACCAACACAGCTACAACAACACTGCAAACGAACAGAAAAGAGTATTTTTCATATCTTATGATAGCTTTTTTAAAAAAATACATAATTTCTCTAACTTTCCTCTCCACCAGCCAAAGAATAGGTACTAAACTCTTGTGACATCATTTTCCATATGGGAGGGACATATTAGCTGAATCGGCTGATTTCTCTTCTTGTCTACAGCTGGTGGAGAGAGCGATCAGGCTTGCTAAAATAAATGTTTGGATTTGACCATTTTTGTTTTGGCAAATGGTTTTTCCAAATCTTTTACTTTCTGTCAGAATAGTTTGGAATAGGATGCTTCAGTGTTATTTTCTTTCCCTTTGCTTACTGAAGTATTCTATAGAGATGTGGTGAATTTGCTCTGGAGCGTATAATACTTCTTTCATTTGTGTGAGAAAGTGGCCTTCCAGTTTGTGTGTCCTACTTCTTATGCATGGGAAGCCGTAGCATTGAGTTGACATGAAAGGATACTTTTGGCCACAGGGGCTGTAAGAACATGCATGTCTGGGTCTGTACTGCTCTGCCCTGATTGTTCCTGCCCAATAGCAGAGAGCAGTTTGAGCACAGTGACCTGTCAGTATGTTGGTTCTGCTGTAATCAGTGGCTTTTGGAGACCTTCCCTGAAAACAAATTCTTTGATGCACAAATTGGTGCTGTTTTCTCAGAGACTTTGTCTCTTGTTGTCCATCCTTGAGAGGGACCGTGGCACTATCAACAAAAAAAAACTGTGATCAACCTTTGCCTCTGCTCCTCATTCATTGGCCATTTTGCCTGACTCTCGGATCAGGCTCATTTTTTGAAATGCTTTGGTCTTCATTTCCTCTTTCTGTAAACTTAACTCAAATTACTGAGGGATGTATTTGATTGTGAACATATTTAGAAAACATTTTGTCTTTTTGAAATTTCCTTTCTGTTCAAGTGTAACCATGTTAAAATATTAAACACAACAGCTCACAACCGACTGTGCCAAAATAAATAGTATAAATTATCTTGAACTGGTTTCTGTGACTGCATAATGAGAAATGTACTTAAATTTATCCGTTTTTTTTTTTTTTTTTTTTTAATTCTCTTCTGCTTGTGATGGTGCCAAGGGTATATTTATTAAGATTGAACATATATATAAAAAATTAATTATGGGGTGTTTTCTAGTTATAACAGGATTTTTGTATTTTCTGAGAAATTCTGTAGACATTGACTAAGTGGGCTCAAGCAAAGGGTAGAGAGCACTAGTCACAAAAGTGATTGTGTGCTCCTGTACCTGATTGATTGGATAGCATAGACAATACTCCTCTTCCTCTGACTGAGCCATGGTAGAATGAATGGAGTATGATCCGAGGAGCTAAATATAGTCAAAGTAGTGATTGCTGGGTGTAGCAGTTGGGACAAGTCTAGAGAATGTGCAGAAAGGAAGGATGCCCTTCCTATAGAAACTGAGGAATGGAGAGGAAGGGGAAGAGGATACAGGTATTAAAAAGGAGATGTATGCACACACACACATCAAATATACATAGTATTTGTTTTATGTAACATAAATAGTGCACCATCATGCAAGAAAAAACACCTAATTTATATGGCAAAGAAATGTAAATTACAGAAAACCTATATCAGAAAATTTCTATGGGATTACCTAAATAATAACATGTATTAAAAATTTGGTTACACTACCACCTCCCTTTACTGAGAAAGCATAAAATAAATCGAGTGGTGGAATATTTTTCTGAATTTAGTTAATATGTCAAGAATATGCCATGGATCTACAAAGAATGTAGAATTTTTCATCATGATATAGAAGAACGTTCATCACTTATGAATAGCATAGCCTTGAGTGGAAAACATAATCAATCCTTTGAAGTGTTAAAATCATCTTTGTATTACATAATCATGTGATACAATTCCATTTTTTTTAAATTGTGTCTTGGTTTTAATTTTGCATTTCTAGTACAGTGCTTCTCAAAGTTGGTCCGCCGCTTGTTCGGGGAAAGCCCGTGGCAGTCCGGGCCTGTTTGTTTACCTCCTGCGTCCACAGGTTCGGCCGATCGCGGCTCCCACTGGCCGCGGTTTGCTGCTCTAGGCCAATGGGGGCTGTGGAAAGTGGCCCGCGCCGAGGGATGTGCTGGCCGCCCTTCCTGCAGAGGAAATTGATGTGTACCAGGCTTGTTCTCCCAAGGGGAGTTTCTGACACCCTGCAAACCAAACACACTGGTTCAGGTAGAATAAATAGATTTATTAATTATAAAGGTAGATTTAAGTGATTATAAGTCAAAGAATAACAAGTCAGATTTAGTCAAATGAAATAAAAGCAAAACACATTCTAAGCTGACCTTAACACTTTCAATGGTCTTACAAACTTAGATACTTCTCACCACAGGCTGGCTGCTCTTCAGCCAGGCTCACCCTTTTGATCAGTGGTTCAGTCGCTTGGTGGTGGTGGTGTCTGTAGATGTAAGTGGAAGAGAAAGAGTATGTCAAAATGTCTCTCCCTTTTATCATGTCCTTTCTTTCTTCATGGCTTCCCCCCCACCCCCTTCAGAGTCAGGTGAGCATTACCTCATCGCAGTCCCAGAAGTGGGTGACTCCCAGGCTCTAACAGATTCTTTTGTTGCTGCCTAAGCCAGTGTCCATTGTTCCTGGTAGGCTGGGCTTGGTTTGTCCCATCCATGCCCTGACGAGGTGTGAACTGCATCCCTATTCTTGGAGAGTTTTTGCATGGGCTTGCTTTAAGCCATGAGGATACATTTTCAGCCTCATAACTATATACATGAAATTATAACCTATAACATTACTGTAACGATTACTATAACATCACTATAACAACCATGCTCAGTGCATTATGAGCCTTCTGAAGACACCCAACATGAAAAACTTTGCACTGGATACTGCACAATCATTTTATAAAGATGAACATGGGGGTGCTGGGTGTACCCCCAAGGTACAGAGGGTCACACTAGGACACTCTCCAGTAATGTGGAAGACCTATGTTCAAATCCCTTCTGCACATCAGGCAGACGGGGGAATTGAAACCATAGCTCCCACATTCCAGGTGAGTGTCCTAACCACTGGGCTGAAAGTTACAAGGATGGGGCAATGGGACCAGCACCATTCCCACCTCCTCTTCCTCTGGCCATTTTGTGAATGGAATCTCAGTCCTGGGGGGAAATTGGGGCCAAAACTACTCTCTGAATTTGTGTCAAAATCATGATTGGTTTTGTAGGACTGAAAAATGGATTTGCAGCAAATAAACTATTGTAGGGAAAATCCTGTTCAGCCCCTGGAGCCCCAGGATGAGAATGCTCTGTGGATAGAGCATGTGCAGGTCAGTTGGCAGAGTTTGTGAGGGGATGGAGATTGTTCAGTGCAAAGAATTAAGTTGCCAAGCTCTAACAAGTCTCTACTTAGTATATGTGAATTGCATTTTTTTTTTCCCCGAGAGTTCAAAACTTAGCCAAATGTGGGTGAATTTTCAAAGACAGTAAAAGCGCATCCCTGACACAAAAGAAGTCCCTTGCCAAATTTCAAGTCCCGGCCCAAGACGTGGTGGTGCTAGAGTTTCTCAATGAGACAGTTTTCTGAATTTTTTTAACATGTGCACAACAATGTGTTTTTTCCTAACCTTATTCTCAGATATGACTGAACTGTTTTAGTTGAAATATAAATTCATTCTAAGGCAGACACGTGACATGGCTAATTTAATCCCAAATGGCAAAAGTTTGGCAAAATTATACGTAACTGAAAATGGAGTGTTATAATGGAAGGTGGAGGACGACCTTAACTATAGGCTGTATTCCCTGTGCCACCCCAATAATACATTTCTTTGCAATTGGATTCCCTTTTTCTTCCTCTTTTCTGCCTCTGAAATCAAAAGGCTTGCTTTCAAACAAATGGCTTTAATAATAGATAGGGAGTGAGAGTTACAGAGGGGAAAAATCCCTCTAAATAATCAGCAGGTGTTTTAACTTTTAATAGTCTGTTTACCGTGACCTTTTTTTTTGGTGAGTAAAGAAGGTGGAGAGACAATTAGTCATTTTTTGGTCTAACAGCTATTCGAAGAATGAAGACCACTAAATAGTACCTAAGAAAAGTTACATTTAAATATAAATGCTTGTCTTAGCTGCGTGCAGTATTCATTTGCATATGTTAAATCCACTTTTGAAAATCTGATGTTTGGAAAGACTTTTACTGAAGAGATTGTCAGATGTGCATCAGTGAATCCTTCTAGCTTGTAGGCAGCAATTGGCGGTAGGTTCATCATAGTGACATGACAGTACGCAGGGTTCAGAGATAGTTTCATAATTATTGTTAGCACGTTTCTTGAAAGAAGTGATGAGCGTCTCATAAAACCCAGATGGGAGTATGTTACATTGTTGATAAATGTGTTTTTACATTTTTAAATTGAAAAACAGTGAAAAACAGAAAAGATACAATAAGGCAGATGGTTGTTTATATAACTACTGGCAAGTTGCTGTGATTTGAAGAATGTTAGTTACAGTTAAAAAAGGGGGAGTAGGGGGAGTGTTTCAATGGGTTAGTCATGAGTTTCTTAAAATAAAAGCTTTAGAAACTTTATCTCAATCAGAATCGGATCCACTCTCGGTCTTGCATCCTAGGCTGACATTGAGTATGTCAGCACTTAGCAGACTTTTGCACATACCATTTTCATGCAGTTGGAAGACTTGAGGATAAAAATCAAGTGTGAAATCTTCAACTGTTTAATAGCATTGTCATGATAGATTTGATTACCATGTAATCTCTTTCAGCCTTTAGTGGTTTTTTTTCTTTTAGGTTTTTCTCTTTTGAAATAAAAACTTCTATCTAAATATAGTTTTACCCTGGATTTTTATTGCTTCTAATAAAAAACAGATATTAATTGCACAGCAAAATAAATTTTATTTGCCATATTCATTGTTCACATTGCCTTACAATGAATAGAGCATCTAATACCAGAAACATCAGTGTGCACAGAGGAGAAAAAAGAAGTGAGGATATAAAGTCTGCCCACTATTTGTGGGAGAAGAGGTGAACAAACAAGCTGCTTTTCTATTAGATAGATGGAAAGTAGAAAAATTATAAAAGAGCAGTTCTTAAACAGAACACAGATCAACATAGTGTGGTGGTGAAAGCACACTGATTTCATCTTCACTAGATGGTTCCATTTCAATGATTCCATTCCATTGTATGTGTGTGTTTAGTGTTATTTTCCCATCAAGAATCGTCAGAAATTTTTGTGTAGAGGATACCTCCCACTGCAGAAAAATGTCATACTTTGCCTGGAGTTTTCTAGAAAAAGGATAGATGTGGAGAACCCCTTCATCAATAAAATATTTTAAAATCTATTTATATTTATTATTCTCCTCCTTTGAGTTGCAGAACTCAGGAAAAATTAGTGAAATGTTTAAATTTTTAATTCCTTTACTAGATTTTCTCCCTGTTCCTAGAATCAATAAGATTAACAAATACAGTACCTTTAGCAGCAGACTTCTTTTTTCAGTTTTCTGGGAACATCTTGAGATACACAGTAACCTTTGATGTTCCAGACTTGACAGAATAGGGATTTTGTTTTATACAAGATCTACCAGCTGTGCAGAATCTTCCCTATGGGGATCTTGATATTAGCTCTTTCTTGGTTCAGGCATGTTGTTCTATATGCTGATCCGCCCACTGGAGGATTGCCTTTCTGTTTTACCAGTCTAATTTACTGTTTAATGTTAATGGTGGCGAGTTGAAGTAGCAGAGTTTATACTTTATTATCAGGAACCTGGAACTTGCTTTGTACAGTGGATCATATTCCTGTGCATTTCACAATTTGTTCTCAGCTGAGGAATTTACTGTAGAATTCATTCCTTGATTTAGAATTATGCATCAGAATCTTCTCTTTTCATTTAAAAAGAGAGAGAATTCTATTCCTTTTTGTTGTGAAGATAATCTTCCAAAAATAAATCATTGTACTGTTGTATTCCTGAATCTGCAATCAGCCTGACGCAGTTTTCAGAAGTGGGAACTGCTCCATTCATATCAGTTGGGTGTTAACACACAAACTCAGTGACAATTAAATGTCAACATCAGCTACTTCAGTGCTGGTTGTTGAAGCAGAAATACCCAGTTAATGTGCTTGCTGTTGTTGGATATGGTAGTGAATATTGGGGAAGTGGAGCAGGTGGACACTGTCACAGGTTGGTTAGATCGAAAACAAAGTTCAAACCCTCCTACCTCGACCCAAATAATTGTTTAAGTTCCCTTTCTGCCTGTCCGCAAGTGGGAGGGAAAGTAGAAAAGCATCTCTTCCCTGGGGCCAAATGCATCAACTGCTTCCTCCTTGCCAAAACTCCAGACTTACCTGTTTAGAAGCCAAAAGCTTTAGCTTGTTTTAATCTAGTTGCCAAAACCTCCAGCTTTCCTCTGACAACTTCTGCAGTGCAGTTACACATTGTCAGTGTGAACTTCTCAGGCACATGGTAAAATAAAATGTGTTATTTATTTTGATAAATTCAGTGGAAACTGCTGATAACATAATTAAATTAAATGTAAAAATCAATAAACTGATGCTGCTATAGAATGTCCAGCCTGCCTTACTAACGAGGGCCTTTGAAACAGTATTTAGGTTCAGCCACAGTTTATGGAGGTATTGATTATAGCTTTATCTCTGGTCTGATTTAAAACTTCCAGCAGTTCTCTACGGGAGAAAAGTTGAGGTCTGGTCTCTATTACAGACCTATATCAGTATAACTATATTGTTCTGGGGTGTGAAAAATCTATACCTCTGAGCGACGTGGTTATACTGACCTAATCCTTCCCCCACTCCTGGCACCGTGTAGGCAGGGCTATGTCAGCAGGAGATCTCCCGCCGACACAAGTACCGCCTCTAGGGGAGGTGGATTAACTACACCGACAGGAGAGCTCTCTGCTATTGGCATAGAGTGTCTTCGTTAAAGCACTACAGCATGCAGCTGGATCGGTGCAGCTGCACTGATGCAGCGTTTTAAGTGTAGACGTGCCCTGAGAAAACTAAGAGTTCTCTGGCTGCTGTAAAATAGGACAGAAGCTTAATTTTTTGTACTTCCCCATGTTTTATCCTCTTCCTGCTCAGGAAATTCAAGAAGTTCAAACCACTAATTTCAGCTCTTTGGCATATTGTTCCTGCCATTTCAGCAGTGGTAGGCTTAGTCTGGGCTGGGTAGGGGAAACGCATCCCTTGAACACTTGTGCAGCACCTCCCTTGTTGTGTGCCCCCCATCCTTGTGTGTGTGGGGTGAAGGCATGGGAGTGCCTCTCCTCTTGTGCGGTGGCTCATGGTGTGCCAGGTTCGGTCACAGAGATCTCCTTGGGAATGTCGTCTGGTGTGCTGAAATTACTTCTGAGCCCGTTTTCCCTCCCAGCTTGGGACTCCAGAACCCTGCCTTGTTGAGCCAGACATGCTAGCCTGCTGCAACACAGACTCAGGGTTTGGACCACGCCCCCAAAGCTGCAGACTTTAACCAAAAACAGCTCAGCAGGTTACCTCTCCAGCACCCAGACACCCAGTTCCCAATGGGATCCAAACCCCAAATAAATCTGTTCTACTCTGTATAAAGCTTATACAGGTTAAACTCATAAATTGTCCGCCCTCTATAACACTGATAGAGAGATATGCACAGCTGTTTGCTCCTCTACGCATTAATCACTTACTCTGGGTTAATTAATAAACAAATATGATTTTATTAAGTATAAAAAGTAGGATTTAAGTGGTTTCAAGTAATAACAGAACAAAGTAAGTCACCAAGCAAAATAAAGCAAAAACACGCGAGTCCAAGCCAAATACATTAAGAAACTGATTACAGGTAATATCTCACCCTTAGAGATGTTCCAATAAGCTTCTGTCACAGACTAAACTCCTTCCTCGTCTGGGCCCAATTCTTCCCCCTAGTACAGTCCTTGTTAGTTCCAGCAGACATCTCGGAAGGTAAGCAGGGTCCTTCTCCTGACTGGCCCCCTTTGTCCTGCTCCACCCTCTTTTATAGCTTTGGCACAAGGCGGGAATCTTTGGTCTGTCTGGGTCCCCACCCCTCCTTCTAAATGGAAAAGTACCAGATTTAAGATGGATTCCAGTATCATGTGACATGATCAAATGTCCTGTGAGACCCCAGCCTCCATTCTTCCTGGGTTGGCCCACATGTACACAGAGCCATTTACAGTTCATTGATTCTGAAGCACCCTTAATGGCTTCCACTTAATATGTTTACATCAGTAATACAAGTTTATATCTTATTATCCTAACTCCAGACATAGAAATAATATATGCAAATAGGATGAACACACTCAGTAGATTATAAGCTTTGTAATGATACCTTACAAGTGACCTTTTGCATAAAGCATATTCTAGTTGCATCATATTCACATTCATAAGCATATTTTCATAAAGCATATGGAGTGCAACATCACAGCTGGTTCTTAAAGTGCTGTAGAAGCCAATTGCTCCTGCACATCCATGTAAGCTACTATATGATCTGTTACTGTTGTTTCCACCAATGTTCCCTCCTCTCCTTTTTAGTTTAGTGTTAGAATTGGGTTTCTGGATATGCTGTTGGTAATAAGAGTAGTGTAATAACCTTTTGGGGACAGGGAAGAAATTTTCCCCACATCACTGAATCAGCCTTGGGGAGGTTTGGGAACTTTTGCTTTCCTCACAGCAGCCTGGAGGTCTGGTAGGTAGGGTTCCTTTTGTGTTAGTGGTGTAATGTTTGATTGTGGACAAAGAAAGGAAAACTTTTTTTAAATAAGTAAATGTCATAGTAAAAACAGAAAAGTTGGCACAGAAACTCAGGGAAGGTATAATTCCTAATATTACTTCTAAACTTCTATTTTTGAAAATTGACTGAATTTCAATTTGGAGTCCCTTCAACTTCTACCATGGTTTCCAGCAGCACATATGGCTTGTCACTTGACTCTTTTATTCCAGAAAAGTGACACATTTTTCTTTCTGAGACAGTTTGACAGTTCTAGAAACTTGTTAGCTGGTCATAGTCAACACGAAGGGGATCTAAGGTTGGTCACAAAGACCTAGTAGGTTTTTAAAAGTGTTAAACCTTCTCTACGCTAGTGTTTAAAGACGTTTCTTAAAATGTGTTAGCTAGACACATTTATAAAATTGATTTATTTTCCTTGTCTAGACATGCCCGTAGTGTCCCAGTCATTGACCCAAAAAACTGTAATACTGGTGACTAAAGCAAAGAGGGCAAATTTTGAATGTGAAAAAGGTCAGAGTGCTGAGTTCAAGGAGTCTCCTTCCAACTGGAGTTCTTTTCACATTAGCCCCTAATTCCAGCCCCCACTTGCTGAAAGAAGGCCTTCCCCTTCCCCCATTGGGACCAGTTCTATCCAGACAGCTTCTGTTGTCATTTTTAGGATGGAGCCGTCGAGCCTGTCATTCCCAGCTACTGTGACCTCATCTTGCCTCTGGTTTTGATTGGATAGGTTGAGGGAGAGAATTTTGCAACGGGTTTTGTTTTGGGTTATTGGAAGGAGGAAGGTTTTGCTTAGATTAATTCCCAACACATTGAATGCTACCATTTCACTGTCAGTATTAGCATGGGGTGCGGGTGATTGCCCAGAAATCAAGTAAATGAATACTAGATAGATCAGTGGTTTGATACTATGATGATAGAGAAAAACCTAAGATTGGATGTTGTGTCTGAAACAGAGAACAGAACATCACCTTAGTAGAAAACCTGTAAGTGGGTACCACTTACATTAGTGCTTGGACCCATAATATAGTATTTAATATTTTAACATAACACAATTGGCGAATGCCACCAATCACATAGCAACCTCATAGGAGAACTGACCTAAACTGCAGAATGACTCTAAAAAGTTACTACAGTGGGCTTCCAACAGAGAGTTAAGATTTAATATTAATATATATATATAGTGTACTTAGCTGTCTCCCAATTTTATATTTTTCTCTGTCTGGTAGAAGCAAATCTATACAAACAAAAAATGTAACTGGGATGGTAGCAAATTAAATATCAATTCACAGGTCAACAAAGAAAATGCTGGGCTTGTTGACGCTGACCTGAATGCATATATGAGATTAATAATATCTAACGCTGGTGCACTACATAGCCTTGATATGACAACATTTTGAATGTTGTGTGTAGTTCTGGTTGCAACAATTTAGAGGATGAAAAACAAAGAAAATACAAAGTGAAGTAAAAGTAAGATAAAGATTGGAGTCCAAGACTTGCACCTCTCTATAGACTAGGAACAAGAGACTTGGGCAACATATTCATAAACTACACCTACTTTGTTTCTGGACTCGGGTCCACGCATATGGTTGTGCCAGAGCCCCCTTACCATCCATATCTAAACCCCAGAAACACAGGTTTCAAGACATGTCTGGGGAAAGAACATTAGCAGACCTGAGGGGTGTGGGTATGAATACGCCTCGGGCGGTGGCATGGCCCCACACCCATGACAGTGTGTAGTATGGACGGGGCTAAAGGGCGTGTTCTGTGTCCTGAGTTCAGGAGTCCTCAAGCCCTGTTCCCACAATGTACTGAACCCTTTCCTGCCTTACCCTGCCCAAATCTATGAAGGTTTCTGTCCTCCCTTCTTACCTGTAGTAATGAGCTGTGCTGATCACCCTGGAACAGTTTTCTGCTGCACTCTTTTCACCACTACGTGTAGACATGTAGAGAGCAACCACATGGTCAGCCGAACACACCTGGGTTCTCATGAATGTGTGGTCAGAGTTCAGTGTCCTCCACAACTTCTCCAGCAGCACCGGGACCTTACATCTATACTGTTCCTAGTCCAGAAGCAGTGGTCAAGTCATGGCCATTCAGTCACACCACCAGCAATTTCCTGTGCCTCTGTGTCATAGGGCATCACTGAATCCGTCACCATCCCACTCACTTGCCTTTGACTTGTGAAAAAGGTTTGAGTCCATTTACCCAGGGTTTTCACCTGTCGTGTACTGCAATCCAGACAAATTTGTCTCAGGAGCAGGAGCGGAACCACATTGTTGGTCACTTGCTCCATCTCTTCCACCAAGTTGGGCAGGAGAGAGCAGTGAGAAGAAACTGCCATTGCCAAATTTGTGAAGATGTCAGCAGTCACCAGCACATAGCAAAGAGGAAGGATCCTATATTGCTTCCTGTGATATGCAGAAGCCTGGGATACCACCCCTGACATGCTAGCTGTAACCTTGTATACAAATAAAGGTGATGTGCATGCGGGTATATCTAGCTACAGAGCATGTACCAGCACAGCATATGAAAACATTTGGCCACCTGGGCTCTCCGCCCCCTCCCGCACCCCCCGGAGTGGGGAGCTCAGGCAGCGGCCAGGAGTTGGGAGCCCGGGGCAGCTGGGCTCTAACTGGAGCTCCCCACCCAAACTGGGGTAACAGCCCAAGCTGTGAGCAGCCAACAGCTAATGTAAGTAATGCGGTGTCTACACAGACTCTGTGTCACCCTAACTACACTGACATAAGCCCTACGCCTCTCTTGGAGGTGGAATTATTATGTTGGTGTAATAGGGCACTTACATTGGCGGAAGCAAGTCTGTAGTGTGTACAGTGACATAACTAGGTTTACATAAGCTGCCCTACGTCGACCTAACTCTCTGTAGTGTAGACCAGGCCTGAGAGGAATTCAGCCAGTAAAACTGCTGGAATATGTGGTGAGACAGACTTTTGCTTTGACTCCACTTACTTGTTAAATTAGACATTCATTGTGTTTTACTTTTATTTTCTTGTAACCAGTTCTTACTGTTATGCCTCACTACTTGTAACTACTTAAAATCTATCTTTCGGTAGTTAATAAATTTGTTTTATCTAAACCAATGTGTTTTGGGAAACTCCATTTGAGATTACGGGATTGGTGCATTTCATGGATTTTACTACTCCAAATTCTGGTGCTGCAAAAACTTGCAAGTTGTTTCCAGGCAAAGGTCCTTTATGCTATGAGAGTCTCTTTTTCCCCCTGTCTTCCATTTTTTTCCTCCTCACTGTTGCTCATGCTGATGTAATATTTGTTTATTTCATATGGCAGCCAGTGCATATAAATGCTCTCTAATCTCTCCCTTTTAACACCTTCACTCACAAACACAAAAAGTCAGTCTGATAGAGTTGGCCAAGCATGCAGTTCTAGCACAAATACATTAATTTGCACACAAGTATGTTGTTCACACACACCAAAATCTATTTTTCACGTGAATAAAATTTCCTATTTTAATATTTTTAATAAGAAATATAAACCCTAGTGCTTCAGAGCAGAAGTACTAAGGGCTGGGAGGAAATTTCTCTCATGGGGAAATGATTCCATAATTGTTCAGTAAGAGATTTCTTGCCACTTCCTCTGAAACATCTGGCACTGGCCATCAGTAGACAAGGTACTGGACTATATGGACCACTGGGCTCTTCCAGGATGGCAATTTCTATATTAGTATCTTTCCCAAACATTTGTGAAAAGGAACGTATTGTATGAACTTTCCCTGGAAAGTGAACAAAAACCACTATGAACATGGATCAAATCTTGAGTCAGTTCCTTGTAAATAAGTACATGAATAGATTTTCATATTATTCAATCAGCTTTGGCCCATAATATGTCTTTAAAAGAGTTTTTATTTACATATCGGGTTGCCTTTGGATATGCTAGGTATTGCATTCTTTTAGAAATCGAGGGTCATGCTACCAATAAATACCATATTTGATTCAGTGATGTTCTTTCTGATCATATTTGTATTCAGTGACATATACGATACAATTGAGTATATGAACTCAAAAGCCATAATTTCTAGGAAGGGAAGGCTTTTGCATGCTTTTAGTCACCAAGTTAATGAACTATTTATGAGTAAACAATATCTTTTAATTCTTTGATCTTTTAATAGCGGAAGTAATATAAACTATAAGTGTATTTTATACTTCAAAAATGTAGAAACATATTATGTTCTTGCAAAATTTCCTTTTGTAATAAAATAGAAAAATTACCCAACTTAACCTTCTCAAAATAGATGTCGTGAAACCATGTTGTATGGAAGCTTTAGATAAAGCACCTGAGAAAATCTGAGATTCTAAGAATGAAAATTTTACCCTTGTCATATGTCATAGTCTTCCTTACCTATGGTAACTCGATAAAGTTCATCAGGGCTTGACCCAGTTACTTGCAGTATCTGAGGCTTTTTGTTGCTTTCTGCCAGCCTGAGTTTGTCTACCAACAGAATCCAAGGATATATTTAGATGGGTTCTGTCTTCTGGAATAGAAAAGAGGAAATCTTTTCCTGAGAAAGAGGAAGAAAATCAAGGTGTCCAAGCTGTTTTTTCAATCTTCTGCTTAACACCCCTAGAAGAGAGCCTTTGGGGCAAGATTTTCCTGTCCTTAAAGAGAAAGTATGCATCATTTTTGGGGAAATTTTGTTCAGCGTATTAGATGTCATAACCGTTGACTAGAAAAGAAGCAAGAAAGTTAATCGCTTCTATTAAAAGTTAGATGTAGGCTTTTGCCAGCCACTCAGAGCAGATAAGAGTCCCAGGTGTCTTCCATAACTGTGTGAGTGAGTCAGCAACGTTTGCTCTCCAGTTGTTGGGTGCTCAGCACAGTAAGGAGCAGACACAATATTATGTAATGATCAAAATATAAATAGGTTCTGGAATTTAAACCAAGATGTCATGTATCCGATAAGTATAAGAATATTTTTATACTCTTACGAATATGCACTCGTATTTGCACTAACAAAAAGAAAAAAAAAACACTTTTTTTTTAATCCAGTGTGAGTTGTGTCCACTTCCCCTCCACCCAAATTATGTAGTGCCAGTTTATTTGGCACTCCACCCTCTACTTTGTCAATAATGCCAATTTGAGCACCCAGTTATGTGCTTGTCCAACAAACCTCTCCCAGCTGTCTCCCACCCTTCCCCTTACACTTGCAATGATCAAAAAGGCTACTACCCTTTCCTCTTCCAAGACAATTTTATAACCCATTTCTGCTTTAACACCAACAAGCAATCTGCCAGTGTATGATGACTAGGCTGAGGGGCTAAAACATGTTTATAACTTGTTTTATATGTAACTGTCTCTCTTTTCTTCACTCTTTCTTGCCTTCTTAGCTTGTGGGTTCTTTGGGGATAGGGACTAAGTTTATCTTTGACTTTGAATGGCATCTAGCACAACAGACCCCTGATTCTGATTGGGTCCTCTGGTTAGTACTGTAATAATAATAATAATAGATCCTGATGTGAGGATTTTCAGTAATGTAATTTCAGGTTCATTATAGAGATGAGTTATTGGACATTTCTTTAGGCAGAATGCTCAAGACACTCAGCTCTTGTCTTCACTACTGGGGAGATTGACGCTGCTGCAGTCGATGAAGCGGGTGTTGATTTAGTGGGTCTAGTGAAGGCCTGCTAAATCGATGGCAGAGTGCTCTCTGATCGACTCCAATACTCCAGCTCCCCAAGAAGAGTAAGTTAAGTCGAACGAAGAGCGTCTCACGTCAACGCAGCACAGTGAAGACACTGGGGTAAGTCGACCTAAGCTATGTCGACTCCAGCTATGTTATTCATGTAACTGGAGTAGCGTAATTTAGGTCGACTTATACAAGTAGTGAAGACAAGCCCTAAAAGAGGAGATGATTTTAAAAAACAAACAAAAAATAAGCCAACAGGTGTCAGCAAAGACCATGGAACAAATATCAGATCAAATCGCATTAACAGCATATGCTGCACTCCTGACAAATCCCTGTTTTGTTTTTTAAATTTCTCTCAAAAGATCTTGAGATCCTATTTGTGATCAGTCAACTCAGAATCCAGAATATCACATCTATGTGTTGTTTGAATTGAATTACTTTCAATAGAAAAAGCAAGAAATCCCTTAGAGGTAATGTCAATTCCATCCGAATGAATTGTCCAGCCACACTATAATCCAAGTGAGTTCTTTTGTGGATTTTAAAAATGCTATTGATTTTTTTTTTTTTAACTTGCAGTGAACAGAGCCTTTAGAAAGACCATTCAGCTTTTAGGTTTTTTTGTTGTGTTGTTTTTTTGTCACCAGTGCTGAGGTAAGCCTGTGTCCAAGAGCAGTATGTCAAAATGTTCCTTTGCATCTTTCATTGTTACTTATTGGCAGGTTTGTCACTTAAGGGTCAAAATAAAGCTCATTCAACCAAAGCTATGGCAGCAACAGTAGCAAGCCTTGAGTCAATCCTACCACTTGAGATTTGCCGCAGGGCAGTCAGTTGGAATTCATTGTGCATTTTTCACTGAACATTGTTGCCCTAATACTGCAAATTGAAAATTTGTGGGCTGACTTCTATATGTTAAAAGAGCTGTTTGTTCAGTTATTTATTTTAAGTGCTTATTCTCAGTGAGGAGACAAATCTTGTTAAACAATAAATCCATAACTTGCATGAGTTTTCCTGTTAGTGGGTTTTATACTTGTTTGTTTTCAAACTTTAGAGATAAAACACCTAACCTGCGTATTGTGCCTTGAATTCTCTGTAGTTGTGAAAGTTAAACCTGAGGTTGAACTTGAATTCCCAAAAATAGTGTCCTTCATAGATCCATTAATGATCCATTTTCTTAAGAGTTAGATTACTATAGAGCTGTAAGTTACTAGGTCAAGACAGAACTGACAGTTGAAAACATTTGAGAAGCCTGGAGAGAGTGAAAACTGTTCTCTTTCTGTGCATGTACAGAGTCAGCTAGCAGAATATGCTACTATCAGAAAAGTCCACTTATAGGTAAATGGTAATGATTTCATATATATGTGGAATTATCAGCCAAGACAATATTGTTGGGCAGGGACAAGTATTTTTTTTATTATGTGATGGTCTCACAGTATGAGAATGTGTATTTGATCATTCAAGTTTAGTAGTTTGAGTGCTTTCTCTAACAGAAAAAAAAATCTTAAATTTTCATTTAGTTCAACTCAAAGCATAGTAAATCATGTTTGAATTAATTATTTTAAAGATAGAAATATTCAATTCAATATTTTGAACAATCCCTTCTCGAGACTATTTATTTTAATTGTAATTTCCCTCCTTTTTTTAAACACTGCATGTTTGTTTGTTTAGGAGATTAAATTTGCATTACAGTTTATTAGCCATAAGAAGGCTTGGAAGGATTAGTTTTTTATCGCTAAATGTTGATAAACGTTGATTTCACCGCACACATACAAACTGATGAAAATACATTTATGTCCATAATAATTGAAATGTACAGATAGGCAAAATAAGAAAAATGCTGCTTGAGAATTTATTACAGTTTCATTTTTGGATATTTACATTGTATATTTTGGCATATGATGCTGACAATTTGTTTTAACTGTTAAAAAGCTTTAACTTTTTAATATTACAATAGATGTTGATTAAATAATTATTTAATGACCCCCCATAATTTTGCAAGCTGAAAATTTTAATTGATAAAATTTGAAAAAAAAATGCTTAAAAATAAATATTGATATTATTTGTCAAATATACAAAAACAAAAATCAAATTCTGCCAAGCCTAGCAGAAAGAAAGTGTTGTTACCCGAGTTATATATGGATATGTAGAGAGGTAAAGTAAGACTAACAATCTGGAAAATACCATAGGTATGAATGATTTGCTAGGTTTTCTTTCTAATCTTATGTATCTATTATTTGCCCAACTCTTTAGAGCAGTGGTGGGCAACCTGTGGCCCGCGGGCTGCGCGCGGCCCATCAGGGTAATCCTCTGGCAGGCCGCGAGACAGTGTTTACATTGACTGTTGGCAGGCACAGCCGCCCGCAGCTCCCAGTGGCCACGGTTCGCCGTTCCTGGGATCTGCGGGACATGGCGAACCACAGCCCCTGGGAGCTGTGGGCAGCTGTGCCTGCGGACGGTTAATGTAAACACTGTCTCACGGCCCACCAGCAGATTACCCTGACAGGCCACAGGTTGCCCACCACTGCTCTAGAGTCTGGTCATGAATAAAACTATTTAAAGGAAAATTATGACTGACTGACTGAGTTCTCCAACTGGCAAATACATATTTTGAATACTTGATTTTAAAAATAAAACTAATGTAATGTTCTGACAAGGTCCATCTCAGTCCCAAACATGACCTTACACATCCTTGGAAACAGAAATCTCCTATCCACTGAATGCGTATAACTTAGCCAATATGCCTCATCCTGGACATGGAGTGATGATTGATTATTTTTGTAATGTAAATGCTTTTCCACAAGGAACATGATAAAGGCCAACTGATTTCACATAGACCTATGAATAGTCATCAATTGGTAATGATTTCCAGGAACTGCTGACCTGTGCCCATTATTTGGACAAATGGTATAGAGGTGAAAGGCTCTGTATCCTGTTTCCACTTCCCTAATCCAGGCGCATATAGTACCTTTATTATATTTTTAGCAGTGGATTTTCTTTAAAGAAACATTGGCATGTTCATAAGGCGGGGAGGCCTTTTAATTTATTTATTTACTTTTTGCCTGTTTTTTTTGTTTCCTATGCACTGGACTTTCGGACTTTCTGCTACATGTTAACTTCTGGTGGGTAGACTTGCTGAGGTTGGTTTTGAAAATGGGAATATACCTGAGAGAGAACAGAATTCAGGATGTACTGGATGTAAACCAAAGCATGGAAGGGGGTGTATAATCAAGGCTTAGTGAACTTCATTGCATCCTGGCATGGATTTTTGACATGATATATACTGTAACAGCTTCTCTGGAGTAGCATGTACGTGTTCTAAAACAAATCATTCAGGTGTGAGGTATCTTGCTCATCTGTATTATGGAAGAGTTCACCAGCAGATCAGTAATATTTTTCTTTGTGTATGTGATCATTCATTTATTTTAATTATTAAAAAAAAATTAGGATTTTAGGGTTTTTATTTTAAGATAAGCCTTTATCAGAACTCTCTTTCTACTTTGTGGGCACACTTTTGGCTGCCATATTTTTCAGATTATGTTTTATTATTTAATGCTCTTCAAACCTTAGTGTACCTTCACTATATTGTGGAATCTAGCTTGTATTTTTCTGCTCTCATAATTTACATTGAGGCTCCAATACTTAAGGACATGTCTAAGCATGTGAGTAGTTCTATTGACTTCAGTGAGACTATTCACATATTTAAATACCTCTCTGATTTGGCCCTTAGTCCCTAATTTCTCTTTTAGTTTAGCCATGTTCAGATATTAATCTTTTGTTGCTTCCAGTATGATGGATTGAAAAGTTTTCATGAAACATGCTGTTAATATAAACTTTTTAATGTTTTAAAGTAATTGAAAACACTCTTTTAAAAAAACATCTCTGTGTAACTGTCTTAAAAGAACATTAAGGATGCAAAATCAATATCAATCTCAGCAATTAGTGTATGCCAAAATTACAGTTACATTTCCTCATGCTGCCTTAATCTGGCCCTCATGCCTATGAAACATTATAGCTTGCCCAGAATTACATAGGAAATCTGGCAAAGTCAGGAATAGAATTAATCTCTTTGGAGTCCCAGTCTAGCACCTTACACACAAGAGAATGTCTGTCTCACTCACTGTCCATCCTAATGAGTAGGGGTAATGTACCATAAATAGTATATGGTCATGTCATTAATGTATTCACACAAGGAGTCTGAATTAAGGTCTCCTAAATGGGGCAGTCTTAATTCTGGAATTCCTCCTGTCTTTTGAGTGGTAGCTACTTTGCATTCTTAACATTTTAACATAAATGTTTAACAATTCATTTTTTTTGTAACTTGGCAGGTGCCCAGTGCAGTTAATTGTTTAAGAGGGGGCTTCAGTTCCTCGATAAACCAGAAATGGAAGTGGATTAGAAGAAGGCATTTACTAAAAAAAGTGGGAAATAGGGTTGGTGTTCCTCATGTCTAATGCAATGGGAAGACAATCTCCTCTCCTCCTCCCCGCCTTAACTGTCAGATGAGTGGAGGATGGCAGGGTCTCTGCAGTGGCCCTGGGACAGATTAATGGAGTGGGGGCTTGATGATAGCCCTCCACCAGGTGGAATGATTACAAAGGATGGATGATCTGCACTGGACAAGTTATTGCTGGATAGTTCCCTGATGTGTTACTTAACAAAGTTGTGGCCTCGTTAAACCACATCCCAGGTGTCTTGTCTTTCCTGGGACAAGGAGTTGTGACCTTTAAAGTCTAATTGACACCATTTAAAATATAACATTATTAATCACAGGCATTTTTTCAACTTTTTACCTTAAAGGAAGAAAAGAATAAAATAATTAAAAATTTTTAAATCTCGTCAATTTTATGTTGCACAATTACATGCTCCCTGAAATCACAAGAAGTCAGAAAATGCAAAAGTTAAAGTTCCAGCTACTGTATAATGTTAGATCAGCAGCATTATATGTACTTTCAGCCATATTCTCCACTTAAGGCAAGTGTGTGCTGATCTCCCGACAAAAATCTTCTGCAAAGCCAGCAAATCTGCTCATTGTAATATCCCTCCTAAATAATTATTAGGGAATTATTAGGTTGTCTAGCATCTTCTAAAGCAGTGGTTCTCAAACTATTGTACTGGTGACCCCTTTCACATAGCAAACCTCTGAGTGCAACCCCCCCCTTATAAATTAAAAACATTTGTTTATATATTTAACACCATTATAAATGCAGCAGGCAAAGCAGTGTTTGGGGTGGAGGCTGACAGCTCGCAACCCCCCCATGCAATAAGCTCGCGACCCTCGGAGAGGTCCCGACCCCCAGTTTGAGAACCCCTGTCCTAAAGTACCCTCTACCCTTCCTACGCCCTGTGGTGGCATGACGAGGGTGTCACTGCTTATCAGTGATCTCTAGCTGCCAGAATGATCCCTAGGGCCTGTTGGAAGCTGGCACAGTTTAGAGTGGACGTTAGTCTGCTCTTATCCGTGCTGGGACACCTGCCCAGTGCTGAGCAGACCAAGGATCAGAGTACTACCCTCCCCTCTGGTCTTCCATCAGATAGTCTGGCCCATGATATATTTGATTACTGTTTTTTTCTGGTTAAACATATACATTCCTTTAAATGTTTTTGTTGTAATCTATACAGTTGGTTTACGTTAACATTCCTGTCTTTTTAGGATTTGTATTATTATATTACAAAAGTACCTAAAGGCCCAATCACAATCAGAGCCTCATTGTGCTGGTCTCTCCAGAAACACATAATAAAAGATAGTTCCTGCCCTGAAGCGCTGATGGTCTAAACAGATAAGACGGACAAACAGGAATAGACAAAAACTAATAGCCAAAGAAAAATTTTTTTGTTTTGCATGTATTATCTAATATACATGTATGTATTCTTTTCTTCGCAGCAGTTTTTTAAAAATGTCCTTTGAGCATTTTTGATACATTATTTAGTTCTTATAGCCACTGGAGGTTGATACAAGTTTTAGTGTGAAAAATAAAATCCCTATGTTTGAGGTCATATCATCATTGTACTCATTTTAACGTCTGTACGCCATCAGCATCTGAGACTGTAGGGAACTTAACTGCTTTACTGTTGGCATAATACCGAAGTTGATTTCAGTGAACCATAAACAGTTTGGCCCTGGAGGTAAAATTACACTGTATGCATGTTCCTAACATACTGCTTTGGGGATAAACATGTCTTAAATCAACTCATTGCTTAAAGCTAAGTTCCCTCTCCAAATGCAGTTTCCCTGTAGATGGTAATGTTTAGTGAGACTGATTTTCTTTAAAACCGTAAAGCTTTTTGAGTGTTTTTCTATCAATAAATATATTTGAGCAGGATAGCAAAAAATTCATGTAATCCTAGTAAAGACTTTTTTATGGCATTTTTGTTTTGTTTTTAATTAGCTTTCATCAATACATTGAATTCATTGAAATTCGTTTTAAATGTTTGTGTGCTACATCTGCTTACATGTATGTAATGAAAACTTTCAGACCTCACCAAAACTTTATTTGGTAATTGCACATTTGGAAAATTAAAATTGAAATTTATTATGCCCTGGCTCCTACCTGCTCAGTTCATTGTGTGTTGTTAAGATGCCATTACTTGGGAACTTTGTTACAACTATGTTTCTGCTGTGTTTTAATATGCTTTGGATTAGGATGGCTGTAATTGTGGCCTTGAGGGGTTGGACTAAGGAACACCAGGTGGGTTTGCACCCAGATATTCTTAGGTCTTATCCTGTACTTTAACTGTGGAATTTAAGTGTGGTTCCCTGAGTCTTAAAGGGGGAGGCGAACCCCATTTGAGCCTATTAATGAGCACCTTTCTCCCCTCCCCCCGATACACTTTTTAATTTGCCATTTTTCTCTGCCTTTTTAGCCAATGAAATACAAGCACTTATTTCGGAACCATTTTTAGTCCCATATGTACAAAAGAATTTTAGTTTGTCCCCAAATTTAACTCAAAAACTGATAATAGTCAGAAAGTTCTCCATTTCCCTATTATATGAAGGTGAAAAATAGTTTCCCCTAGATATTAGGGAAGCTTTTGAAGTTAGAACATCTTTTGTTAGATTTGGGGCAGCAAGGAAGAGACTCTTAATATTTAAGTGGATTTTTTTTTTTTTTTTGGTGGATTTTTGAAATGATTCCCTTGGTTTCAGGCCTAAAAATTCAGCTTTTTTTCTACGTAGAGAATGCAGACCTACACCCCTCCCTCCACCTCCCTATGCTGGAGGGTGGTTCAGTTCTCTTCTTCTATTTAGAACACCTTTGACCTGCCCCTCCCCTGCTCAGTGAATAGAAATGGCATGGCGACTTGTGCTCAGGATGACTAAAGGTTTTCCTCTCCATGTATCTCATGAAGTGAACCTGCAGGGGAGAGGGTTTCAGGAACCCTGCTCATGGAAAAATGCTTTTAAAGTATTTCTTTGCAAAAGAGAGCCTTTCTTATATCCCTGAGTATATATTAATTGGTCATAATCCTTAGTTTTGAGCTACATAATTATTCACACAGCAGCAGGTGGTAGAATCACAGGTACAGTTAGGATTTATTTGTACTGAAAAGTAGCACATTCTGAGGGGAAGGGAGGACCCTTTTTCATGAAGATGTATATTCTGTAATTAGTTTTTTAGGGAAGAACACAGAGAGCAGATATACGCTCTGTTTAAAAGAGAAGCAGTGTGACTAGCCCACTTTTGTTAAGGCTTTTATGAATGGATGCGCAATTTCCACAAGTGCTTTAACTTCTGTTTTCTTTTTTGCAGATCATTACTAAATATGTCTATGAACTACTGGAAAAGGAATGCCACTTGAAAAAAGTAACTCTCCCAGTAAGTTGAATTTTTTTTCAAAGATGTTGATGTTTCCTTCACACTACAAAATGTACGAATAAAGAGTCTCTCCCCTGAGGAGTTTGGAATCTAGATGTCAGATACAGATACGACAAACTGTGCTGAGGGCCCAGTCAAAGATGACTTGGACCACTGTATACACATGCAGCATGTTCATTCATACACAAAGAAATATGTAGAAAAATATCTGTCTATTTTTGTAATATATCTAATCTGTTTGGGTCTGAGTATATTTCATTGGGATCTACTTAGGGTGACCAGATGAGAGATGTGAAATATCAGGACGCCGGCGGAGCGAAAAAAAACAACAAAAAACCCCAAGAGCCGGCGGCAGAGGGAAAAAAATCAAGAGCTGACAGAGCATAGGAAAAATTGGTGGGGGCTGCCCACCGGCAGCACCACGCCCCACCCCCCCGCACCAGCTCACCTCCGCTCCGGCTCCACCTCCCCTGAATGGGCTGACACGTCCTGCTTCTCCCCCCTCCTTCCAGCGCTTGCGCCGCCATACAGCTGATTAGCGCGAGCCTGGGAGGGAGGGGGGAGGAGGAGGAATGCAGCGTGCTTGGGGAAGGGGCGGGCCAGGGCGGGGATTTGGGGAGGGATACAATGGGGCAGTGAGGGGGCGGGGCCAGGGCGGGGATTGGGGGTGGGATCCATTGGGGGAGGGAGGGGCGGGGCCAGGGCGGAGTTGGGGCTGGGGGGGGGCGCAAGCCAGAGGGCAAAATATCAGGACAATTCCTGTCCCGACCGAACATTGGTCAGGACGCGGGACAAACAAGTAAATATCGGGATAGTCCCGATAAAATCGGGACATCTGGTCACCCTAGATCTACTACACCTTTCTAGTCCTGGTAGGATTTGAGGTACCAGAAATTTAAAATTGTGTTACTTTTGGTATACAAAAACTATGCCATTTTGAAAATTGTTTATGGTTCCCCTGACACCTGTGCAGTTGGACTCAGAACTAAAGGTAAGGAAACAATGGTTGATTCTCTGTAACCTGAAGTCTTCAAATCAAGATTTGAGGATGTAGGTAACTCAGCCAGAGATTATGGGCCTATTACAGGAGTGGGTGGGTGAGGTTCTGTAGCCTGTGATATGCAGGAGATCAGACTAGATGATCATGATGGTCCCTTCTGGCCTTAAAGCCTATGAGTCTATGGCTTTACAGGCAGAGGAATGGGAAAAAAATAGTCCCAATAAGATGTTTTAAAACTCTTTTAAAGACCCTCGTATAATAGCTTTTTTAGTAATGTGTGTATGCAATACATAAGTGATTAATCACCATTTGGGAGTAATGCAGCCATTCTGAAATTAAAAGATGTATAGCTGTACATACACTCCATACCACAATTACAATGTATTTTTACACTATAGGGGAAGAGAATAGTGGCCCTAACACCTTTCATTATAAAGGGTTCTTGTGATCTTTGCTTTGAGAAGTTTTCATACACTCCCATTGTTTGCAGCAGGCTCTTGATATTTGGTAGGGGAATTCCTTTAGACTACAGAAATGACCCTCTTTGTCCCATGAGACTCCCTTCAGTTTTGGCTGAAATATAAAATATTTAAAATTACCATTACCTTCTCTCACTTACCGCTTCAGGAAATTGTTGGTAGCCTGCCAAAATCACTGAACATTCCAAGCCTGGGACTTGCTGCTGACACAGCAGCAAGAGCAGAAGACACTACACTGGGAACACTAAGCAGCTGTCAGAGGGGGAGAGAGAGCTGGACTGGGCTCCCCGCATCATGCAAACCCCAGATGCAGCACTTGGAACAAATGGTCCATTTACGCGCACCCACCTAGGGGCACCACATTGAATAGGTGCTCCTCTTACTTCCAGACAGAGAGAGGGAGGTGCACTAGGCTCCCCACAACCACCTCCTGGCCCAGCACTAGTGTTCTATATATACCCCACTTACTCCTGGAGAATCTGACTAGTGGTCTCCCCAACTCCCAGGCAAGGGAGAGGGGAGGGTTGAGAGAGTGGCCAGACTCCCCTCAACCAACCCCAGACTCAGCATGTGGCACCAGCAGCCAGTCCCTCCTCTGTGGGCAACACCTGGAGCAGGAGCTCCTTCAATACTGGGAAGGGGGTGGGGAGGAGGGAAGAGAGAGCCAGACTGGGCAGGGCTCACCCCATGACCATCTTGTACCCCTCTTTACAAAAATACCTTTTCTTTGATGTCAGTGTTGGGTGAGAATGCCAGACACTCAAGTTTATTAATTCAAAACTTCATTGATCCAAAAGCATGCCTTGCGATTACAATTACTATTATAGTAAGAAATGAGACATACAGAAAAAGAAAGTGACCAGTTATCTTCTGGAGTGTATCCAGGTCATGATGGATTGCTCTTACAATAATCCAACTGCCCCTTACAATTTACATAATTTTATATACATCCAAATTACATATTTATTAGTTCTCTTCCAGTCACCATTAAGTATTATATGCCTTGTGCAACTCATACAATATGCATGCGTAGGCTTCAATTGGCATGACTTTTGCTGTCTATGCCATCTTCACGTTGTTATTTTTCTTTGTTAATTGGTTTATTACCACTGAGTATGCACTAACCAGACATAATTGACCAGGTCACTTTGACCCTTTGTTCTGCATAGGAGCTTTTGGGGACTTTCCTGTTTTTCTTTACTTGCCTTTTCCTTAATTGTGTATTGGCAGCACATTTTGTGTGTCTCTTGTCCTTCAATTTAAGCATAGTGGTCAAGACATCCTCTTTGTCCTATGCAGCAGTTATAAACAAACTTACTGAATAACAAGGTCATTAAGGCAACATTACACTCATGTCAAGCAAACTAGGCCAAAGCCAGCACAAATATAACCTTACTGTCCAAACGTATGTATCAGACACAATCATTACAACATTTCTAACAACATTATCTGGTATTAAGTCCTGGACCTCTAGTAGGAACAGAGCTGAATGGAAGCTGAATGTTCACGGTTCAAGTCCTGATAATACACAACGGTGGGTTGGCAGTAGGGCACATATTAGAATGAGTTTTTTACCTTTTTCTTTTTAAATTAAAAAAAAAAAACCCCTAGGAAATTGCACATAAATGACTTGCATACAAAGAATATTATATTTACGTTGCAAAGTCAAGCACTCCAAAAGTAGGAAACTCCAAATTTACAATTGCCTCTGCAATCTCAGTTCAGTTCCCTCAAGTGTCAGCATTATGATAAAATCTACAATTACATGAGAACATGCAATTTTTCTATAGGATTCCTGCCTCGTTTCGTGAATAGGATGGACACACAAAGGGGCAGAATTAAAGTTACACTGGCAATCATAAATCTGATATTTCTTAACTTTTGATTACTTGACTTTCCAAGCTAAATAACATGCTTTTAACATCATTTTTAAAATATGTAAAATACAAGTATATAATGCAAAACTATATTAGTGCAATTCTGCTAACTTAATAAAAAGTCAGGACATGAAGAAAAGTTGTTTCCAGCCACAACTTGGACAACTATGTCTATGTTGTACATCCTGTATATTATATGGAATGCATTCTCTACCTGATTTTCAAAAAGCCAGTTTAGCAAATATGTGATGACAGTAGTTGCATATGAAAATAAGTAGTACAATTACCCACATTCATTTTTGTATACCTGACTTTTTGAAAATCAAATCTGTAGAGAGGGGGAAAATTGTATTTCTAACTGTAGGTAGGTAGGTAGGTATTTATTATGGTTAATACCTGTGGGCCAACCAAGAATGGGACCCATTGTGCTAGTCAGAGTACAAACACACAATAAGGCCTGGTCTACACTAGGAGGTTATGTCGAATTTAGCAGCATTAAATCGAATTAACCCTGCACCCGTCCACACAACAAAGCTATTTAGTTCGACATAGAGGTCTCTCAAATTCGATTTCTGTACTCCTCCCCAACGAGGGGAGTAGCGCTAAATTCGACATGGCCATGTCGAATTAGGGTAGGTGTGGATGGAAATCGACACTAATAGCTCCGGGAGCTATCCCACAGTGCACCACTCTGTTGACGCTCTGGACAGCAGTCCGAGCTCGGATGCTCTGACCAGCCACACAGGAAAAGCCCCGGGAAAATTAGAATTCCTTTTCCTGTCTGGGCAGTTTGAATCTCATTTCCTGTTTGGACATCGTGGCGAGCTCATCAGCACTGGCAACGATGCAGAACTCTCCAGCAGAGGTGACCATGCAATCCCAGAATAGAAAGAGGGCATGGACTGATTGGGAAGTCTTGGATCTGATCGCTGTGTGGGGCGATGAGTCCGTGCTTTCAGAGCTGCGCTCGAAAAGACGGAACGCAAAGATCTACGAGAAGATCTCAAAAGCCATGACAGAGAGAGGATACAGCCGGGATGCAACGCAGTGCCGTGTGAAAATCAAGGAGCTGAGACAAGGCCAAAGACCAGAAGACCAAAGAGGCAAACGGACGCTCCGGATCCCAGCCCCAGACATGCCGTTTCTACGAGGCACTGCATTCCATTTTAGGTGCGGCCGCCACCACTACCCCACCACTGACCGTGGACTCTGAGGATGGGATATTGTCGAGGGCCGCTTCCTCGGAGATGTTAGCAGACGGGGAAGATGAGGAAGGAGATGAGGAGGACGAGGCAGTTGACAGCGCTTACAACGCTGATTTCCCCGACAGCCAGGATCTCTTCATCACCCTCACAGAGATCCCCTACCAACCGTCCCGAGGCGTTAACCCGGAGCCAGAATCAGGGGAAGGATCAGTCGGTAAGTGTTTAAAACATGTAAACATTTATTTTGAACAGAACAGGAATATTAACAATGGGTTTTTCATGATTAGTTTGCCCTAGGCGCTTAACGTTTTAGTCCTTGGCAGTGCAGCTACTGGAAAAGAAGGTCTATATGTCCGGGGATAGAGCTAAAATCCTCATGGGACATCTCCACGAAGCTCTCCTGGAGGTAATTGG
This sequence comes from Emys orbicularis, assembly GCF_028017835.1. Lineage (NCBI taxonomy): Eukaryota > Metazoa > Chordata > Testudines > Emydidae > Emys > Emys orbicularis. The sequence goes on along the minus strand of NC_088688.1, from coordinate 59,414,181 downwards.
AAAGGCTTTGCATGAGGTTCCTGGGGAGAGCGGCCTTATTGGGTCCTCCTTGGTAGGAAACTTTTCCATGCCAGGCTATCATCAAGTACTCCGGGATCATTGCCTTGCAGAGCATGGCTGCATACGGCCCTGGTTTTTGCTGGCTTTCACGCAGCATGCGGTCTTTCTCTGTCCCAGAAATCCTCAGCAGAGTGATGTCGCTCATGGTGACCTGCTTTGAATTAGGGGAATGTTACTGTTGGGACTGCTTGCCTGTTCCTTTACAGAACTGTAACTAGCGGTTTACAGCCACGCGGTGGAGGCGGGAGAGGGGCAGCATACAGGGATCTTTCCCGGGGACAGCCGCGAGGGGGTGGGACAGGGGCAGAGTTCATGCTTGCCGGATTGCCGGCAGCAGGAACTGGCCAACGCTAGGAGCATTGCTTTGAACGTGAAAGGAGGGCACTGCTATAATTTAAGTTTTAAGCAGCCAAAAGTCTACGGCTTACCATGTCAGCCTGCTACCCGAATTCCGCTGTCCTGCCCCGCTTCTCTGATCTCCAGTGCAAGACCCCAGGCACTGAATGCGAAGGCCGAAAATTCGACCTTGTCCTGAGTGTGCATGTGATAGGTGCTGTGCATGGTCTTGTTCACAGAGAAAGACTATGTTCATTGTTCACAAAAAATTATCTTTGTGAGGAATTCACTCCCTTTTCCCCATCCCACAGCTGCGAGTGTCTCCCGACCTACCTTGGCATCCCCTTCCCAGAGGCTGGCGCAGATTAGGCAGAGAAAGAAAAGGACACGGGACGACATGTTCTCAGAACTTATGGGCTGCTCCCAAGCCGAGGTGGCCCAGCAGACCCAGTGGAGGGAGAACATGTCCCAAATCCATCAATCACACATTGAACGGGAGGAGAGGTGGCGTCAGGATGACCAGCAGGCGACTCAAACGCTGCTTGGACTAATGAGGGAGCAAACGGACACGCTCCGGCGCCTTGTGGATGTTCTACAGGACCGGAGGCAGGAGGACAGAGCCCCGCTAACCGCCCTCCCCCGCCACAAAGTCCCATACCCCCCCTCACCCAAAGTCCCAAGAAGGAGGGGCGGCAGGGGCCGTGAACACTGTCACTCCACCCCTGCAGACTGCTCAAGTAACAGAAGGCTCTCATTCCCCAAAATTTGATAAGTCCTTTCCTTCCCACCTCACCCAAGGCCCCAGCCCAGTTTCATCCCCTAACTGTTTAGTTGCTAATAAAAAATACGTTTCTTTTAATTACTGTTTCCATCATGTTCTTTTAGAGGACAGTGTGTTTGAAGGGGGGGAAGGGGATTGGTAATTGGACAGGACAGTCACCTTTATCAGGGTACAGACAGGGGGGCATGTTCAGCAGCAGGTCACACACACGTTGCAGTCACTAGGCACCCTGGTCAGTCTGGGAGGTGGTTTTTACGTTCTGTGTGTGGGGGGGCTATGTGAGTTTGTGGCGGGGGAGGGCGGTTAGAGATCTTATGCAGCGGTCCTTATCCTGGATCACAGAGCCACACAGCAGCGTCCTCCCCCGCCACAAAGTGACATAGCTCCCACACACAGAGTCCCAAAAAGGAGGGGTGGCAGGCTCCGTTGAAACAACCAGTCCAGCACTGCGGACCGCTCTAGGAGCAGGAGCCTGTCATTCCTCAAGTTTATAAGCGTTCTTTCCATCACTACGCCCGCTCCCCACCACAGTCTGCGTCCCAGTTTCAACCCTTTACCGCGAAACCCGTAATAAAGACAACGGTGTTCATTAACAAAGTTCCATGTATTTTATTTTTAAACGTGTGTTGGAAGGGGGGTGACGGGGTGAACGGGGTATGTAGCTGCAGAGGATAGTCAACATAAACTGGGTAAAGAAACGGGGGCAGGTTCAGCTTCTCTTTAAACAAAGTTAATAGTCACAGGTTACCCTGCTCACTGAGGAACCTAGCTTTCAAAGCCTCCCGGATGCACAGCACGTCCCGCTGAGCTCTTCTAATCGCACGGCTGTCTGGCTGGGCGTAATCAGCAGCCAGGCTATTTGCCTCAACCTCCCACCCCGCCATAAAGGTCTCCCCCTTGCTCTCACAGAGATTGTGGAGCACACAGCAAGCTGCAATAACAATGGGGATATTGGTTTCGCTGAGATCAGAGCGAGTCAGTAAGCTTCTCCATCTCCCCTTGAGACGTCCAAAAGCACACTCCACCACCATTCTGCACTTGCTGAGACGGTAGTTGAAGAGTGCTTTTTCAGTGTCCAGGGCGCCTGTATAGGGCTTCATGAGCCAGGGCATTAACGGGTAGGATGGGTCCCCGAGGATCACTATAGGCATCTCCACATCCCCAACAGTTATTTTGTGGTCCGGGAAGTAAATACCTTCCTGCAGCCGTCTAAACAGACCAGAGTTCCTGAAAACACGAGCGTCATGAACCTTGCCCGGCCATCCGACGTTGATGTTTGTAAAACGTCCCCTATGGTCCACCAGTGCTTGCAGCACCATTGAAAAGTAGCCCTTTTGGTTAATGTACTGGCTGGCCTGGTGGTCCGGTCCCAGGATAGGGATGTGAGTTCCATCTATAGCCCCACCGCAGTTTGGGAATCCCATCGCGGCGAAGCCATCTATGATGACCTGCACGTTTCCAAGGGTCACTACCTGTGACAGCAGTAGCTCAACGATTGCGTTGGCTACTTGCATCACAGCAACCCCCATGGTAGATTTGCCCACGCCAAAGTGGTTCGCGACTGACCGGTAGCTGTCTGGAGTTGCAAGCTTCCAGAGGGCTATGGCCACTCGCTTCTGGACACTCAGGGCTGCTCGCATCCGGGTGTCCTTGCGCTTCAGTGCAGGGGACAGCAGCTCACAAAGTTCCAGGAAAGTTCCCTTCTGCATCCGAAAGTTTCGCAGCCACTGTGATTCATCCCAGACCTGCAGCACTATGCGGTCCCACCAGTCCGTGCTTGTTTCCCGGGCCCAGAATCGCCGTTCCACAGCATCAACATGACCTATTGCCACCATGATGTTCACGGCGCGGGGTCCCGTGCTTTGCGAGAGGTCTGTGCCACTCTCAGACTTCATGTCCTCACCGCGATGCCGTAGCCTCCTCACCCGATTTCTCAGCATCTGCCTCTGGAAAAGGTGGACGATAAGGTGCGAGGTGTTGACAATGGCCATAACTGCAGCGATGGTCGCAGCGGGCTCCATGCTCGCAGTGCTGTGGCGTCCGCGCTGTCACTCACCAGAAAAGCGCGCGAAATGAAATGATTGCCCGCCAGCGCTTTCAGGGAGGGAGGGCGGGAGTGACGGTTGGATGACGACAGTTACCCAAAACCACCCTCAACACATTTTTTCCCCCAGCAGGCATTGGGGGCTCGATCCAGAATTCCAATGGGCAGCGGGGACTGCGGGAACTGTGGGATAGCTGTCCACAGTGCACCGCTTCCAATGTCGACGCTTGCCCCGTTAGTGTGGACTCACAAAGTCGAATTACTGCCCTTAGTGTGGATACACACGTTCGACTTTGTAATATCGATTCCACATATTCGATTTAAGTAAAATCGAACTACTCTCGTAGTGTAGACATACCCTAAGAGAGTCCCTGCCCTGAAGAGCATACAATAGCTAACAAGAAAAGGCAGACAAAGGGTAGGGGGAAAAGATATAACATACAAACTGAGTGAACAATGCAATGTCTGAAAACATCATTTTGGTTCTGCTTTTTCTTTGTTTTGTTGTTTAAATTATTTCAAAGGGATTATGTCAGTAGATGAGCTAGATGGGAAGACAAAAGATGGGAGGAGGGTTGGAAATCACGAGAGGGGGTATGGGAGGGTTTGCAGCAACAGCTATCAGCAGAGTGAAAACTGAAGAAAGCAGAAATTAACATGATCACTGTCCTTCAGTCCCTGCTTAAACAGCTTTCTGTAGCTGCTGTGTTGGGTTCGGTCTCTGGGTGGGGTTCCTACCTGAAGGTTCTTTCCTATAGACCATATAGCTGAGGGAATGGGCTGATGGTGTTTGTGGAAGAATTTTTAAACTTCTGTAATATACTTTAGGACTGTGTTAAGTATTACTTTTTTTTTTTTTTTTTTCAGTAGATTTTAATAGTGTGCAGAAAATCCATTTGTCGGAAGTTCAGGGTGCCTGCACTTGAAGTTCTCTCATCATCTTTATTTTTGTTGTCCGAATAACAGACAAAACTGTTGTTTTTCTTTACATTTTTGGATTAAATCTTCAGCAGCAGTATTGTGCAATATTCTTTTCACATGTAGACTCAATAGCAGTAAGCAAAAAAAAAAAAAATCCAGTTCCTCTTCGAGTAATTCTCCATGCCACTTCAGGTGTGTGTGTGCCTAATGCAGCAGAGTTGGAGACTTTTCCTTTAGCGTTACCCTCTGCTGCCTTGTGCTGCTGTATGATAAAATGGGTGGAGCGGCCCCAGACAGTCTCAGTTCCTTACTACTGCGATCGATAATTGGAGCATGTCAGCTTGCTTCTTCAAGTTTTCTCCCCTTACAGGGATTTTGTTTTTTCTTCTGTAAATAGTTGGTGCTGTTTGTTAGCAGAATTAGTTACTTAGATTAGTGTATGCTTCATTTGTTGGTTTTCTTCTGTAAATAGTTGGTGCTGTTTGTTAGCAGAATTAGTTACTTAGATTAGTGTATGCTTCATTTGTTGGTTTTCTTCACTATTTTCATGAAGTGTCAGTTCACTCTTGTTACGGGGTGCTGACATCTGGTATAGGCGTATACCTCAGGCTCTGGGATTTAAACCTTGTGCCAGCCACAAAAAATGTATGCCTCCTTCCACCTGCCTAAAGTGCCTCAGCAAGGGTCATGCTAAGAACCACTGACAAATTTGCAGAAACTAAGCACTGGATGAAGAAAGACAGAGAGTCTGTGCCATATTTTTATGGAGGCTGCCCTGCATCTGTCTTGTGAACCTTCCCATTTGGGGAGTGCACTGAGTGTTTTGGCATCAGTACAGAGTACACAACTGGACACTGTTGCTGAGACAGGACCGCTGGTACCAAGGAAGAAGCACAAAAGTTTAGATTTGTCCAAGGAGCTGAGACTTAGTTCTGCTAGATGATCAAGGTCCCTGTTACCATCCACCAGTAAGCACTTGGGAGGACAGGGGACAGTGTCCTCTGGAATGGGATGCTCTCTGGTACTGGCCTCTTTTCACTACAGGTCATGGACCTCAGCACTGTGTGAGACTGACCCTTGCCATGGTACTGATTATTGCTGTGCAGCAACATCAGCAACAGGAAAGTCTCTCAGTACTGGTGATGCCAGGGGGATGTGCAGCAGCACAAGACTTTGCCTTTTGGTGCCTGATGGTATAGGAGACAGCTCACCTGGTACTGGTCCATCTTCAGGCCCTGGTTACGGACTTAACTCAGGCTTGTGATCAGGACTGTGCAGGGATAAAACATTAGGGCCTTTGGCATTTTCTCCACAGGTGCAGTCGAGGGTAAACCTACCATGGTATCCCTGGTACTGACATCTCCAGAATGCCATCCCTGGATCTTGTCATTTCCTTGTACCGCACCACCATGATCAGCTGACTTCTGGTCCTCCTCGGAGTGTGAGTAGGCTTTTATGTCCCTCACTTCCAAGACAAATGACATCACTCTCTTACTCGTTTATTGTGAGAGTTTTGTTGCTGGTACCCACTGGAGGTACAGAGACACTTCAGAGAAATGGAACCTTGGAGTACTCATGGCTGGGGTCCTGTGCTATACCAATGACCCTATTGCAGGGGTCGGCAACGTTCGGCACGCGGCTCGCCAGGGTAAGCACCCTAGCGGGCCAGACCAGTTTATTTACCTGCTGACGCGGCAGGTTCGGCCGATCGCAGCCCACACTGGCCGCGGTTCGCCGTCCCTGCAAAATCTGAACAAATATATAAAGAAAAGAAGATTTCATGCAATTACCCTGGTCTCCATCATTCCTTCCCTGGATCCCAGCAATTGCTATTTTTCAGAGTAGCAGCCGTGTTAGTCTGTATCGGCAAAAGGAACAGGAGTACTTGTGGCACCTTAGAGACTAACAAATTTATTAGAGCATAAGCTTTCGTGTGCTACAGCCCACTTCTTCGGATGCATATAGAGTGAAACATATATTGAGGAGATGTATATACACACATACAGAGAGCATGAACAGGTGGGAGTTGTCTTACCAACTCTGAGAGGCCAATTAAGTAAGAGAAAAAAAAACGTTTGAAGTGATAATCAAGATAGCTCAGTACAGACAGTTTGATAAGAAGCAAGTGTGAAAATTCTTACAAGGGGAGATAGATTCAATGTTTGTAATGGCTCAGCCATTCCCAGTCCTTATTTAATCCTGAGTTGATTGTGTCTAGTTTGCATATCAATTCCAGCTCAGCAGTCTCTCATTGGAGTCTGTTTTTGAAGTTTTTCTGTTTTAAGATAGCCACCCGCAGGTCTGTCATTGAATGACCAGACAGGTTAAAGTGTTCTCCCACTGGTTTTTGAGTATTATGATTCCTGATGTCAGATTTGTGTCCATTAATTCTTTTGCGTAGAGACTGTCCGGTTTGGCCAATGTACATGGCAGAGGGGCATTGCTGGCACATGATGGCATATATCACATTGGTAGATGTGCAGGTGAACGAGCCCTTGATGGTATGGCTGATGTGATTAGGTCCTATGATGATGTCACTTGAATAGATATGTGGACAGAGTTGGCATCGGGCTTTGTTACAAGGATAGGTTCCTGGGTCAGTGTTTTTGTTCAGTGATGTGTGGCTGCTGAGCTGGAATTGATATGCAAACTAGACACAATCAACTCAGGATTAAATAAAGACTGGGAATGGCTGAGCCATTACAAACATTGAATCTATCTCCCCTTGTAAGTATTTTCACACTTGCTTCTTATCAAACTGTCTGTACTGAGCTATCTTGATTATCACTTCAAAAGTTTTTTTTCTCTTACTTAATTGGCCTCTCAGAGTTGGTAAGACAACTCCCACCTGTTCATGCTCTCTGTATGTGTGTATATATATCTCCTCAATATATGTTTCACTCTATATGCATCCGAAGAAGTGGGTTGTAGCCCACAAAAGCTTATGCTCTAATAAATTTGTTAGTCTCTAAGGTGCCACGAGCAATTGCTATGTGGCCCTCCACTTGCAGGATGTGTATTTTCATGTCTCTCACCATCAAAGCAACAGGAGATTCCTAAAATTTCTAGTCAGTGACCCCATTTTCAGTTTACAGCCCTGCCCTTTGCCCTGTCTGCTTCCCCACAAATATTTACAAAATGCTTGGTAGTGGTGGCTGCATTGCTAAGAAAAGCAGGGTTGTAAGTATTTCCTTACCTGGATGGCTGGCTGGTACGAGGTTGATCCAAGCTCCTAGTAGAAGTCAGCCTCTTCAGAATCTGATCCCTCTGCAGTGTTTTGGCTCTGTTGATAAATGAGGACAAGCAAATATTCTCTCCAAAGAATATAACTTATAGGGTTGGTTCTGAATTCTACTGTAGCCGGAGTGCTCCTACCTCAAGCCAGATTCCAGACAATATTAAGCATTTCCATAGATCTCAAAGCCCATTGATTACAACAGTGAAAAGTTGTGTCAGGCTGTTGGGGCACATGGGCTCCTGCATGTAGGTGTCTCAGCATGCCAGAATTTGTCTCAGGAAATTGTAGGGCTGGTTAAGGTCAGTGTAATCCCTGGCTCATCAACAATTGGAAATGCTGCAGGAGTGATAACTCCTTGGACTGATGGATGGACCCAGCCAATGTATGTGTGGAAGTTTACTTTGTCCCTGCTTTACTCACGCTGACTCTCATTGAAGCAATATCTCATGCTGCTTCTGTAGGCTTGGGAGATCACCAAGAAACTTACAAACTCAAGGTCTGTGGGCCCAAGAAGATTTCAATCTCCACATAAATGTGCGGGAGTTGTGAGCTGTTAATCTGACCTATTGAGCATTTCTCCCTCATATCTAGGGACAGAATCTTTGTCTTCATGGACAACACTGGAGTGATGTTCTGTGTGAATGGCCAGGGAGCGGCCATATCAGGTCATCTCTGTCAGTAGACAATACATCTTTGGGAGTTTTGCATCGCAAGTGCAATACATCTCAAAACCTGCCACCTTCCTGGGACTCAGCTTCATCAATTATTTAGATAATGGCAGAGAGAGTACACTTATAAAGTTTGAGGATGATACCAAGCTGGGAGGGGTTGCAAGTGTTTTGGAGGATAGGATTAAAATTCAAAATGATCTGGACAAACTGGAAAAATGGTCGGAAGTAAATAGGATGAAATTCAATAAGGACAAATGCAAAGTACTCCACGTAGGAAGGAACGGTCAGTTGCACTCATACAAAATGGGGAATGACTCCCTAGGAAGGAGTACTGTGGAAAGGGATCTGGGGGTCATAGTGGATCACAAGCTAAATATGAATCAACAGTGTAACGCTGTTGCAAAAAAAGGCAAACATTATTCTGGGTTGTATTAGCAGGAGTATTGTAAGCAAGACATGAGAAGTAATTCTTCTGCTCTACTCCGCGCTGATTAGGCCTCAATTGGAGTCTTGTGTCCAGTTCTGGGTGCACATTTCTGGAAAGATGTGAACAAATTGGAGAAAGTGTAGAGAAGAGCAACAAAAATGATTAAAGGTCTAGAAAACATGACCGATGAGGGAAGATTGAAAAAAATTGGGTTTGTTTAGTCTGGAAAAGAGAAGACTGAGAGGGGACATAACAGTTTTCAAGTACATAAAAGGTTGTTACAAGGAGGAGGGAGAAAAATTGTTCTTCTTAACCGCTGAGGATAGGAAAAAGAAACAGTGGGCTTAAATTGCAGCAAAGGTGGTTTAGGTTGGGCATTAGGAAAAACTTCCTAACTGTCAGAGTGGTTAAGCACTGGAATAAATTGCCTAGGGATGTTGTGGAATCTCTATCATTGGGGATTTTTAAGAGCAGGTTGGACAAACACCTGTCAGGGATGGTCTAGATAATACTTAGTCCTGCCTTGAGTGCAGGGGACTGGACTAGATGACCTCACGAGGTCCCTTCCAGTTCTATTATTCTATGATTCTAAGTTTCCTTTAAGGATGAGGACTAAGAGATCAGATATGGAGTGATTATTTTGTGAAAAGTGTTCACCCATGGGTTTTTGCCTTTTATCCTGTGTGAGTTCATTCAAGAGTATAGCGATTTTCTGGTTTCACCCACATAGTAGTTTTATTGGGATATTTAGTGCGCTGGATGAGGTACACCACATGTTGTGATAGGCCGGTGTAGGACCCATGGATCTTGAAAGGTATGTTCTGGGGCAGGGGTGGGGGGTAGTGATCATCATAGCAGTGGAGATATGTCTGCAGGTTTTGCATCTGGTAGTATGGTAGGGTTTGGTGTGTGCAGGTCTGTGGGGAGCTTGTTTCTGATGGTGAGCGTGGCAAGGTTGGGGGTTCAGGAGAGATTTCTTTCAGTATGTGTTGTAATTGTTTGATACCCTGTATGGGTTACAGTGTGGGATGGTAGATGACAACTAGGGCTGTGTGGTGAGGGTTATGGGGTTTTTCCCCTGGTATTGAAGCAGGTTCTCTCTGGGTATTTGGATGGCCTATTTCATGATGTAATCTATTTCCCTAGTGGAGTGTCTTTGTTTGGTGAAGGCGGTTTTAAGGGTGTGAAGGTATGTATTCTGGACTTTCTCCTTGGAGTATATTCTGTGGAATGTGAGGCCCTGGCTATAGATAACAGATTTCTTGGTGTGTTTGGGGTGATTATTGGATCTGTGAAGATAAGTGTGGTGTGGGTTTCTTCCTGTAATAGTCTGTAGGGTTCCATTGTTGAAGCTGGTCATGATGTCCAGGAGGTTGATGCTGGTGTGGGAGAGTTCTTTGAATGGTCTCTTACAGTATGTGTTAACTACTTATGCTAAAGAATCTGCTTCACCTTGTATTTAGCTGTGACACCCTGACTTTCTCAGATCTGAAGAAAAACTCTGTGTAGCTCAAAAGGTTCTCTCTTTCACCAGCAGAAGTTGTTCAGTAAAAGATATTACCTTGGCCACCTTCTCTCTCTCACATTGCATTATTGTTGGTATGTTAATATTGAGTCTTAGTTTTTCTCCATGTTTTTCTTGTTTCTTCACTTGCAACATCTAGTAGCAGACCTGCAAGCTTAAATCAGGAGGAGTATATTCCAGGGTGAAATACTTCAATCATTTCTTTAAATTGCTCATTTTATGCTCCATTGAAGTCAATGTTAGCATAAAGAAGATAGTCTTTGCATTTGTTGTTTTTATAGCATAATCAGTGATTGATCTTTGCTGCTGTTTGAGCTGAAAACTAGCAGAGGTTATTACTAAATTAAGCTTACGTTTTACAGCTGCTGGAAGTCCTGAATCAAGAATTTAAATTATTGCAATTTTATTTCGTTGGCAAAGATGGCACAAAAAGTCTCACTGTGCAGAATCTTCAAAGTCATCAATGTTTTGCTCTTCCTCTTAAATGGACAAAATTTCATTCAGTGTCATATCTGATCTAATAGAAAATGAAGAAACTTATTTTCTTTGATAAGCAAGAATCCTCTGTCTGACAACTTAACAACTTTGGGCATTATTTACATTTTCCTTTAGAAGAATTATCTATTTTCATTACTTCAGTCAGTCACTTGTTTTCAAACAACTTTCTTAAATTTTGGGCATGATAAGTTAGATGAATTCATAGACTGACATTTAATAATCACTAAATACTAATCATACTTTTTGTGGTATTGATAACCAGCTTTCACATTTCCTGGTTAGAATGTAAAGCAACAACCTAGTGATTCAATATTGTGAGGACTGAAAAATAAAATGGACTAGGCAGCTTTATGTAGAACTATGTGTTCAGACTCCTTGATCACATTCCAGATGTTTTTAGAAGTTAGCAAACCTGTACCTCCCTCACTGCTGCTCAGTGTATCCCTCTTTCTCTCTTTGACATCCAATAACAGTTATTTCCACTCACTAGCCATACACGTAAGTGATTCCACCCATTCCTCTTCCTCTGTGGGCTTCTAGATCTATGATTTTCATAATGTTTTTTAATAAGCAATTTTAATGGTCTCATCATTTCCTTTTAGTGTTTTAGAAGAGTTAAAATTTTAATTCACAGAAATAAGAGCCTAATGTTTCATGTAATTATTTCTTATTGACACAAACAATCTCTTTAACCCTATTTATTGATGAAATGTGCGCAAAGTGGTGGTGTTCTGTTGCTGATGAAAACATTGTGTATATTTATTATTATTATTTTTATTTGTCTGAGGTATTCTGAGATATCACATGAAAAATTGTGCTTTAACTTGTGGGAAAATTGAAGTAATGTTTAGAAACTTGAAATATTTCATAATATATCTAGAGTATATTAGCTCATCAGATAACTCTGGGTATTACTATAGGTTTGGAAAAACTGCAAAGTGTATGTAATTCACTAAAAACCAGAATCTGGAAATGAGGAATACAGTCAAAGATTGCATCGCCTGTAAAATGCCATAGAATTTAGGATGATTTGAAATTCCTAGCTACAAAACTAAAATGATTGAGTTTGTGTTTCATGTGAATAGCAATACTGACTCTAATTGTTAAACTAAACTTTTTTATTTTTTCTGAGTTTATTTAATTTGTTTAAATGAAAGAGCAGAGTTAAGAGCATAGTTAAGCGTTCATGAGCACATCTAAAACTGAATTGTTAATAGATACAAATTGCTTTATGCAGTCTCACTCTGACTAGAACTAAATGGTATTGTAGGCTGATTTGTCAATAAAGTGAGGTTGTGCACAAAAGTGACCTTTATGTGCATTCCTTAGTGAAAGCTTCATTTAATGAATTATTGCTGTTTGAAGACAAATTGGTTTGAAGAAAAGTTTCCAAATGTAATTAAGTTGACAAAGGGAATAAGGTTTTTCCCCTTCTGTTCAGCGTTAACCCATTTACAGAAGTGTGAACTAGTTAATATTATGCCTTCTAATGCATGTGATTAGTGCAGTGTATTAAAGTGTACACTAAATTACGCTTTTTTCAATTTACATTTTCATCTTAATTGTGGCTATTTCTATTTTCTTAAATGTTCAAATTGTTTGCAAAACTCAAGTTCATCTTACTAGATATCATTTGAGAGCTAATGTTTTGCTTCTCCCACTCCCAATATAGCTACAATCTTTCTTTATAATGTTATTGTTACTAATACTGTTGTTTGTTGTGATGGTAGTGCCTAGATGCTCCAGCCAAGACTAGGACTTCATTGTGCTATGTATTGAACATACATATTGCAAGCTCTTTTGGGTAGGGATTGTCTCCTATTGTCTAACTCAGAGGTGGGAAAACTATGGCCCGTGGTCCGTTTTAAGCCAGCCCGTGATCCGCACCATGCAGCTCGGCCCCGCTCCAGCCGGGGTGCTGGGTCGGGGGCCGGACCACATGCCTTGTTCCCACTCCAGCGCTCTGGCCATGGTGCAGGGTCGGGGCCGCACCACATGGTCTTACCCGGGGTTCTTTCAACCCAAAGCTCTTGGCAACTTTTACTCTGTGCGAGGTGGTGTCAGTAAACAAATCAGGGGAGACATGGCCGTCCAACCGATAGATGGCTGGCACAAACAGGACAACACGAGTGCTTTCACTTAAAGCTAAACTTTACTTAGTCTCAAGCAATTACACACGTCTGCAACAGGTTAGTAAAACACCCCCAACCCTCGATTACTGAAGCTGAGTATGGCTCTCGAGTGGCACAGCTGCAGCCCGTATGCCGGTGGGGAACACAAGATGCATCCAGAGGAGAGACCAGTCCCGACTTGAAGAGTTCTCCCCTTTATTTTATACATTAGTAACACAATGACATGTCCCTTAAAGAAAACTTGCTAATCAAGCAGTCCTAATGGTCAAGCAAGAGGTTTTCTTCTGATTATTGATTAACTAGGTGTGGGTTTTTCCCAGAGTTTGCAGCCTTGAGACCCTAATAGACACATTCCTGAGGGCACATCCTGCTCTTCTAAAATGCATGTATCAGCAACTTCAACACAATTCTTACCAGGAAGACACGGGGTCAAGCTGCCCTTTCTGTGGCACCCAAACCCCCCTCCCCTCCTGCCTTGGTCAAGCTGAGGCTGGGACATGGCCAATTTACAGCCTGCTGACTTGGCTGCTTTTAGCAATACGCAATAGTGGTTTCAGGCACTTTACTGATTTGCTGACATGTCCCCGTACAGTGGCTCCCAGAAGCCGAGGCATGGCCCCGCTCTGGCTCCTACACGCTTCAATGGAAGCTGCAGGGGCGGCGCAGTGTGCAGAGCCGCCCGGCCGCACCTCTGCATAGGAGCCGGAGAAGGGACATGCCACGGCTTCCGGGAACCGCTTGAGGTAAGCACCGCTCGGAGCCTGCACCCCCTGAGCCTCTCCCCACGCCCCTGCCCCAGCCCTGATCCCCCTCCCGCTCTCCAAACCCCTCGAGCACACTCCTGCACCCCAAACCTCTCATCCCAGTCCCACCCCAGAACCCGCTCCCCATCCTGCACCCTAACCCCAATTTTGTGAGCATTCATGGCCTGCCATACAATTTCTATTCTCCAATGTGGCCCTCAGGCCAAAAAGTTTGCCCACCCCTGGTCTAACTAGACAAGACAAAGAAGGGAAGTATATTCCCTATTTTAAAGAGGGGGAACTGAGGCTCCATTTTCCCCAAAATTGTATGCTGTTTGGAGGCAGAATGTATGAAACGCAACAGGATTAAGGTTTTGGTATCAAAGTAGGAGCTGTAATTGGGTGTGACTCTGTGAGTGGTCCTTACTTAGGTCATTTTATCAACTCCAATAAGACTGCTTGTGTGAGTAAGGACTACTTGTATTAAGAAAAGTTTGTAATATCATGCCCTATGAGTTTTGAAAGAACGAAAGAAGGATAAATGTCCATACACAAAAGACAAACTGACTTGATACAAAACTTCTAGCTGTATCTTAATTGTTCAGAAGCTTTTGTATTTTTGTCCTAGAGAAGCAGAGGGCCCTGTTTCTTCAAAAGTCATTGATTTGCTGTATCCTGCCCCCAAACATATTGCTCTGACTTGCACAGTCACACAGGGAAGCAAGGTGATACAAGGTACCCCCTTACAAGCCTGCATCAGTTACGCATGCTATGGGTAACTGGGCAGGAGGTGCAGGAGAGTAGCTCACTGCATTTTCCCCTCCCCTGCTGCTTATTCTTGTGCTTGGAAGGGAACAAGGAATAGATGGGACCTGTGGCTCTGCCCCCTCAACATTCAGGTCAGCATAGTTGTGCTGGTGCTTCAGGCTGGGTACTCTGCACCAGGTACATAACTGGTGCAGTGTGTTTCCCCAGCTTCCAGAGAAAGGGGGACACTGGATATCAGATTGTGGCTCTTTGAATCGCAATCTACTTCTCAGGCTGTTCCTGAGGCAGCACAACAATGCCCTTGCTCAAAGCCACTCTTGAGTCCAAAATTGGATTCCTATATTTTTTATGTGTTTTGTATGTAGATACCTGTCCTTTTAAGTTTATAATGGACTAAATTTATGCTACTGTTTCATATTTGGATAATTGGCTATTTATGTTGTGGGGACTGAAATGGAATGCTAGGACTTTTTCACTTTTATATATTTTCTAGATGATCTATTATTGCTGCTTCTGGCAAATAAGATGTGACAAATTACTTTTTTTCCCTCCCAGGTAGTCCTTTGGTGGGCTTTATTTTCTGTCAGTAAATTTATGTGAACTTCTAAATTCTGTGCCTTTTACTCTTTTTGTACCTTTTATACTTTAAAGCTTAATCGTACTTCCTACTTCTATTTGATGCAGTATAAGTGTTCTTAGTTGTAATGTATTTTTTTGCTTTTCACATTAGATCGCAAGGTCTTTAGGGCAGGTTTTGTCTTATTCTTTGTTTTTACAGCATCAAACACAGTGTGGCTTTCAGGTGCTAACATAACACAAATAAATAGTAATGATGTTTGTGTATAAATTCCAATGCTACTTTATAATTGCAGCTATTAGGTTTTCTTAATATGTTTATTGATACACCAGAATGCGTTTTTATTTATTTTTAAATTTATTTTTTTAAATTTCAGGTAGATGCTACTGAGAGTGAGCCAAAGAGTTTTATCTTTATGAGTGAGGATGCATTGACAAATCCAGATAAACTGATGGTTTTAATTCATGGTAGTGGTGTTGTCAGGGCAGGTCAGTGGGCTAGAAGACTTATTATAAATGAAGATCTGGACAGTGGCACACAGATTCCATATATTAAGAGAGCTATTGAGGTAAGTGTGTGTGTATTAACAACTATCAATAATCTGTGACATTTTTGTTAAGTTATATTAAATGTGTTCCCATAAATTCATTTTATTCATGATTGGAATGTTTTGTTGCCTTATTTTCAAAACTTTTATCTAATTCTTTTACTACAAGAGAGAAACTTGTGATTTAGTTTTGTGTAAGACTGTTATGGTGGCACTGCCATGTAGCTTAATATGGCAGCTAGAGTGACAAAACCCTTAAAGGAAGAAAAAGAAATATGACAGAAAGCAATCCAGAAATTAGTTAGGATTTCTTTTACATTTCATCAGATTTATGTGTGTTCTCATTCAAATGTCTATTGTAAACCTTGTGATAATGTGATCATTTTAAATAAACACAGTAAGCTTTCTTAAGCTTCTACTAAATGTTTTTTGGGGGGGAAGGTGCCCCTCTCTCCTCAATCAAACAAGTCTTATTCTGACAACAGCTCTGACTAGTGATTCATTCTAGTTCACACATTCATACCTGAAAATATAAAACATTTACATTTTGCGGGCAGTATGTTAACTGATTTTCCATACCCCCCCCTCCCCCCCCCACACACAAAATGGTATGGATACATGTAGTAACACATGGGAAAGCAGTATGCAATTTGTACAATATTTGGAACATTTCTGCATTAAAATTCTCACTTACACTTTGCTAGCTGAATTAAAACTTTCTGCAATAAACATCTGAAAATCATGTATAAGGGTCCCAAGTTTTTTCTTTTGTTCTTTCTACATTAAGTTTAATGTATTACTATTGCTCATCACCAAATTAATGCCTGTCTTGTTAATCTCCGTTTGGTTATTACTGCTTTGCTAATTACATCTGTAATTTTTTGCAGTGGGCCAAACTGTGGGTTTTTTTTGTTTGTTTTTGTTTTGTTTTTTAATTGAATGGATTTTCTTCATTTTTTTATTTTTTGGTAATGTAAAGTGATGTGATGGCCAAAATGTTGGATGGAAGTAAACCAAGAGCAGCTAGATAGGCTTGTGGAAAACATTTGTAGTATATCAATTGCAATTAATTTTGTTCTGTGTTGCCCAGTTTACTGCTGAAGTGCTGCACTTTGTGAAATAAAAATAAAAAGGAGGATTCTGACAATGTGACATTGGTACATCCCTTCTTTTAGTACAGACTAAAAAGTTTATTTTATTTCAATCAAGGAGCTAACTTTTTAATAGGTTTTGATCTAAGAGTTGAGAATTCTGTTGAAAATGTAACATTTTTTCTTTATCTGTTTTTCAAGAAAAACACCAAAACAGTGCAATGAGCAAAATATTTTAATTAAATATTTATAGCCAATGTAAGGACAGAGGAATTTAAAGATACACACCTATTGCTTTATGCTTTTAGTTTGTCATCTTTCTTTATTAATTTAGTTTTAAATTTATAGTCCTCTTACCTGTGATAGTAATAGCTATTAGCATAAAAAGAACATAGCACATACACATTTGGTTTTACTTAAAAAGTTGGTAAACATTGTATATTTAGATAAAATACCTTTAAAGAAAACTGCTTGATAGAAAATTTTAGAATAGATTGCATTATGTTTTGATATATTAGTATACTTTAATCTTTTTAACGAGGATGGGGCACATCCAGTTAGGACAGAATTTTTACACCAATCTAGCTCCTCTCAAATCCAGCTCCTTTGACGTATTTGGAATCATTCAGGTTGTGCCCCAGGAAAAATAATACACAGATAGTCATATGATCATATCAGGTGTGCTGAATGCACTGATTGTCTAATCAACGTTTCCAATATAGCCAATCATGCATTTTTAGGCACGAGGCCTCCATGTTGACATCTGTGGAACAAAATATATGATAAAAAAGAACATTGCTTGGGAATTTCCTCAATCTGATATGGTGATCCAGCTCAGGTGGATTGTATATTTTGAAAAACTGACATTTCTCCTGTCAACACAATATAACGATATTCCAACTCAGCCCTAAGAAAGCACATTGAAATTAGGCACCATAAAGCCTATAAAGTTCTCCTAAAAACAGTTAATATGGTGCATCCATTCAAGGCTTGTTTCTATTAAAAACTATATAAATTAGAGAACACACCATTTTCCTGGATGTCACTTTTACTGAACTGGGTCTTCAGTAATTTGAGGGCCAAGAAGGTGTCTGATTTAAGTACTTCCAACTCCCAGAAAATGATAGTACTGCTTTTCAGATTAAAAGTCCCAACTGAAATTTGTGATAGTGATTGCTTCAGATACTATGTTTCCACTCTAGGCTGTTTGGTTGTTCTGTTTGTTGTTTTGGCCTTGATATTTTATTAACTCTTCCAACAAAAGAGAGGTCTCATCTTAAATGAAACATGCAGAAAATGTTTCCTTTATAGGGGAAATTTACAGTGTTTTAGAAGGAGATATGTATTCTATGGAGCTTAGTATCTTTCACATCAACATATTAAATGAATCTACTGAGGATAATAGTATCCAAGGCTTGAAAATTCCACTGATTTATGGTGAGTAGGAAACTAGCATGGATGACTTCCAACAGCTTCTGCAGAATCTAGATTTTTCCTTTTAAAAAAATAAAATTGTCTAGGCCTTGTGCTTGTGAAAGTAATATTTTAAATGTTAGCTGAGCATAAATTCGTGCTGGCCTCTCTACCTTAACCTCAATCTCTGCTGCCCCTTACAGATGTCCCAATTCTAGTTTAAGTGAAAACTGAACAGTCTCGTCAGTTTTTGGTCTTGCTATTCAGCACCCTGTGGGGCAGCACGCAAGGATCAGATAAGTTTCACTGTATTTGAGAAAGCTCTGAGGAACAGTAGAGGAGGGGAGGACCAAAACAGAGAGGCTGGGGGAGGAGCTGAGTAAATAGAAATGCAGCCCTCACGGCCAGAAAGCTGAGGGAACACAACAGGAAGCTCTCGCACAAGATGGAGGAAACAGATAAAGACTGGGCCTTCTTCATTCCAGCAAACTGGGAGGGAAAAAAGGGAGTGAAGGGAAGGGCTTAACATTTATCAAGCCCGTAATGGCTGGGGGCTTACACAGAAGATGAAACCCCCAACCAGAGCCTTGGGAGAGCACCCTGGTAGGAATCCCAGCAGCCAGGGGGGTGGTTTTCTTCTCATCTGAGTGTTGCCTTGATAGTGCCCCTGCAGTCTTTGGTTAGTAGGTTTAATCCTTTAGATATGAGGTGTCAGGTAAATTTCCAAGCCCCATGTATATGAGAAAGGAAGATTAATTAGAACTGAGAAGAGTGGTATAGGAGAGAAGACATTTTGGAGGGAGATATGGAAGAGGAAAACAGAAAATACAGGTGATGAGTTAGAGAACTAAGTGTGGGGAAACAGAGAGAGAGAAAAGTGTGTAGAGAGTGAGAGAAGAAAAAAAATAGAGGTATTAAAGACAGCATAGGATAAATACACCAAGATCTATGTTAGGAAAGCAAAAGTGAGTTGGCCTTGTGGAATACACTGAGGATAGAAAAAAAAGGTTAAGCAAAAGCAAGAGGGACTTAATGGATTTACTGTAATTTTAACGAAGTGGAAAGTTGATTGACAATGTGTTACCATTACAATACAGAATAAACAGTCCACAGCTGTGGTGTTCATTCAAATTGAGGGGCATAATCTTGGGAGGCATAGGTGACACCAATATCTTTCACTCTGGTTATTAGGCTTAGTCCCTGGGCTAGGAGGTGATGGGTAATTATTTTTTTAAGTCCAGATGGCATCCTAACACTATTGTAGTGTCATGGGTACAGCTATATTTCAGGACTCAACAGCATTTCTTACTCTCACTGTAGCTGGTCAGAGATCCAGCAGATAAGCTTTGAGTTTTCATATCAGTTAAAATAATTCATATAGTAGTGACTTAAAGGCACACATATGAATACATATCGGAGATAAGGTAGCACAGGGTTATTGACTAAGTCAAGGTTATTGACTAAGAGTTGCATGGCAGGCAGTCTGAACATTGAGACTTAGCCTATGCGCAATATGCCTCAGGTGGCACGTGACCAGGATTAATCACCGAATTTGATCCGTTGGTTGGATCATCAGCTTCCCCAGCTTGGGCTGGGTACTGATGAGGAGTTTGATGTGAACGCTGATCGATACCCCCCTGAACACGGAGTTAGGGGATATATCAGCCATGCAGATGATAACTCTTTCAAATGATGCTGCAAAGATATCTGAACAAGTATGGGAGGAAGCTGAAATTGATTTCAGAGTAGCAGCTGTGTTAGTCTGTATCCGCAAAAAGAACAGGAGTACTTGTGGCACCTTAGAGACTAATAAATTTATTAGAGCATAAGCTTTTGTGGGCTACAGCCCACTTCTTCGGATGCATAGAATGGAACTTATGTTGAGGAGATATATATACACACATACAGAGAGCATGAACAGGTGGGAGTTGTCTTACCAACTCTGAGAGGCCAATTAAGGAAGTGGAAAAAAAACTTTTGAAGTGATAATCAAGCTAGCCCAGTACAGACAGTTTGATAAGAAGTGTGAGAATACTTACAAGGGGAGATAGATTCAATGTTTGTAATGGCTCAGCCATTCCCAGTCCTTATTTAATCCTAAATTGATTGTATCTAGTTTGCATATCAATTCCAGCTCAGCAGTCTCTCGTTGGAGTCTGTTTTTGAAGTTTTTCTGTTGTAAGTTAGCCACCCGCAGGTCTGTCATTGAATGACCAGACAGGTTAAAGTGTTCTCCCACTGGTTTTTGAGTATTATGATTCCTGATGTCAGATTTGTGTCCATTAATTCTTTTGCGTAGAGACTGTCCGGTTTGGCCAATGTACATGGCAGAGGGGCATTGCTGGCACATGATGGCATATATCACATTGGTAGATGTGCAGGTGAATGAGCCCCTGATGGTATGGCTGATGTGATTAGGTCCTATGATGATGTCACTTGAATAGATATGTGGACAGTGTTGGCATCGGGCTTTGTTACAAGGATAGGTTCCTGGGTCAGTGTTTTTGTTCAGTGATGTGTGGTTGCTGGTGAATATTTGCTTTAGGTTGGGGGGTTGTCTGTAAGCGAGGACAGGTGTGTCTCCCAAGATCTGTGAGAGTGAGGGATCATCTTTCAGGATAGGTTGTAGATCTTTGATGATGCGCTGGAGAGGTTTTAGTTGGGGGCTGAAGGTGACAGCTAGTGGTGTTCTGTTATTTTCTTTGTTGGGCCTGTCTTGTAGGAGGTGACTTCTGGGTACTCGTCTGGCTCTGTCAATCTGTTTTTTCACGTCAGCAAGTGGGTATTGTAGTTTTAAGAATGCTTGATAGAGATCTTGTAGGTGCTTGTCTCTGTCTGAGGGATTGGAGCAAATGCGGTTATATCTTAGAGCTTGGTTGTAGACAATGGATCATGTGGTGTGTCCTGGATGGAAGCTGGAGGCATGTAGGTAAGTGTAGCGGTCAGTAGGTTTCCGGTATAGGGTGGTATTTATGTGACCATCGCTTATTAGCACAGTAGTGTCCAGGAAATGGACTGCTTGTGTGGATTGATCTAGGCTGAGGTTGATGGTGGGATGGAAATTATTGAAATCATGGTGGAATTCCTCAAGGGCTTCTTTTCCATGGGTCCAGATGATGAAGATGTCATCAATGTAGCGCAAGTAGAGTAGCGGCGTTGGGGGACGAGAGCTAAGGAAGCGTTGTTCTAAGTTAGCCATAAAAATGTTGGCATACTGTGGGGCCATGTGGGTACCCATAGCAGTGCCGCTGACTTGAAGGTATATATTGTCCCCAAATGTGAAACAGTTGTGGGTGAGGACAAAGTCACAAAGTTCAGCCACCAGGTTAGCTGTGACATTATCGGGGATACTGTTCCTGATAGCTTGTAGTCCATCTTTGTGTGGAATATTGGTGTAGAGGGCTTCTACGTCCATAGTGGCCAGGATGGTGTTTTCTGGAAGATCACAGATGGATTGTAGTTTCCTCAGGAAGTCAGTGGTGTCTCGAAGATAGCTGGGAGTGCTGGTAGCGAAGGGCCTGAGAAGAGAGTCCACATAACCAGACAAGCCTAATGTTAGGGTGCCAATGCCTGAGATAATGGGGCATCCAGGATTTCCAGGTTTATGGATCTTGGGTAGCAAATAGAATACCCCTGGTCGGGGTTCTAGGCATGTGTCTGTACAGATTTGTTCCTGTGCTTTGTCAGGGAGTTTTTTTAGCAGATGGTGTAGTTTCTTTAGGTAATCCTCAGTGGGATCAGAGGATAATGGCCTGTAGAATGTGGTGTTGGAGAGCTGTCTAGCAGCCTCTTGGTCATATTCCAATTTATTCATGATGACGACAGCACCTCCTTTGTCAGCCTTTTTGATTATGATGTCAGAGTTGTTTCTGAGGCTGTAGATGGCGTTGTGTTGAGCATGGCTGAGGTTATGGGGCAAGTGATGTTGCTTCATGGAGAAGTGGTCCTTCTATGCTGGTCAGAGAAGTACTTTCCTGTGCTCAAGGTCTACAGAGTGGGTGGCAAGGAGAAATTAATAGACTAGGAAGTTTGGCAGGCTGAGCTCTCTTTCTCCATGGAGCAAAGTCTGGACATCGAACAAAAATTTGGAGTACTCATCATACCACTGACTCATTTGCTCTGGGGACAAAAGAGCACACCAGTTCACTGCAACACTTACTGTATGAGTACAAAGAAGCTGTTGGTTACCTTCTGTATCTTTGTAAACTTTCAGGATACCTGTTTCCTATAATCTCCATAGTCCTAAGGATGTTAAAGAAAGTGAATAATACATTTTCAGCAGTTTTGACTTTATTTTAGTTACTTTAGAAATGTCCAAGAATTATTTGGTGGTTTCTAGTAGAGCACTATTTTAAATGATTTAAAATATTTATCAAGAAACTTGGAGAATGGATCATCCCTAGCAGCGGTAACAGCACAAGCTTAGTAGCTTCTTCTTTCACCAAAAGAGGGCTGGCTTTTTTGAAAAAATATAGCAGCAACCAGAAATCAATCTACCCATTTATGAACAAGATTACATTTCTGGGGCCTATCATGGTCATTATCCATGGAAATCTTGCTGCCATGACTGATAAAATATAAAAATAGTTTCAACTTTTGTTTTCCCTTATGTTTATGGTGTCTTTTCCTCTTTATTCGGTACTCCACTTTGGAATCTGCAATATAGCCCCTGCTTATTCATGGATGTGAGGAATAGAAAGGGAATTGCTTACATAAAATTTTGGCTTTCCTCACTAAGACTAATTTTGGACTTCCAACCCAATATAGAAAAGATAGGATTCTACTTTTCACTGGAAATTGTGAAGGGGAGGATGTTACAGTAACATAAGATTTTGTTTGTTTTATAACTGAGCGGAGAAGAACAACTAACTAATCCAAACTAGCAGATCAGAGTTATGGAGAGTATATTTCTAGGTAAAATATTAGCCTTTTTGGGTAATAATTGGTATGGTTTGAAAATGGTTTTTATTGTCTTTATAACTTGTCAAAATTCAGCCAATCAAGAAAACAGAGCTTTAAAAGTTATGGTTACATTTTTACATGTTAGCAATATAAATTTGTTCCATCAGAGGTAAAGCTTTGTTTTAAGTTGGACTTGCAAACAAAGAAATGCATGGTGGACAGATAACACTGCTCTACAGCCAAAATGCTTCTGAAATAAATGTAGTCAAACTTTACTAATTCTGGGTCACTGAGAACGAAAATGATGCTTAAAATTGTTGATTGGCTCTAGTTTTCAAGATATGCTATTGGGTCAGTATATACGACCCTTGACTTGGGAATGGCGGAGGATAAGTGAGTTATAAAGGGAAGGGATCTCAATTTAAACCAGAAATGACTAAAATACATCTTTGACTGGATCTATGAATAAATCTATGACTGGGTTTGGACAGTACTTGCTTTTTAGGCAAAACAATGAATGATGCAATCTGAAGCTGGTATTGCGTCATACATGATATGAATTGCATCATGTTATGCCTAGAAGTCATGGATGATGCAATCATAACGAAGCTTACATCACTCTGCTGAACAAATTGCCCTATATCAGCTCTAGAAATCATACAGTGTCATGCTCTCTTATTTGTCAGTGTTTGATTTTGCAAAGGGACACATTTCTGTTTAGCCAAAGTGAGCAGAGATGCCTTGTACTTGTGTGAACAGTGCAGATAACTTCTGCTATGTTTGTGGTGAAGTGACTTTTGCATCACAAAAGCGCAGTATAACCACTATGGTTAAGAGAGCCTATCACCTTTATTTTGGCTGCAAAATTGGAGATCAGGACAAGAGGTGGGCCCCACACATATGCTGCAACACTTGTGCAACAAATCTTCGCCAGTGGTTGAACAGGAAATCTATGCCTTTTGCAGTGCCAATGATTTGGAGAGAGCCCACAGATCATACCAGCAATTGTTACTTCTGCATGGTGCCTCCAGTTGGGAAAGGTGTGTCAAAGAAGAAAAAGTGGACTGTGCATTATCCAAACATTCCATCAGCTATACGCCCAGTACCCCACGGAGAAGGACTGCCGGTTCCTGATGCACCAGAATCATTCTCACTTGAGTCAGACGAGGAAGAGGAAGAGGATGAAACTTCTGGTCCTGAACCATCAATGTCACAGGACCCACATTTTCTCCCATCCTCCTCCTCTGAACCACACCTCATAACACAAGGTGAACTGAATGACCTTGTCGGGGATTTGGACCTACCCAAGAGTAAGGCAGAGCTGTTGGGCTCCAGACTACAGCAGTGGAATCTCCTGGCAGGTGATGTTAGGGTTTCCATGTTCCATGACCGTCAAAAGGATCTTGTCCCATTCTTCTTCATGGAAGGTGCTCTTGTAGCCTGCAACAACATCGATGGTGTGATGGCAGCCCTCAACATCGTTCACGATCCAGATGAGTGGAGACTGTTCATTGATTCATCGAAGACGAGTCTTAAAGCTGTTTTACTGCATAATGGCAATGTTTTGCCATCAATTCCAGTTGGTCATGCAGTCCATATGAAGGAAACCTATGACAACATGAAACAACTTTTGAGGTGCATAAACTATGACCAACATCAGTGGCAGCTTTGTGGCGATTTGAAGGTTGTTGCTCTCTTGCTTGGTCTGCAGACTGGATACACAAAGTACTGCTGTTTTCTCTGCGAATGGGATAGTCGTGCAAGAGATTCCCACTACATCAAGAAAGATTGGCCACTCCAACAGTCATTGGAGCCTGGGAGGAAAAGTGTTCAGCATCCACCACTTGTTGAATCAAGGAAGATTTTGTTACCACCCTTACACATCAAGCTGGGTCTGATGAAGAACTTTGTCAAGGCCATTGACAAAACACAAGCAGCTTTCAAGTACCTCCGTGGAAAATTTCCAAGGTTAAGTGAAGCTAAGATAAAGGAAGGTGTCTTTGTTGGTCCTCAGATTCGTGAACTTCTTCGAGATGATGCATTTGACCATGCACTGCGTGGCAAGGAAAAGACGGCATGGAAAGCCTTCCAGTTAGTGGCAATAAATTTTCTCGGAAACAACAAGGCAGACAACTACAGATTGTTGGTGGAAAACCTCCTCAAGGCACACAAAAGCCTTGGTTGCAACATATCACTGAAAATACATTTTTTGCACTCTCATCTAGATTTTTTTCCACCGAACTGCGGAGCAGTGAGCGACGAGCACGGCGAGCGATTTCACCAGGACATTGCAACAATGGAGAAACGCTGTCAGGGCAAATGGAGCCCATCAATGCTTGCAGACTATTGCTGGACAGTGACAAGAGATGCTCCACTGAATGAATACAAGAGACAAGCCAAGAAGCGCCGAGTAGACACTGAATAGGACTAAACTACGTACATAATAGTTTTTTGCCTTTTGTTTCATAATAAATTTTATTTATATAACCCTTTTGCTGATTTTTAAAGTGTTACATAAACAGGACAGGTGATATATTCTCATGTAAAGCAACTATAAACACATGAAAAGACCTAGGTTTACAATTTATGATTAAAACTCTACTATCTACACAATATACATAGACATAAAATGTAAAAACTTAAATATCTTAGAAACAGTAGCCAATCAGTTGTTTTAATTGTCATATTTGAATTCAGCACATCAAAATACATAATAAATAGCACATTTTATCTCTGAAGCAGACGACTTCTCAAAAATTGTAGACCAGTGTAACGGACCCAAACCTCGTATATGCATGTGCAGAACAGGTAGTCCCTAGGGCAAAGTGGAAAAAATACAAGTTTCATGGTTTAAATGCATTTTTCGTATGTGCAGTAGGAACCTGAAGTCTTGAAATTTTTGAAAATGCAGCTCTGTAGTCTGTGCTTAGTTGATTTAATTTTCATATGGTAGTAAAGATGGACTTATTGAGAAAAGCTGCTTTATCTTCCTACTATTAAAATATTTTCTAACATTCAAATATTAATTTTGATATTTTTCCTTATTCATTTTTTTCAGAAAGGTAATAAATAACAGTACTCTGTTATTCACAAACTATTAGAACATCTTATTGTCGCCTTTATGCAGAAATTAAATTAAGTAGAATTTCACTAGAATGAGCAATAACGCAGATAACATTTTCTTCTCATTCATAATTAGTAAGAATCTGGTGTAAGTGTTATCTTTATTTAGGTAGATAATATATACAGTATTGCTTTTAAAGTTCATCTGTGTTAATCTGCAGCAGTCTTTTCTGTAAATGTTTTGGGAGGCAGCGGGGGGGGGGGAATCTCATTGTTTTACTGGATGTACGATATTGTGAAATTCCCTCTTAAAATATGTAAATACAAAGTATGATAAATTACTAAATGAATTTGTGAATATAATTGGCCAAGAGTATATTATACTCAAGAAGGAAAATGAAAGACAATGATATGTTTATAGAAATATAAGGTACCTTTTAATGTTTTATAAGAAGTATATAGTGCCTCTTACATATAGGTTTGAAATGAAGCGTACCAAATAGATATAAGAAAAAGTTCTATCATTAGTTTATAATTAATATTAATTGGTCACAGAATATAAACTTCTCTAATAAGCTCCATAGAAGATTGCTTAAACCAAAAATTCAAGAAAAGGTTAAAGCTTAGAGTAATCTTGAACTGACAGGGTGCATAAGCCCACACCAGCCCCCATGCCAACAAAGGAAAACAATGAGATGACAGCTCTAGTGTTTGGAGAGAGGTTGTTAACGACAGCTTATTCCTTTATGATTTCAATTCTTGACAGAAGACAGGTCTGCTTGTTGCATCATGGCAGATGTATCATTACCTTCTGGCCCTGTCATGACTGAATTGGAAAAAACCCTCTTGGAGTTCTGAAAATCCAATTACCTTCTGGAATTTTGGGCACCATTTCTATGATACTTGTACAGATGTGTATAAGCCTTGTTGTGATAGCTGTTTGTATTGCATTCTCGTGTTGTTCTATGTTTCATAATTATGAAGAATATATAGCTAATTAGGCATGTGCTTTGAGTTCTTGTAGTCTAGTGAATAGCTTGCCATAGTAGCTTGCTGTCTTATAGCACCTTGAATTAGTTTGCTGTTACTTTGTTACTGACCCAAGCAAAATATTACTGAACCTTCTTGTATACATGTGACTTGAAGAGATGAATTTTTCAAACCATATTCATTTTCTTTTCACTGGCTAAGCATGAGGATGAACACACACACTGAATATTTAAAATAGTTAATCATCATTTTACTATAGTTTAATGTGAGGATAAAATGGCCTGTCTATTAGTTCATATGCATATTAGAATTCTGCTCTCCCCCCCCCCCCCCTTCCCCCTTCAACTTGTTGGATACCTAGCAGTGACTCTGGAGACTTAGAAAAGAGAAAGAGGGGGTGTGGATTTTTGAAAGTATGTCAAAAGCCTTGGGGTTTGGGTATGATCAGAATTTCAATAGAGGTTGAGATGAGTTTAAATGCATAGAAGGAGAACATAAAAATCTTGTTTAATTTCTGTCATGTTGTTCTTTTTTTAGTCACTCTGATGTCTTTTTCAAATCTGCTTTTCTATCAAGCTTTGTGCTACTATATCCAAGATCTGTTTTTTCCCCTCTTTGTATTTCGTTTTAACTGCTGATCCCTTTTCTGTGGTGCTTCTGCCTTTAATATCAGCTGAAGCGGTCTGAATTGCTGAATCAAAGCCGCTTTGGGAGAGAGACAGTGTTTAAGATTGTGCAGGGTGAGATTCTCTGGGTAGAAGGTAACACTTCCTGCAGTTATAATCAATGCACTTGACACTTTCAAAGGCAGGAGAAGCCATGACTTGCTCAGGGGTTAAACTTTTTAAATAACTTCCCTAGGGAAAAATGCCATCAATAAAATGGAATAATTAGTTGAAGATTCTTGAGTAGCCTAGGTTTAAAAAGAAAAGATAGAGATAGGTCAGGTTTGCACATACATTGTATTTTCCCTTTCTTTTGTTTTTTAACCTCTTAAGCTTTTGTTTAAATGTTATGTAGTCCTAAAAAATCAATCCATTTCAGCATATTTGTGTCTACATAAGCCCATACATTTATTTCTGAAAGTATTCTTATAGTTAAGTAGTTATAAGAATTATTGAACTCAAACTTGAAATAAAAATACTATGTTTATTAGATTAGATGAACACGCTATAAATATGCCCTTTTTATTCATATAGGTACAACTTGATCTTTTCAACCTTAGCTAATAATCTAAAACATGTAACGTGTCTCGTCTACAAAAGTTGACAAAAATTAGGAGTAATACATAACATTTTAAAGAAAATGGTGCTTAGGCTCACAGAGAGCTAGATAATTTATACATACAAAATCATTAATTAATACTCTGAAGTGGTATTCAGAATCCATAGTTTCCTCTGATTTTTACATGTTATATGATTTTGTGAAACCAGTATTTTGCAATACAAGACTTGCTTAAAAATGAGGCTCTCAATACACTTTGTAGAAAATACTAAATATTGATAAATTATGTATGAGTGAGTTTAGTATGAAAGAGTCCTGTCCTTCATTAATTATTTACTTAATATTTACACTTTACATTTTCCTTTAAGGAAAGTAAAATCACTGTCAGTACTTTTGGATAGTGACTGAACATGACTTTAGTGAATGCTTAAACTGATTTTTTCATAAATACAGCATTGATTGTTTTTCTTCTATGTTTATCGCCAAATGAGACCGATATTTCATGAACAGTTGAGAATTTTGGTAGGGTTTTGTTATGAATGTTCAGTTCTTGGGCCTGACTCTGCATTTATTGCATACCCAAAACTTCTATTGACTAAAACCACATTCCTGCAACTGGATCTGTGGATGCAGAACATGGCATCCGTGCAGAGGACTTGTCTGCCATGGATCCAATTGAGGAATTATGGTCTTAATTAGAATTTTTAGATGCTCAAAAATGAAGAATCAGGCTCTTTCTATTATAAATCTTCAGAATATTGTTAATATATATAATTCTTCATTGATTATATTTATAGCTCTTAAAAATGCATAGGAGGGTGTGTGTATGTGTGTGTATATATAGAGATAGATAGATAGTTACCTGTGTGTGATTGTGATTATGCTATGCTGTTTAAAGGCTATTTATTAAGAACACTACCAACAAGACTGTAAGACACTCTACTACACCTTTGGTTCACAAAAGTATTTTGACTAGGTAGAAAAGGTAGGAATTTCATAGTTGCTCACATCTGATCAAACAGTTCTTAGAAAAAAATAATCTAATTTACTGTATTTCTTCAACTGATAGTGACTTGCCTGGGAGAGATTGTACAGCATAGTAAATTACTACTTACATTTCAGTGTTTTAAGTGCAATTGAATCTCACATTTCAAGACGTATGTGATCTCAGTAAAGGTCTTAAAGGACAGCAGATCATTTCACACAAGTCTCCGACAGCTCCGCACAACTATGCTATTTAAAACGGGAACTATATTTGTGAGTACAGCAAACTGCTGGGCAAAGCCATCTGGATATTGAACAAGGGGTCTTAGTACTTTCAAAAGGTCGTTGAAAAGTCTGTCTGGGCACTTTTGTTTTCCTATGGGGGTGGTCTTGTTAGTATTTTTAGTTGGACATATTTGTGTGTGATATTGTGATATCAGAGACTGTTTTTTCTACATGGAAAATAATCTTAACTGTACCTTATTTATTCTTAGTGCGTTCACTTAGGATGCAGTTAACTTTAAGTATTTCTGAAAATACATGTATTAATTTTAAAATACTACATTTATTAACTTTAATATGTACTTTATTGCTTGTAATTTATACATGCCCATGAAAATATGTATAGAATGTATTTTTGCATAATCTATGCAGTTACATAATTTAAGTTAGTATGGATTTTTACTATATCAGGCAACATTAACATGTATTTTTTTAATATATTGATTCTATAAGAATAAGAATTCACTAACAATCTGACAAAATTTTTCCTACATATTTTTGAAGTATCAAAGTATTTTTTTTAAAGTATTTGATTAATCTTAAAATTATAAATGGTGTGTGTATTGCAATATATACACAAACATGTATACCACTACCTATGTAATGTGTCTGTACTATATGTGTGTGTAGATATAGATACTGTGTATTTATGATTATACCAAATTGCCAATACACTGTTGATTTTTTCAAATGAATCATTACTTAAAAGAGTTATCAATTCAGGAGGGAGAGGGGTACTTGCTTATTCATACCAGGGAATGCATATTTGAATAAAATTATCTTTTGCTTACTATGCACTGGGCTAGAAAATATTTTAAAAGAACATTAATGCATAGTAATTCATGTAAAGAATTTGGTTTTGTTATGGTTCATCCTAAATATTTTAACCCAATTCTTATAATACCCTTTGCTGCAGGTAATAAGAAATTAAACCTGGCAAAGAACTTGTCATGCAAATTTACTCATGATCATAATCTTTTGAAAATATACAGCTCTTCTGAACAATATCGTTTTTGATCAAAAACTTTAAAAAGTTAAATAGTTCTACTAGAACAAACTAAAACTGTTGGTAATTTGTCTTTATTCCTGAAATTAACAAATTATAACATCAAAAACTTGCTAGTGAGGTATGTAGTAGGTCATTTGCTGCTGCAGGCATTTTCTCTCCCTTCAGGATGTGCTTGTTTAGTTTCTCTCACTTTCTGCCTGTGGCACAGTATGGTGAAATTCAGACATGTTCTCCTCCTCTAAGGAATCTCTAGGGCAGAGGATAACTTATACAAAATTAATAAATGGTGTTGCTTTTTTCATTATCACCCATCCAGTGCAATTTGCTGTGTGTTCCCTTTGGGAAAAAAATTGGGTTTCATAGGATACAGATACTAGAAAAATTAATGCTTCTGCTTGAAATTTGAACAAGGGAAGTACAGTTAATGGAGTGAAAATATGTCATTAAGAGCCCCAGACAATAATTTCATAGGATTTTTTCTTTAAGGATTTTGCATGTCAGAAACAAGAAACAAGAAAACCAAGAAAATGAAAGTATAATACTGAAATCTACTACGTTGGTTAAATGAAAAATTGTTGAAAATATTACTAATTTTTAAACACTTGAAAGCATGACAGTTTTAATGTTTACTCTCCAGTCTGGGGGTCGTAAGACTTTATTTCCTTTTTTCTCAACAACATCTAGAGAAGGAAGAGAAAAGTTCTTCTGGGATAGTCGGTTTGTTTTTTTTTATTTTATTTTTTTTATGGTCCAGGTGTACTGTATTGCTTATTCACAACATTTGTTGTACCATATTGCAGTAATAATCCTCTTAGGAAAGGGAAAAATTGGCGTGGATTTCTTAACCTGTTATATTGTATGCTACATGAAGCCCCAATCTGTATAATGCCAAAGGCAGAGAGACTTCAGATTGCTATGGAGGGGAGAATAGATAATGAAACTTGGGTGTAAATAATTGTTGATACATGAGGGAAAACAACTTGAAGCTTCATTTCAGTTTTTTGGATAGTGATTTGTTTTAATTGCTCTTTCTATGAGAAAACTTGTTAGGGTTGTAGTACACTGCAATGGTATGCTCTTATTAATAAGACTTGATGAAGTAAAGTGTTTTTAAAGTGTTAACCCATTAAATGTTATCATTTGCCTTAATGTTTGTGTTAAGTCACTTACTGTCATCTTTGACCTGGTTGGGAGGTGGGGAGGGGGGAAGAGAAGGACGTATGATATTTTGGCTAATAGGTTAATATTTTGTTTAAACTATAAATCTTTTGAGAAGCGTAGACAGCAAATTTGCCTGGTGCTTGAGTGCACAGGTGATTGAGCTTATGTGTTGACCCTGTGTACCTGAAATTGTGTTTTGAATCCCAACTCTTACTCCAGCTTTGGGAGTAGCATGATTGAGTCTTCTGGAATGAGTTCTTGAATGTTGATCACACTGGGCTTTTCCATGAAGTATAAAAGCTACTCATGTGGAATATGTACCTTCCACATCATGCATGGTTGAGATCAAAGATGTAGGATTTCCAAGATTTGACATTCATGTTTCATGGAAGTTTTTTTTACCAAACATCTTGATTTTAGATCTGTAGCACTAATATTTGACTATTAAAGATAAAAATAAGTGATTCTAGAACTCCATTTTAACTGATAGCTCGTGTTTATTATTGTACAAACAGAAATATTGAAAACGTTTAGTTACTCACAACTAAGTTATTTATTAATTAATTAATAGCTTATGCCAAATAAAACTTTTACTGGCTATGATTATTTAAATAGTGTCAGCCAAGTGTCATTAATTTAAAATCAATTATTGTCATTTTGGTCATAATATTTTGGTTTCTATTGCTTTTCTAATCACCCTGCTGATAGATCTATATTTATTTTACTTTGAATCATCCTTCTGATGATTATTTCTCTGTTCATCTATGTCTGATTCTGATTTACCACTTTTAACATATCACATTGTTTGTTCACCTTCTCTAGTTATGTTGTCTAGGAAGTCTTTTGTAAATATATTTTATTGTCTGAAAAGGAGCTTAATGTAAAACTGGGAGTAGAGGAAGAGAGAGCAGTCTAATTAAGGGACATATGCAGGAGTCCATCTGGGTTGCTAAAATATCCCTCCTCCCAGTGGAAAAATGTACTTGAATTATTTTCCCAGTGAAAATGTAGCTCAAACTTCTACACTTAAAAATATCAGATTTTTCAAGTGCATATTATATAGAATTTCACAATAATTCTAATACAGAAAAATCTGTAAGCAACAGAGACTCTAAACATAAATATCTGTTACTTTGTACTATATCTGCCAATTTCTTCTAATTAATAGTTTGCAAAGATGTTCATTATATTTTCATTTTTATGGATTTATTGTTCATAATTAAGAACTTGATACAGCAGAATTTTCCGCAAAGTAATTTTGTAGTTCGGCCATTCTTGTGGTTGTGTTATGGTGCAGTCATTTTTAATTTACAGATAGGCAAAGATTTTTTTTCCCCAATTTTGATCATCATCATCACAGTAGAGTTAGTATCTTGCAAGATGACTTTTGTGTATACAGAGATAAATGAATGTTAAGTATCTAAAATATTCATAACTTTTTAACCTTATAAATATTAACATTTTACGTAAGGCGTTCAACTAAAACGTGAGTCACTTTCTTATACTTTTGGATTCGTATTTGACTTCTATCTTTGGAAATGTTGGTTTGAACGGCAGTGAAAAGTACCATTTCAAGTTACTGGTTTCTTTGAACCTGGTAATTTGATACGTTTAAAAAGAATTATAGTGACTTTTCCTTAATGTCATACCAAGTTAACTTGTGTTATGATTTAGCTTAACATTAATAGTGTTTATCTTTTCCTCCAGACATCCTTGTTGGAAGGCTTCTAAGCAAGGAGCTCATTAAGAATAGGCAGTAATTCTGTAATTTAAAAAAAAAAAGGAAAAGAATCATAAGAATAGCAGTTGATGTGATCTTATAAAAACAACATATAAATTGAAGAACTATTACTGTACCTTGTGCTCAGTTAGATGAGAACTGGCTGCTGCTCCTGAATAACCGAATACAGGATCAGTATAAAATATGAGATATTCATTGTGCTGAAATTCAACCTATATAATGTG
This sequence comes from Emys orbicularis, assembly GCF_028017835.1. Taxonomy (NCBI): domain Eukaryota; kingdom Metazoa; phylum Chordata; order Testudines; family Emydidae; genus Emys; species Emys orbicularis. The sequence goes on along the minus strand of NC_088688.1, from coordinate 59,380,829 downwards.
GAGATACCATTCCTAGCTCTATCTACTTAGGGTTTTTAAAGCTCTAGATCCACATAAAATTTGGGGATTGAAATAGAAGGTAATAATTTATCTTTTGTACTTGAATCTTCACTTCTTTTTAATGCTCTCAAGTATGGTAATACCATGAATACACTTTTCCTTGTTTTTGTAAAGTCTTTGATTTTTCACAGATATAATTCGTATCTTTGGTAATAGATCTACTTTTAATATTTTAAATAAACTTTATGCTTGTGAAAGGTACCAGATTATCTATCCTGGAGAGTGAAGCCCTCCAAACTCATATGCAGAACAGGTACAACACAGGGAGCAGCAATGCAAGCTCCCACACACAGCTCCTGCCAGTGTGCCTCAACCTTCTTTTGCAGGGGCCACCTCTAGAGGTAAGCGGGTGACTGAGTATTTATCACTTTCCATTCTTATCTTCAGTATTGAGGCTGCTAATAAGGGCACCAGCTGAAATGGCATATTTTGTTATGTGGGCACCACCCACTCGCTTGGAGTTGAAATAAAACATATATATGTGTGTGTGTGTGTGTGTGTGTATATATATATATAATTTCAACTCCAAGCGGGCGGTTCCCACATAACATATACACCTCTACCCCGATATAACGCTGTCCTCGGGAGCCAAAAAATCTTACCGCGTTCTAGGTGAAACCGCGTTATATTGAACTTGCTTTGATCCACCGGAGCGTGCTGCCCATCCCCCCCCCCCCCCCGAGCGCTGCTTTACCGCGTTATATCCGAATTCGTGTTATATCGGGTCGCGTTATATCGGGGTAGAGGTGTATATAGTGACACACACACACACACACAGATATATATATATATATATATAATATAGTGTCACTATGCCAGATTTGAACAAGCGATTTAGACTAGGCATTCAAAATTCTACATGTCATGTCAGGTAAAAATATTACGAGGCAAAATTTGCTCTATCCTAAGAGTCCCACTTACTATTGGTATTTATATTTGCAGTGTAGTTGTTGCATGTTGGTCCCAGGGTATTAGAGACGCAAGGTGGGTGAGGTAATCTCTTTTATTGGATCAACTTCTGTTGGTGAAAGAGAAAAGCTTTCAAATTTACACAGAGCTCTTCCTCAGATGAATTCATCCACCTTGTCTCATTGCTATTTATAACATTTCCAAACTCTTTAAATCATCCTATCAAAAATGGTTACCCTTCCCTACTTCTCCAAAGTTACGTAGTGTAGACATAGCCTCACTCTCATCCCCAATCTCCCTTTGGGCCCTTTGTTCATCAAATCCCATGAGTCTTTGTCCTAGTCTCTTTGTCTAGCCAATTCCAGTTCTCTCCCCACACCCTTACTCCTTGTTAGATGTATTCTTCTTCGAGTAGTGTCCATATGGATGCTCCACTTCAGGTGCGTGTGCCTGATGGGAGATTTTCATTAGCAGTGTTGATGCAGTCTGCTCATGTACTGTTGATATCCTTGTGCCCTGCATTGAGACTATATCAACCTGCACAGGCAAACCCTAACCCTAAGTTCCCTCTCAACCACATTGGCCGGAGATGGAGGTTAGCACATGCACTTCATGCATGCTTCAGCTACTAGCTGACTTTGGTCTAGCTTAGTTTATTTTACTTTTAATTAGTAACTTTGTTAGTTAGTTAAACTGGTTATTTAGAAGATCGTTTTATTTCCTTCCAGGAGATCCTCCCTGAGAGGGCCATATCAGATCACTGGGGTTTAAACACTCCCTCATGTGTAGAGAAGCCATCCTGCTCAGCAATGGGGACACTAAGTGGTTTGTGTTTAACTCTCAAATCCAGGGCTTGAAAGAACTGGGAATCACAGAATCGTAGAACTGGATGGGACCTGGAAAAGTCTTCTAGTCCAGTTCCCTGCACTAAAGGCAAGATTAAATATTATCTAGATCACCCTTGACAGGTGATTATCTATCGTGATCTTAAAAACGTCCAATGACAGAGATTCCAACACCTTCCTAGGCAATTTATTCTAGTGCTTAAATGCCCTGACAGGAAGTTTTTCCTAATGTCCAACCTAAATCTCCATTGTTGCAATTTAAGCCCATTGCTGCTTGTCCTATCCTCAGAGGTTAAGAAAAACAATTCTTCTCCCTCCTCCTTGTAACAGCCTTTTACGTACTTGAAAATTATCATGTCCCTTCTCAGTCTTCTCTTCTCCAGACTAAACAAACCCAATTTTTTTTTTTTCAATCTTTCCTCATAGGTCATGTTTTCTAGACCTTCATCATTTTTGTTGTTCTCCTCTAGACTTTCTCCAATTTGTCCACATCTGAAATGTGGCACCCAGAACTGGACACAGTACTCTGGTTGAGGTTGTGTCAGTGCAGCGTAGAGCAGAAGAATTACTTCTTGTGTCTTGCTTACAAAACTCCTGCTAATACATCCCAACATGCTTGCTTTTTTTGCAACAGTGTTATACTTTTGAGTCATATTTTCCTTGTGAGCCACTATGACCCCCAGATCCCGTTCTGCAGTACTCCTTCCTAGGCAGTCATTTCCCATTTGGTATCTGTGCAATTGATTGATCCTTCCTAAGTGGAGTACTTTGCATTTATCCTTACTGAATTTCATCCTATTTACTTCAGACCATTTCTCCAATTTGACCAGATCATTATGAATTTTAATCCTATCCTCCAAAGCGCTTGCAACCCCTCCCAGCTTGATATTGTTGTTAGCAGGGTTTTTTTTAAACTGAAAGCAGTGGGGTTTTTTAGGTAGTGTTGGGAATAATTTAATGGGAATACAGCTTTTTTATTTTATAAGTGATGGATATAAACCAGATGCTTTAACCTAAAACTATTTATTAGGTTTTATGCATATATGTGTATGTGTGTGTGTGTGTATATGTATATGTGTGTATATATATATATATATATATATATATATATATATATATATATATATATATATATATATATATATATATATATATATATATATATATGTGTATATATATATATATATATATATATGTATGTATATACACACACACACACACACACCCCTAATGCTATAGTAATAGGTTTAGAGCACCCCCAAACATTATAGTTACCCAAAATCTGAGATGGTTTTTAGTGAGTAACCATCTAAAGGCTTTTAGGGGACCTTCTTTTGTCCAGCTGCTGGGGAGCTTAAGTATCAGCTCCTTGCCCTAAGGACTCCCTTTGACTGTTTTAAAGTATATATTTTTACTTAATTTTTATAGCTAATTTAAATAAAGCATATAATTTATAGTGATTTTTAGTGAGTTACCAAAGTAACCCCTAATGGGTTATTAATTTTTTTATTTTGTTTCGGCAAATTACTTATTTTTTATTGTTAAAGCATTTTTTGTATTTTTAGTTATAATAAAATGTATGTGTCAAGGGAACTTAAAACCAAGGTTGGCTGTTCAAACTTTTTTTTTAATTTATTTTTATGATGCACTAATTTTTGTCCCTTTTTTAATTTTGATTAGCAAAACTGCAATTATGCAGCTGTTTGGCTTTGCCTCTCAGAGCCCTAATGGTTATTCATAGTTATGTGGTATTTGGTTTCCAGCTAGGTCCCCTTCTTGCCGGTTGTATATTTTTAATAGTAAGATTTGCACACACACATATGCAACATTTTCAGTGGGTTACTAGTGAGGCCCAGCATAGGCTCAAGGCTTTTAACCGAGACCGAGCAAAAAAATTTTCGCTGGCACTTTTAGTTTTTACCCCTGATTTTGCCTCATTAAAGACCAGGCCTCATGTAAGTTCCCTTGGGAAGTACCTAGGGTTGGCAAAAATATGAGCTTTGCAAATGATCGATCTTTCTCGGGATTCAGCATGTCAGTGCCAGGAACAAAACAACTACCACCACCTGAAACACCAATGCCACCATAATTGGATGTAAGACCAGATTAAAAATTCCTGGTGCTATGAGGACCATTTTAATAGTGTTTCCCACCATTTGTGTTTTAAATTTTTACTAACCGTTTTACTGACTTGTTTAATTTTATTGATAGACTGATGGACAGTGATTATGATGTTATGTGCTTTTTGTTTAGCAGCATATTAATAATTTTTTTTAAATGGATGATGAAGCAATATTTGTAAAACCATTACATTTATTTTAATGGGTACAAGTATTGTATTTGAATATAATGTGTATTTTGTTTAATTGGCTATATTTTAATTTAGGCATTTGAAATTTAAAATTGTATTTTAATAGCTATAATATGGCAAAACATTTGTTTTTACGTGGATTATGAGGTATATGATATACATAATTAATTATGGCAATAGTTTTTAAATCATACATAATTAGTACCTATATATATATCTGTAATGTACAGATTTATTTGCAATTGGATTAATAGAATAATAACTATTTTATGTTTTTAAATATATATTTTGTGGCTACAAGGTATTTTTGGTGCATTTATATTTAATTTTAGGGTTTTTTAAGCAGGCTTTAATTTTATTATTTATTTGAGGGGCTTTTTTTTTTGCTTATATTTTGTGGCTTTATTATTGTTTGATATTAAGGCCCAGTGAGAAAAACTTATTTTATTTTTGCTTTTGATATTATCAGGTTAAATACAGTGACCTTTTTTTAGTTTTTTTTAAATTATAGGTAATTTTTTTTTTTTAATTGGGATTGCAAATTATTTTTTAGGGTTTGGGTGGAACTTTTTTAAATGCTTTTAATTTTTAATGGGAGTATTTTTCTTATATTTATTAATGATTTATATCTGCATTTGCATGCATGCCAGAACCATGGAAACATTCCCCTGAGGGCACCAACAGCCTGCAAGAGGCAGAGGTGGTTTTTGGGGTGAGGGAGAATTGCTTTTATTTTTTTAAAACCTGTGCCACCCCATTTTGTATGGAGCTTAGCTGGTTTAAGGATATTTTTGGGGGCATTGCTAAATTTTTTAGGGTATTGCCCTATTGCATTTATTTTATTTGCAAATATTTTTTATTTTTACTTGAAGATTGATTAAATTTTTTAACCCTTAAATAATGGCTGGACAAACTTTTTGCAGTGGGGTTTTATTGCCAAGATGTTTGCTAAAATGAGATTTACAATAACCTTTTTTAGGGTATGGGTTGGATTGTTAATTTTTTTTTTTTTTTTGCATTGTTTTGAATTATATATCCCTGAACAAATTGATTACAGGTGATTTTATAATTTATATTTTCATATTTTTTATTTTATAAGAGTTTTGGAGGAGACATTTTTTGTTATATTGGGTGGCATGTTAATAACTTTTATTAAGGCACCCTTTAACTAAACACACAAAATGTCTAACTGCGATAATATCAAATGTAATTCTCCAATAACGTCATCTAGAAACTTTATAAGTGTACGCTCTATGCTATTATCTAAATCATTGACGAAGATATTGGACACAACTGGACCCAAGACCAATCCTTGCGGGACCCCACTGGACATGCCCTTCCAGCTTGACTGTGAAACACTGATAACTACTTTCTGAGAATGTTTTTTCAACCAGTTATGCACCCATCTTATAATAACTCTGTCTTCGTTGTATTTCCCAAGTTTGTTTGAGAAGGTCATGCAAGGCAGTATCAAAAACCTTACTAATGTCAAGATATACCACATCTACCACATCCCTCCTAGCCACAACGCTTGTTACCCTGTCAAAGAAAGCTGTTGGGTTAGTTTGACACAATTTGTTGTTAACAAATCCATGCTGACTGTTGCTCATCTTTTATTATCTTCTAGGTGTTTTCAAATTTATTGTTTAACTATTTGCTTCATTATCTTTCGGAGTACTGAAGTTAAGATGACTGGTCTATAATTCCCCGGGTTGTCCTTATTCCCCTTTTTATAGATTGGCATTATATTTGCCCTTTTCCAGTCCTCTGGAATCTCTTCAATGACTTTTCAAACATAATCGCTATTGGCTCAGATCTCTGAGTCAGCTCCTTGATTATTCTAGGATGCATTTCATCAGGCCCTTGTGATTTGAAGACATCTAACTTGCCTAAGTAATTTTTAACTTGTTCTTTCCCTATTTTAGCCTCAGATTCTCCCTCATTTTCACTGGCGTTCACTGTTAGACATCCAATCACTACTAAACTTTTTAGTGAAAACTGAAACAAAAAAGTAATTTAGCACTTCTGCCATTTCCAAATTGTCTGTTAATGTTCTCCCCCCTCCACATTGAGTAACGGGCCTACCCTGTCCTTGGTCTTCCTCTTGCTTCTAATGTATTTGTGAAATGTTTTCTTCTTAGCCTTTATGTCTCTAGCTAGTTTAATCTCATTTTGTGTCGTGGTCTTTCTAATTCAAACTATGACTGTTAATGATGGAGCACTTCCTTCACCTTACTTTGGAACCAGGTGAGGAGAACATCAGTCTTCTGAGGGTGTCTAGTGCCCCTTCAACCTTGCTGCAATACTCCCCCAGAAAAGGTAAATCTGAAACCTCCTCTAAAGATCCCTAGAAGAGGAGCTCTAACTCACCTATTAGGGAGTCGGTCTCAAAATGACCTTGCTCTCCAAGCAGGTCAACAGCCTCAGAGACTGCAGCCTAGAGGCTTGGTACCCCAGAGATGAAGGGCTTCTCCATTACCAGTGAGGTGAGAAAATCCCATGCCATAAAAGTAAACAAGGCTCTGAGAAGGCTTCAGTACTGTTTAGCGGAGGTGACCAGAGCAAACATAGAAGTCCCAGTTACCCCATTGGGTTCTTCAGTACTGTGTAAAATTAAGCCTCCATCTACATCAGCGTCGTCTGTAAAGTGGTTGAAACCCTCTGCCCTGTCCTGGAGGGACAAGCATACTGCTCAGTCAGTACCACAGCCTCACTTGGTACTGCAACTTATCAGTGAGTGCTGACCCAGTGTCTATTGTTTGCAGGTGTCAAGCGTTTCTCAGCACCAAGACGCACTCAATCACTGGACTGTATATATCTCCGGTACCGCCTGATTCACCTGCATTTTCAGTCAGAGCTCCTCCATTAAAGGAGGAAGAGGAGTAACATCTATCGCTCTCCAGGGTTCTCCTGCATATCCACATAGGAACCCTCTTTCTTGAAGAGACAGACGATTTCTGGAGAACTGATTGTTCTTGGTGAAAACAATCCTGGATGCTACTATCCTCCCACATATGGTCCTCTTTGGTCATATTGGGATGGCTGGGTATTTTATCACCAACAGTTCTCCAGTGCTCTGACCCCCTCCCATTGAGATGATAGGGAAACTCAAGCTTCTCTTCCCCAGTGCACCGCTCAACAGGAGGAAACAATTGAAGATCAGAAGATGAGGGCAAGCAAAGAAGCTACCCCTCAGACTCCTCACCAGATGAGGCATTAATGCCTCCTCCTCTCTATGTGGCTGTTGATTTTAGGGAATTTCAAGACTTCATTAAATGGGTGGTAGACTCCTTACAGATATCTCCTGAGGGAATCCAAGAATCACAACACTAGTTTCTGGATATTCTTCATTCTGCGATATTATCCAGAATTGCCATTCCTTTCAATGAGGAACGTGCAAAAGCCATTTGGCAGACCCTGGCCACAGTAACATCTACATGTTAGAGAGGTGATTAAAAAGTATTGTGTCCAACCAACTACTCTATTTTCCCACCCTGCACCCAACTCTCTGATAGTTGATGCAATGAATGAATGGGATAAACAACATCGGTATAAGTCTATCACATACGATAGAGACCAAAAGCGCCTGGACCTTCCAGGAATGAAATCTTTTTCATCTGAAGCCCTACAGTTCTGCATCAAGAAGTACCAGGCCTTGATGGCCAAATATAACTTCACAAATTATGTAAAATTTAGTTGTTTTATTTGACGTCTTCCTTCAGACCAAAGGGAACCATTTCGGGTGACCATTGCTGAGGGACAGTTACTGGCCAGGACATCCCTCCAGGGGGCTCTGGATGCTGCAAATACCACCGCCTGCTCCTCCACAGTGGTGGTGATCCTGGTTACTGTTGTCTGTTTTTTTCCAGAGAAGTCCAGAACATGATAGAGGATCTTCCTTTTGGTGGACTGAAGTTGTCTGTGGAGAACACTACTCCTTATTCTGCGCAAGAGTGGGGCACTCATAGGGACACTACTCAAAGAAGAAAAAGAGGTGCAGTAACTGTGGTTCTTCAAGGTGTGTCCCCGTATGGGTGCTCCTTGTTCTCCTTCTCATCTTCTTCGGAGTTTCCTTCTGAAACTTGGCAGTGGAGAAGGAACTGAGGGTGGTTCACCTGCACAGCCTGATATAGTCTTGGTGCTGGTCACAAGGAAATCAACAGAGCGTTCATGGGCTGAATGGACACAGCTAGTGAAAATCTCTGATCAAAGGCATATGGAATGCACACGCTCCTGACGTGGAGCATCCAGAGGGGGACATATCTTAAAGAACCACAGTTACTGCCCAGGGTAAGTAACTTGTTTTTCCTCATGTTCAATTGTTCTTGTCCAGCCAGTTGCAGTTCCCACCCATCTCTTCATCCAATTTCTCTCTTCCCCCAACTGACTGACTTTTCCTGCCCATCTCACAGTCCTGCTCTCCTTAGTCAGCTTGTCCCAATCTTCTTCTGGCTCTCAGCCTTCTTGCCAAGCTAGTCCCTGTCTCGTGCCAGGTCCAGATCTCCACACCCAGCTTCCAGTTTGTTTCCTTGCTCAGTCCCAGTTTCCATCTCCCCCAGTCAACCATCAGCCCCAGTTTCCCCTTCCCTGCTGCCCAGGCCACTTGTCCCAATCCGCCCCCCTGCAGGTCAGTCTCTTTCCTCTCCGCAGTCGAATTAGGCAGCTTTTTTTGTCCACATTGCGTAGGCCGAGAAGGGATGCGTTGAGAGTACAGGAGAGAGAGTTTCCTTGCTCTCAGTTCAGGTGCCCAGGTTTGGACCTGACACTGCCTGCTCAGTCAGGAGCTGCTACTACAGGGAATGTCCTACTCAGCCCTGAGCTGGAGCACATCCAGTGCAGATGGGATCTATGGGAAATGTAGCTGCTAAAATCTATGAGGTTTTTACTGAACTTGGATGAACTGCAGTTTTTCAGAGGTTTATAACATAGCCAAATTTGGACAGATTTTCACAGGAATAACAAATGGCATATCCCAGACACAAAGGCCACCTCCTGCCAAATTACTAACATCTGCTCCAAAGCAAAGCATGGGGGTCTAAAGCTTTTCAAAGACAGGGTTGTCAGATTTGTTGAACATGGGTAAAGCAATGCATTTTCCCCCAATCTTCAGAAATGGGCAAACTGTTTTGGCTGAAATTTTCCAAAAAAATTCTGTTTGAGGCAGACACCAGGTATGGAAAATTTGAGGCAGAACAGTTAAAGTTTGGCAAATTTATAAGAAACTGAAAACAGGGTTTTTATAATGAGAAGTGTTGGTCAACCTTAACAACAGGTAATGCTACCAACCTCAGCTGTAATTGATTTTATTCTGCCACCCATCGCTGTAGTTCCTGTGTGCCTTAAGTGTAAAATCAATTAGTGTTAGCAAAGTTTCTAGTGGACTTTATTGAGACACTGGCTCTTCTTCCACAGAGGTATAAAAATTCTGCTTGGGGTAGGGTTATTTGGTTGATTTTTATTATTATATTTGGGTCTTTTATTGATTTTTGTTCTTGATTTTTTTGCTTGTTGTATTTATTTGGCAAATATATTATTTGTATAATATTTAGGTAGATGGGAAGTGTCAGTGTTGAATGTTGTTTTTGTTAGGTTTGCCAAATAGGAAGGTTTTGCAGTGTTTCCTAAAGATGGTGTGACAGGGTCAGGCCAGATGGCTACAGGAGAGTGGTGGAAGGCAGGTATATTAGTCCCAGGATAAGCAAGTCCCTTTTCCCTTGGTAACTGAACAGAGGTTACTCTAGGTTAATTAGAACAGGAGTACTTGTGGCACCTTAGAGACTAATAAATTTGTTAGTCTCTACGGTGCCACAAGTACTCCTGTTCTTTTTGCGGATACAGACTAACACGGCTGCTACTCTGAAACCTAGGTTAATTAGGTTTCAGAGTAGCAGCTGTGTTAGTCTGTAACTTTAGGTTAATTAGGACAATCAAGGGCCTGCCAGAACCTGTTAAAAGCCTCCCCTCCAGCCAGACAGGGGCGTGGGATGAAAGCATGCTACAGGAGAGCTGGGCAGTGCTGATGCTGACAAGCACCAGGAGGTAAAACCCACAGGTTCAGAGGCAAAGGTCGGGGGAAGAGGCCCTGCTGGAGGGGAGAGACTGATCTGGATGCCTGGTTTGTTGCCACCACGCCCGGAGGGCCTACCAGAAACTAAGAGGCTCCCCTCCCCCCGTCAGGGAAGCCAGGAGGAACCCTGCTCAGGCAAGGTATGGACAGCAAGCCAGAGGTGAAAGTAAGCCGGTACGGTAGAGACTGGACCGGCTTCTCCAGCCACTTTGGGGAGCCCCAGGCCCTTTAAATCTCTGCCGGAGCTCTGGCAGCCAGGCTCGGGTGGGGATTTAAAGGTCCGGGGGCTCCCCGCAGCGGCCAGAGCCTCTGGCCCATTAAAGCACTGCCCGAGCCCCGCTGCCGGAACTCGGGCGGTGCTTTAAAAGGCCCGGGGCTCCCCGCAGCGGCCAGATCCTCTGGCCCGTTAAATCGCTGCCGCAGCCCTGTCGCGGCTACCCCAGCGGCACTTTAAAGGGCCCGGGGCTCCCCGCAGCGGCCGGAGCCCCGGACCGTTTAAATCGCCTCCGGAGCCCTGGGGTAGCAGTGGCAAGGCTCCCGCGGTGATTTAAAGGGCCCGCAGCGCCGCGGCGGCCGGAGCCCCGGGCCCTTTAATTCGCCCCTGAGCCCCGGGGCTCCCAGCCGCCTCTGCAGCTGGTAGCTCCGGGGTGATTTAAAGGCCCTGGAGCTCTCAGCCACAGCCGGAGCCCCAGGGCCTTTAAATCTTGAAAGGCCCCGCCTCTTCCAGTTGAGGCCATGCCCCGCTCAGGACTCCAGCGTACCGGTAAGTCCTTTAAGTTACTTTCATCCCTGCAGCAAGCCCAGGGGCCTGGGGAAATTCTGAGATAGAGAGGAATACCCTGGCCCACCACTAAGTGGAAGCGCGGAACCCACCAAGGCAGAGGTTGAAATTCAGTAGTTGATGCTTTGTCTGTTAATTGCTTTGAAGAATAAGACCAAAGACTTAAACTGTCATTGAAAGCAGACTGGTATTCATTGGAGTGACCAGAGCACTGGATTGATATGTTTACAGCAGACCAACTGATGGAGGTAGTAGACAGCTGCATTTTGTACCAGCTGGAATTGATGCGTTGTTCTCATATTCATCTTCAAATGTAGTGAATTACAGTACACCAGTCTGGAGGTGACTAATGCATTAATCACAGTGGCTAGGTCCTTGTCCTTGAGGAATTGGTGAAGTTACCTAGTGAGCTGGAAGTGAAAGATGGCATTTTTAGACAATGAAGCTATGTAGTCACCCAAATGTACTGAGGGGTCAAAGAGGAACTTGATGCTTTGCACCATGTTGACAAATGGGAGCTGTATGCATTCAGTGGAAAGTGGGGACAGTGTCACAGCTAGTTCTTCAAAATGTTATCTCCTCTAACCAGCATCATTCTGTTTTGACTGGGTTGAGTTTGAGCCATTTGCTTTTCATCTGAGAGCTGATCTTCTGTAGACATTCTGACATCTTTGTAATGGTAGTGGTTGCATCAATGAAGGAAGAGATGTACAATTGAGTGTCACCTGCAAAACACTGGCATCTGAGCCTGCGGTGTCTCCCTATTGTTCCTAGTGGTCTCATGCAGGGCATATTTTCTAATATTTCATTTTTAATAGTCAATCTAAATTTTCCTTATTTTAATTTCTTTATATCTTTTTATACGCCATTGCTGCTATAACCCATACTTTTTCTTTAGTATTTACACCCTTCATATCATCTGCACAGCTATTGTATCACCTACTTCATAGTTCTTTTGTGAAGTTGTCCATTTTGGGCCAGATTCGCTTGTGGAGCAAAGGGCTGAAATTTGTTCTCCCTGATCCCATGAGGAAATCTACACTCAAGAAGGGATTCCATAGTGATCTGTCTCCCAGGGGTTCTACTGTGAAAAGACGACTTTAAAATCAGACAGTCCTCCACATGAGCTGGTTCCAGCCTCTCCAGTGTCAGCCAGCCTACTATTATGGCAATGATGGCGAGTTCTGTGCCTCCCCACAGTGGTGTGTGTGTGTGTGTAGATGAGATATTGTGACCCTTGCTGCAGTTGGGGTTGCTGCTGCCAGGTTTCTGTACATTTATGCCAGTGGAGTACCACAGTTGAATGTGGTTCACTGAGAGTACATTTAAGGGGTTACATATTCGAAAGCATCGTAATGACTTAGGAGCGTTTAGTCCTGTTTTCAAAGAGAATTGGGCTCCTGAGTGCCTAACTTACTGCAAAAATAGGATTTAGGCTCCCATGTCACTTACACGCTTTTGAAAATGTTAACCAAGAGTGTCTTGATAACTTTAATAACTTTCCCTACTGCATTACCTCAGCTTCATGCTAGTGTAAAAGTAGAATAACAGCAGTGAATCAGGTTCCTTAACTTTGATTCTTCTGAGTTTATTGTATTTAAAATCTTAAACTTCATATTGCATAAGCAGAAATGTTTATTGAATAACATGGTGAGTTTGAATTCCTCTAAAGACTTTTCATGGTTTCACCTTCTTGTACCATATTTTCTGCCAACATTCCTATTCCAGTCTTTGTGAAGTACTAGAAGTTTGATCAAAGAGTCTTTGATTTTGTTTCTTTTCCAGCTTTTGTTTAGTTTAACATCACTATTTAGGGTCAGTATTTGCTTCAAAAGGTTGTTTAAATATTCTGCATATATTTGTATTGTTATTCCTTCAGTATGAATGATTTTTTTAGGGTTACTAAAAAGCCCTATTTAGCTAGTGTCTTAGTGATAGTAGGTCAGCCCTGAATGTTAAGATTTACAGAGCAATTATTTGAAATTTATGTAAATAGTAGGACTGGTTGAAATTCTTCTGATGAAAACTGAATGCCCGGAAAACCAAATTATTTTGATTTGAAAATGCTGCCATAGTGCCTCATGGGATTGTATTTTGGTTGCCTCAATTCTCCTCTATGTGCTGGGTCCCTGGCTAGACTACATGTCTCGTGATGGACTGTCTCCTTTTTTCCAAGATGGGATACTGTGGTGCATCTTGGGAGATGTAGTCTGACAAGGGAGCCTGGCCCTTACAGAAGATCCACACTGACTACCATGAGGCATATATGCATAGTAAAAGACCGTCCCTGTACTGACAAGACAGACAGAGGATGGAAAGAAGGACATTGGGGTGCAGAGAAATTAAGTAACTAGACGAAGATCATACGGAACTCTGTGCTGGGAATCGAATCCAGATTTTCCTGAGTCTTAGTCCAGTGCCTTAACCTCAATACCATCCTTAATTTAGTTAAATTTAAATCTTAGGCTAACAGAGAGAAGTTTGGGATTTTTGAGATGTAACAGTATTGAGGCACAATGTTCTTTCTTTTATAGAGGAAAGAACATTAAATGCATCTTATGGCATTTTAAAAGGACTATAAAAACTGATTTTGATTAAAGAAGTAATTGAAGTTTCTAGAGTTTTCTAAGACACTTTTTCGGAGAAAACAGATATTCATTTTCTAGAAGTTGAGAAAAATGATTCAATTTTTTTCCAGGGAAACTTGTGGTACAGAAGAGCATGTATCATGAGTGATATTAACTTTACAAAGGGATAAGAGTGTTTAAATGTAATATCTAGGCTTTTTTGAGTTGCTTAGGATAAGGCTAGGAAACTGCTTTCCATTCTCAAAGGATGACTTTTCTTTTAGTCTTGCTAACCCCGGTTATCCAAGGGACAGTAAGATGGATCAGATTCTCAAATAGAACTGAAAGTGGAGCAGTTTGTTTGCAGATGACTATCTATGATTTCTATAAGATTGGGTACTCTGAAATGGTCTGAACATTTATAATGACCAGTTAAGTACAATAGTGTACTGTAAGTGAAACAGTAATATTCAAAAGGTATTGGAGACTAAAGATAAAGCTATATTTTTTTAATACTTGTATATGAACAATTACTGAGTATAGGTTTGCCTTTAGTTTTGTATCCAGCCTTTCTTCATACTTTGACTTCATTCTTTACAGCTGATCTTTTAACTAAAGGATATATATCTTTTTGAAGACTAGCATCATATACTTCAGAATTCTGCTTCTACTGTTAAATGGGGTATCTGCAGTGATATTGTGTATTTAGGGGAACTCCAGTTGAGCTGTAAGGAAATTCATTAATAACAGCTAAAATGTGCCCCGATTGTGCAAAGCATTCTAAATTTGCATTTCCCTTCACTGATATATAGCTGAGTACCATTTGCACCACATAATGAAAAATATGCTAATTTTGTGTTTCACTTCTGTATTGTACTGTTGTTTAGAGTTGGATAGTTATAGATCCATTTTTGCAATAACTGCTTTGCCATGACCCCTCTTTCTGACGTGCTTCCCAGCAGATTTGAGATCTCAAAGCTAAATTAATCTGAAAGTAAATTAAATTGAGGAATTCTGGGTAACATTTAAGAAATTTCAAGGATGGTGATAGTACATGATGTAGGTCCTCAGAAAATGTTTTCTGTTTGTAAAGAATGGTTCACAGCTCTGTTACTGTAAAAATAATAAATATTTGTCTTGTAAATAGTTCATTTGAAAGCAAATTGATCTTGTTCAGAAAGGAATGAATTAAATAGTAGTTATCAGAGAGAATGTTAAGGTTACTGTAATTCTAATAATATGAAGGTTCTTTGTTAGCAAATTGAAAAAAATAGAGCATTTTATTTTGGTCTCTAGCATCTAATTTACTGTAGCAGCCTGAAGATGTATTTTTTTGCTTCATTTTTTTGAATTATAAAAGAGATTAGCCTTCTACATTTTCTTTTGTAGTAAATAAAGTGAATTGTCCTGACCCAAGTTATTTTGTATGGAAGATCCAATATGAATTCCAAAATATTTTTGAGATATTCTTAAGGAAATTCCTAAACTCAGTGGATCAGGAATATTGTCCTATTAGATTGACTATTTAAGGATTTTTTTTTTAGTTTGAATGGATCCTTCTTTTTTTATCTCAAGATCATGCTTTTGAATCCATGACTGATTGTAGGATGTAACATTAATGCTTTGAGATTTAACGTATACAGTGTTGTTGTAGCTGTATCTGTCCCACGATATTAGAGAGATGAAGTGCATGAGGTAATGTCTTTCATTGAACCAACTTCTGTTGGTGAAAGAGAAGCTTTTGAGCTTGCATCGAGCTATTCCTCAGATCTGGGAAACTTCCCATGAGTGTCACAGCTTAAATACAAGATGGAACAGATTGTTTAAACTTTAGCATAAGTGGTTAACACACATTTCAAGGGACCATTCAAAGTGAAGTGGCCTGTTAATACCCCTCCTGTCATAGGGAAGAAAGGGAGGGGGGCAGGGGAAAGCAGTTGAGGGGAATTGTTAGTGGGTTATAGATTGTTGTAATAAGCCATAAATCCAGTGTCTGTTCAGTCCATGATTTTTAGTTTCTAGCAAATTTATGAACTTAAGCTCCCAGGCTCTTATATTGAAAGTGTTGTGCAGGTTTCCTTTGAGGATGAGGACTGATAGGTTAGATATAGAGTGATCACCTTGTGGAAAATGTTCACCCACAGGTGATGTGGTGTTTTTTATCTTTCATTATTTTCCTGTGAGAGTTCATTTGAGTGTGGTTATTGTCTGGTTTCACCCATATAGTTGCTATTGGGGCATTCAGTGCATTGGATGAGGTACATCACATGTTGTGATAGGCATGTGTAGGATCCGTGGATCTTGAAAGGTGTGTTGTGGGGAGTGTTCATCCTTGTAGCAGAGGATAATATATCTGCAGATTTGCATCTGTTCTGGCAGGAAAGTAGCACCAGACTCAGCCAGAACAGATACAAAACCTGCACAATACTTTCAAAAGATGAGTCTGGGAGCTTAAATTCATAACTTTGCTAGACTTTGCATAACTTTGCAATGCGTCATTTGCTGTGAAGTTTTGTCTGCTGAATCAATGAAACCATGCAAACTGCAGTGACATCTTAAAATTAAACATCCTGAGCATAAAAATCAAAAAGTGGTTTTTTCAAATGCAGAGAAGAAGCAACAAAGAAAGCCAGGCTTGATGCAGATAGAAGTTTCCGACAGTAAATGTCATCAGCTGTGGAGACCCCTATGAATTGTCCGTACAAAATGCCACATATGATAGGTGAGGAGCTTATTCTGCCAGCATGCAAAGATATTGTGTTGCTTATACTTGGCAATGATATTGCCAAAAAGCTGAATATACTTTCTATGTCAAATAATACTGTGAAACGCAGAATATGTGAGAGTATGTCTGACGATATCAAAAAACAAGTTTTGCACGAAATTACACATTCTGCATTTTGTATGTTCAGCCTGAATGTGTCCAATTGATAGTGTCCATATGGAACGTTAATGCCGGGGACATTTAGGACGAGTTCTTATTCTGTGAATGTGAAACAACCACAACAGCACAGACCATTTTCAATAAGGTGAATGCCTTTTTTGAAAGCAGCGGCATTGAGTGGAAAAATCTTTGTGGTATCTATACCAATGGTACTCCAGACATGATGGGTGCATGGTCTGGCTTTCAGCAGAAGGTGAAGTGCATGTTACCTAATGTGACTTTCACTCATTGTGGAATCCATCGTCAAGTCCTATCTGCAAATGTGCCTTAATGCTGAGGTGGATGTTATATAAGCAGTGAACTACATAAAGCATATGCTCTGAATAGTTGTCCCTTTTGAGAGCTGTGGAACAAAATGGATGGTCAATACAAAGTTCTGCTTTTCCACGCTCAAGTCCGATGGTTTTCTAGGGGACGCGCATTAAAGCAAATTTTTATACTTCGTGAAGAGATGGCGGAATTTTTCCAGCAAAAAGAGAAACAAGAGTTGAACAAAATGTTCACTGACAAGAAATGGCTTCTCTGCTTGACATACCTAGTTGATATCTTTGATAGCCTTAATGACCTCAATCTGTCGCTTCAGGGAAAACGTTCAACATTAATAGACCTGACTAATAAAATCAAAGCCTTCCAAATGAAGTTGGATCTGAGGTGCAGGAATGTGGACACAGACAGATTTGACATGTTTCCTCATTCAGCGAGGAGGAGAAAGCTGACTTGAGAGCAGTATCAATGTTGACTATCGTCAACATCTGAGAGCCCTTCACAAAGAGTTCTTGCAATACTACCCAGCACTACCAGAAGCATTTCATTCCCTGGTGAAGAACCCTTTCAGAGTGACAGCTAAGCAGTTACCTACTGACGATATTTACACATACAAACAGTTTGTTGACGTGATCAATGATGATGAAGTGAAAGCAAAATTCACACAGCTACCTCCAAACCAGTTCTAGGGCTCAGTTGCAAGTGAATACCCACTGGTGTCTGAAATGGCTTTGAGAGTTCTTCTGCCATTTCCCGCTACCTATGAATGTGAGAGTGGATTCTTCAGCCTTCTCACATTTAAGATAAACTCTCAAAACTGGCTTGATGTGAACGATGACATCAGATGTGCCCTTTCTAAAACAATACCAAGAATAAAACTTCTTGTGTCAAATAAATAGCATCATTCATCTTACTGATTTTTGGCTGCTTCTGGTGATTAATTGCTGTCAAGTATTAAAATAAAATTCTACTTAATAACTTTTCTACTTATAACAATACTTTGATAAAAATGTGTTTTAGTCTTAATTTAAAAGCAGTGAGAAAAGGTAAATTCATTTTACGCAATAGGGTTTAAATTTAGCATTTAACATAACATTAAATATGAAAATGTGTGTTTAATTTCTAAGGGGGTGGCACTCAGAGGCTTGCTGTGTTAAAGGGGTCACCAATACAAAAAGTTTGAGAACCACTTGATTAATTCCTGGAGACTCCAGGATAATCCTGGAGGGTTGGCAACTCTACTAACAACCCCCTTACTCCCCAAAATCCCCCCCTTCTTTGCTCCCTATGACTGAAGGGATGTTAGCGGCCACTTCACCTTGAATGGTCCCTTGAAATATGTGTTAACTGCTTATGCTAAACAATGTGTTTCATCTTGTATTTACCTGTGACGCTCGGAGGAGGTTTCCCAGACCTGAAGAAAAGCTCTATGTAAGCTCAAAAGCTTGTTTCTCTCACCAACAGAAGTTGGTTCAATAAAAGATATTGCCTCACCTGTCTTAAGATTTAATGGTGAGCAATATGTATTGTACTCTTATTTGTATAAATTTGGGAGGTTGCCATCATTCTTTCCCATTCCTGGGGTCTGGTTCTCGCAAACCTTTGATGCAGCAACTCCATATTGGCTCATAAACCTGAGGGAGGTGAGTATATGGTGAGTTTTAAGCCAAATTCTTCATAATGGGTTGCTCTTGCTTTCCAGCTTGAGGATATTGGCTGTACAGCAAGCATGTCCATAACCATTCCCTAAGTGGACTGACCTCTTGTCATTCATTTGTTGAGAGAACAGGACAAAGTACCTTCCAGAACCCTGTACATATAGTGCTTTTGATTTGCCGGTAGCTGTTGCTATAGTAACATTGCAAGTCTTCTTTCTTCCATCTGAACAAATGGGGATTGTTACTTATTGAGCGCCATCCCAATTTATTTAAACACAGATCCCAATGTAAGAATTTCTTCACTGAGTTGCAAGAACCCAGAATTGTGCACCTATATGGGCCATCTTTGGCACTGCATGTGCTTCATGAAGGGTACTTGGAATGAAATCTTATAAAGGAGAGAATGTACTGGCAACAACTGGTCTGACTGCTTGTTTCTGTAAAAAGTTCTTAATTTTGTTAGAATTTATTTCTCTATGGTTGTCAACTTATTTAGAAAGAAAATAATTTTTTCACAATTATTTTTTCTGTTTATACATTTTAAGCTGAAACTTTGAGAATGTGGCAGATGGGGAGTTGAAGAAATCCAGCATCGGCTTTTGTGAGAACATTTCTCATTGTGTTCATACTTACTAGCATGTGTTATGCCTTGTGTGTTTGGGATGTAAATAGCTGTTCTGTAATTAAGGACAGTATTCTCAGTTTGCTCTTTGATCCCAGTCTGAGAGGTTCCTTAAAAATACTTCGATGTCAAGCCTTACAGTACCACTTTTGACACCATCAGTCTCAGTGCCCTGTCCTTGGTATGAACAGAGGCTACTGATAGTTTTAATTTTGAAGGCTGATGCAAGGAAAAAATAAATAAAATCCTTAGGGCTAAGAGAATATGCTGAAGAAAATATTGAATCACTCCTGTAATTGAGACATTATTCACAAATATGCACTTTATTCCTTTCTCCCAGAATTTATGGAACTTGAGGCTCAGCGCAACTAATCCTTTTAGAAATTATCTGTATTGACAGATGTGGTCATATTAACATCTTCCTTTCCTGGATGGCCTTTCCTTGTTTGGTACTCTGTTCCTCCAATTGAAGTACTGTGCTCTAATTCCACAACCCCCACCTAAATATCCAATTCCAGCACCACCTACTTCTGAAGTAGCTCAGGGCTTCCACTGCTATAGGTGATTAAACTATTCTAGTCAGTTTTTTCTGCTCCTTATGATTCCAATATATTCCTTAATTTTATGCATAAATTGGCCATGGAAATTACACTACCCTTTGTACCAGAAAACACTCACAAGCCTTTTACATTCTTGAATAAATTTTATTAGCCCTGTTTTATTGATAGGAAAAAGGGAAACTTGATTGGTTAAGTAATTTGTGCAAGGCTGGAAAGATTTCAGAGTCAAGATTGGATATCAAAGATTAGTACACTGCTCAGACCAGTAGACCACATCTCTCCATCTGTTCCTGTGTATTCATTTTTATTGATTATCCTTGTTTAATTTTGTTTCAGTTTTATCAATGGTATTGTTTACTACTTGCTTTATCAGAATGAGACCAGAAAAATTCAGTGTTGTCCACAGAGCTACCTTCGTTTTAGTTTTGTCCAGAAGTTATTGTTTCTAGCATATTTTTTTAATTTTTCACAGATATCTTGCTACCTCATATTTGTATGGAAAATGCGACCTAATATTTCTTTTCCACCTATGATTTATACAGCCCACATTCTAATCTCCTGATTTTTCATGCTGTACATCTATAACCATCCAAATAACTTCTTGCCTAATAGTCTTTTAGAATTTTTAATTGATCTGTCATGTTCCTATCTTAAAAGTTGTCAGGGAATATAGGCACAAAAATAAAGGTTTTACAGAACTTTCATTACAACGTCAAAAAATCAAGGTGTTCTGTTTCAGATTTTAAAAATTCCCTGTAGACTTTTGACAAGCTCTCCATGTAGCTAGTAGGCTGGGATTCTTAAGGTTTGCTGAGTTCTGGGGACTTCCTGCCCTGATCTTTTTTTTTTTTTTTTTCCCTTTCCTTGAGGGGGTAGGTTGAGTTGTTCTTCTCAGGATCATTTTGTGTTTGAAGGCCTTTCCGATTTCCCTGAATTTTATGTTGTTATTGAACAGGGATGGTAATTCTTGGTAATTGTGGCCCTTTCCATTGTCTTCCTGACTAACCAATAGAACTGTCAGCCATCAAGACTTGGGTCCAAGCTATGACCTCTCTAATGTTCTCCCTTAGCTGATTGATATTCAAGAAGGTGTTGAGAAGTATTCACCATTCAGAGATTGGTGTGCTTGCTGAGAGAGTCCCATAATATCAATCCTGTTAGCCCAATTGCCATATATTGGAAAGGGTGGGCATTGAATGCTAGATTTAACATTCTGCGGCTACTAGCAAAGTGATACTCCCCCCTTGGAATTGGGAGTTCTCTCCTTAACTTTGTTACCTTAAACGCCTGTAGGGCTGCTGTGGTCCTGCTAGAAAGGCAGCTTTTGGCTGTATGGTGTACAAGTTATTCATGGTACTAGTCAAAAAAAAAATATCATTATACCTGAAAATAGGAAATACTAGTTTTCAGAACAACATTTAGAAAATGAAATGGAAAAATTAAAATAACATAAAAGTATTTATGCAATGGTAACGTGTTTTACTGTAAATATACTTGCTAGAAGAATTAACTGCTAAGCCGTACCTCTAAAATAAAGATGCAGTAGAAGGTATACATTGCTCGACTTCTTATATCTTGATAGTATTTTTTTATTGCAACCTATGATGAACTGTGTAAAGCATACTGTAAAGCGGTTTTAAAAATCCTTGTTTTACTTATGGATATATTTCTCACTTTTGCAGTTTTAGAAACTTCCTTTTGAAACTTTTATCTCCCTTTGAGACTTAAGGTTCCCATTATTATGATCCTCAACTTCTAAAGATAGCTAGATATATCCTACAGCTCTTCTCCTCATCCTCCTAAAAAAAGGTGGCTCATGCCAGAATAGAGCATTTAACAAGTATTGAAAAAGAATGGGAGAGGGAAAATCTAATCAAATAATACTGCTTAGCAGGGATAATTCTCTTAGTATTCTCTTAACCACTGAGCTCTCAGTGTGACTAACTTTGACTGTGGGGATGACGGTGATATTTCATCAAAAAGTTAGGTAATTACATATCTGACCTGACAATGTTCTAAAGTTGCATACTGATGATACTTACATTCTGTTGTTGTAATTTATACTATGTATCTGAAGTTCATACTACAAAATTAATCATACTATACTTTTCCATTTTCATTTTGAATTAAATGCTGTAAAACTGTTAACTGTTCTTGCTTGTAAAATGTGATGTTTGTTGGGCAGTTGTAAGCTTCCATATAAAAAGAATAGGTTGCAGAAGCGTAACTCTCCTTAATCAATGTAAACTATGTAATGAGCTTTGATTTGTATAAGAGTAATATTATAGAAAATTCATTGTATTGACAGTTCAAAAGAGAAACTTGTAGTGGAGCAGAAGGAACAGAATATTTTGGACAGAAGAGTTAAGTAAAATAGCTTAATAGAGTAAAATTAATTTTTATGCTGAACAATACATGTCTATAGCACATTATTGGACACTTCATTATGTTTCTTCAAATGCTGAATAGACTATTTTATTTTTCACTTGAGACTTTGTCTGTTGCAAACAACAAATGCTGATAATATTATATGCAAACCAAGTTTTACTTCACTATAGCATCTCTGCTTTTCTTGGTAAATGAATGGCGAGCTGGCCTTAGTGGGCTAGGCATTAATCCTTCTGAAATCTCCATGAAAACCATGTTATGATCAAAAAAAGGATATGTCCCCATTTATTTATGGGGGTATGGTGTGTGTGTGTGTGTGTGTGCGCGCGCGCAAGGAACAACCTTGTACACTGGCCTTCTGATTACCAACTAATTGTCTTTGAGAGTCAGCTCTCAGATAAATAATAGAAAGTGTGAAATGTCTGTTTTCTCATTTAAATGCAAGCCACATTCTGATGCATAAGGTCCCTATTTTATTATGAAATGATTCAGTCTCACATTTAAAAAAAATCAGATTGTAAATTTCAAATAATAAATGGATATATTTATTATAATGTATAGACAGGTAACTAGTATGCCAATGCTATTGTTCAGGATTTTTAAATAACCTGCATACTTAAATGATGCAATGTAAATATGTTTGTCTTGATAGCGGACATATGAGATAAAATTAATCCTAATCCCAATCAGTTAAAACACTTTTTAAAAACACTTGGACCCTTCACCCCTCCCCACTTTTTCAATAGGATTTGAATATCGTTTAAGACAGCCACCACCATTTGCTGTTGCTGCTGTCATCAGATATGGGTGCTCACAGGGACGTATGTTATCCTCTGCTACTCAGTTACAGAGGGGATCCAACATGCACAAACAGGGCATGGGATAGGCTCTGCCACCTTTATGCTTCAATAATACAGCATTTCTGCTTCATTAAATCAGGGGAGGAAGTGTGGCTATAGAGAATGTGGAAGGACTAACCAGCTGATTTGTGACACATGTTCTTGTTCCAAAGCAATGTAAGTTACAATTCATTATGGAGAGGATTGTGGGAGTATATAGGCAGGGTGTTATCAAAGGAAGATTTACCATGGACAAGAGCCACGCTGCAGAGTCTGAGGGCAATGCATGCAGACTGAGATTGCACTCTTATTCCTTTGGGTTTGTCCACACATGGGATAGTGTGTATGGGACAATGTAGCAGCAACTCAGGAGCTATGGATCTTTTCTCCATTTCTGCACCTCTTTACATGGAAAACAGTGGATAAGAGCCACAGGCTGCAGTTTCAGCATGAAAAGCAATTTTAGTGGAGGAGTAGTCGTAGAATATGTAAATACATCTAATAAAGGTTTTGGTGTAGCTGAAAACATTGTGCAATAGAGAGGTTATTTGAGGTCCAGCAAGACAAACTCCATAAGAAGGAACAATAATTTTGTATAGTCTGAGAGGGGAAACTCTGAGCACTCATGTTTAATGATGTTTTCCAGGGAAATGTTCCAAGTAATTTCCAGAAGGCTGCTACTATAAAAAGAGTTAAAGGAAAGGGAAGCATCAGGGTAATGTGAAGTATTCTGGAAATGGATTCCAGGGGTGAGTACCCAACAAGACTGGTGTGCATGGCTAGATGTAACTGATGAGGGAGCTTTGGCCTGAGAGATGAAACGTAGGCATGACAAAGAATTTTGAAGGATAAGAAGAGAGGTGTGTGGAATGCCAGCGGTCATCTCAGAGATGCTTTGAATAATGCTGTCAGCAATCATTTGCTGACAGAGATTCAGATTCAAAGGCCTGGAAGAATCAGAAGAATAGTATGCCAGTAGTAGTAATTTAGTTTGTGCATCTAATTTACAAGTCTCCGAGTCTGCATATCAGCTGATGCTTGAAAGTTAATTGAACAAAACAGGATAACTAGTTATCTTGTAAATCAATAATCATACAACGTTTTCAGATTACTTTGGACTCCTAACTTGCGACAGATTATAGAAAGGAAGTGTGCAGGTAAATATTGGTACTTCTGGAAAATCTTTTTTTTCACAGGTTCATCGAATCATACAGTATTAGGGTTGGAAGAGACCTCAGGAGGTCATCTAGTCCAATCCCTGGCTCAGAGCAGGACCACCACCAACTAAATCTAAATCTAGGTTGAGACACTATTGTTAAACTCAGTACAGATTAGTTCGCAAGGATGCTGAATGAAGGTTTGATTATTTGAAATATCAAGGAATTTTTCATATAAATGGTCAATGGATAATATTAACAGAAATGGCAACCATTTTTTCTGAAATAATCTGAATTTGGTAAATAAAACCAAGTAACTAGAAAGATGTTTACTGATAGTTAAAATGGTGCCATAATAGTTAAAGTCCCTGGACTAATTTAAGAGAATTCTTGAGTTCCAAAAGCAAAAGACAAAAGAGGTAAATATTCTATTTAGTAGAATGTTCTCACTACAACTCTGTGTCTTTTTTCTTGTCCAGCTGGCTGAAAGAAAAGTGGTTGTTGCCTCTTTAATGGCACCCTCTTCTGGGGGTTGAGGAGTGTGTTTGGGGGGCTGCCCCAGGGTGGATGCTCTCCAGTCAGGGCTGGCCATAGACCAAATGCCACCCCAGGCGAGGAGCATCTTTGGTGCCTCCCACTCCATTTGTTAAACTTTTGAATACCTTACAGCACCCTGACCCCAGGTGGTTGCCTGGGTTGCCTGCCCCTAAATCTAGCCCTGTCTCCAGTATCACACACTAGACCCTGTCCCTGCAATTTGCAGCTTTCGGAGCCCAGACAGGTGTCTGGGTGGGGGACGGGGTAGTGGTGGTGATATATCAGACTGCACCTTCACCGGGCTGGGAGTTTCAGACTGCCTACCCCTTCTGCTGAGTGCTCTCAGGAAGCTCTCTTCCCCGCTGCCTCTGAGTGGCAGCAATTGCCAAGTTCCTGGAAACCAACTGCCAGGCTGTGAGTGGAGGTGGGTTGGTGCTTTGGCCCCATCTGGCCACAGCTCCAGTGCCTCTGCTGACCTAGCCATCAGTGCAGAGCCCAGCCAGGCCTCTCCCCTGAGCTCCTGAACTAAAGGGCGTCCCCCTCTCTGCCAGGCTGAGCACGTCCCCCAAACCATTAGTGGTTCCACTCCCCCCCACCATGGAGGGTGGGGCCACACTGCCCTGTTTGCGGGCGGGAGGGTGAGGAAGGGGAATAGAGTGCAGCAGGTCCTTAAAGGGCCACACCACATCCCTGTTGGAGCTGCACAGAGGCTACATGAGCAGCACGGTTTCTGATCTGTGCAGTATAAACAAGATTGCTATGTGGCGCAGTTGGTCGAAGGAAGGGGGCACTGCCTTTCCAGCTGCCCAGAAGGAGGGGTATTTAGGGTAAATATGCAGGGAGTGATTCAAGGGGGTTTTGGGGCTACATCTATTACCAGTTAGTATCATTTTTTTTCACGTGAGTTGATGGTGCTATTAATTTACACAATTCAGTTTTGTAGTAAATTTTAAAGTTTCACCATTAGGCTTCCGGAAGGCCTGTATAGAACCCAACACTGGTCAGGCTATTTTTGATTAAATTTTTAATAAGCAATTTAATTTTATACTGACATTCTGCTCTTGAATTATAAACAGCAGAGCAATATTTTTCATTTTAAACCCTATTTTTATCAGGTTTAAAAGTTGTTAGTATTTGCAGCGGGCAAAGAAGTTCTTCTCTGTACAAAAAATTTCAACAAAATTTCCTTTCAGTTGGTCCAGTTCTATTTTATCAGCAAAGAATTTAAAATAATATTTGAACTGGTTTTGGATGCTTTTCTGCCCTCATTTTCAGTGAAAAATTGTTTCATTTTTCAACAGATGTTTTGTTGCAAGTCGGGAGATTCTTATATGGAATAGTTATTTTTCAAATATTTGAAAAAGTTATTTAAATCTGAGAAGTGGCTTTTATACATGTTCTGTAGCTACTATTCTTAGGGACCTCCATTGGTTTTGCTTTCAGAATTCCTATGATTGTCTATGCCAATATGCCTATTAGTGTTGAGTATACATAGAATGATCACATCAGAAAAAACTCCAGCACAATTGACACTAATTGGCATCCTTGTTGACAGACTTATTAGAGATGCCCAGGACTGAATGAGCATGAAGATTGAACTGTCCTTTCAGCTCTATTGGTTGTCATTCCAGTTCAGAGTAGACACTTAAATTTCACTTAAAAATTTTTTAAATATATTTGCAGTACTATATATGTACTGTGGCTGACAGGTTAATCTATATTTAGTTCGTATTTTCCATTTTTTTCATATGTATATAGAAAATTATTATAGGCATTGTATAAATTGGAATAATAAATATATTACTGTTAACCTTTGTTATTTAATTATTTTTATAGCACCATTGTTACGCATAATGCTTTACAGTCCAGAAAAGATGGAGCCACTCTCACAGACAGTTTACAATCTAAGGCCCCAATCTATCAGAGATGCATAATTTTATGCACATCCATAGTCACATTGGGAAATCATTGGGACTTCTCATTTGCATAAAGTTATACAACATCATATATAATACACTACATAATATCACTCCCCAAAACTGTTAATGTAGCAAGAAGGAATACGTCCCTATTCCTAGACATAAATTGTGAGGTGGGAGAGGCAGCGGAGAGGGAGAGGAGATTTTTTTTTCAGCAGAAAATAGCAAGGAGTCACCCTCTGACCCAATTACTCGAGATAGCTCTCAGTGCCAGCAGAAGACATTTAGTACTAGAAGGGGATTTAGTACTAATGTTACTCCCTGTTTAAAAAAAAAAAAAAAAAAAAAAGTACAAAATGCAGAACTCATGGGAGAGGGATTTTGAGGTGGTAGAAAGGGTTAATGATGTTACCTACAGTGTACAAAGGCCCCGCAGCAGGGTTGCACCTCAAACTGCATATAAACAGGTAAAAGTATATCACAATCATTAAGCCATTATAAACCCGATATGCTGTGCAGAGGAGGACTATAAGGCGGTCCGTCTTATTGAATGAATGAATGAATGAATGAATGAATGAATGAATGAATGAATGAATGAATGCCTTTTGGAAAGCATTAATCTATATGAAGGGCTAACCCTGACTAAAGAGATTGCTGCAAAGTCACCAGCAAGTATTTTCCAGCAGGCCAGGCCTGACTCTCAAAATGATCTATTAAATTAACATTGTTGGACCCAGTCTGGACCCAGCAGAACATATTGGACAACTGGCAAATGCAGGAGCAAGTTTTTGAGGCAATAGCAAGCATCCTGGACATAAGAATAATTAGAGTCAAACAATCTCTGGGCTTCTCCAGTTGTTATGGTCCCCCAAAAGGATGGGACCATAAGGTTTTGTATTGATTACAGAAAGCTTAATGTTGTCATGGTTCCTGATGCATACCCTAAGCCTAGAATCAATACTCTAGGCAGAGCAAATTTCCAGGATTTAACAAAAGGGTATTGGCAAATTCCCTTAGAAAGTGAAGCACAGAAAAAAATCTGCCTTTATAACCACTTCAGGACATTCTGAGTTCACAGTGTTTGTCAGGGCTGAGTCATGGGTGGCCAGAGTCTGTAGTCAAGAGTCAGTTGGGTAGGGATACTGGGAGGTCAGAAGCAGGAGATAAATTGGACATCAGAACCATGAGTCTGGAACCGGAGTCAACCCACGTCAGAATACTAAGGGGTCAGAGGCAGTAAACGAACTGGAGTTCAGGAGCCACAAGTCACATGTCAGCAGTCAAACTGGATTGAAATGCCAGGAAATCAAGCTGGGGAAGCAGGAATGAGTAGCAGGTGCAGGAAGTACAAGACGCACAGTCCAGAGCAGGGTAAAGTGCAGTTCAGACAGCTTCCTGTTCCTGCTGCTGGCTTAAGTAGGGCTAGTGTGCCAATCAGCCCCTCTGGGTTTCTGCCAATAGGATCTCAGGGGCAGATCCTCACACTGGGCCTAGCCTTCGTGGATCTCAGGTAAGCTATAGCCAGCAGGCTGCTAGGTGAAGTGTTGTAGCATGGCTGCTCCCATGAATCTTATGGGCCTGGTGCAAGATCCATGGTTCATGACAGTGTTACCTTTTGGGTTAGTTAATGCAGGAGTCAAATGCCAGAGGCTCATTACTCAAGTCAATTACTACAGGACTTTGCTCATGTGTACATTGATGATATTTCAATCTTCAGCAGTTCCCAGCAGGATCATAAACACTACTTAGGAATTGTGCTGAAGAGACTCAAAGATGCAAGTCTCACAGTACAAGTGTCAAAGTGTAAGATATTGGGTAGGAGAGGGCCAGATTTACCTGGACCCCTTGAAAGTGGAATCCATATTTAACTGGCCTGTACCCAGTACCAAAAAAGCATGTTCAGTATTTTATAGGCTTGGCAAATTATTGCCACAGATTGGTGGAAGCTTTCAGCGACATTGTGTCTGCAATTACAGATCACTGTAAAAAGACACAGCCTGACAAGGTGGTTTGGACTGTGGACTGTCAGGAGTGCTTTAATAAAATGAAAAGAATTTTGTCAGAGAAACAGGTTCTGACCACTCCAAACTTTCATAAGGTGTTTGAACTCTGCACAGATGCTTCTAATATAAGCCTAGAAGCTTGGCTAAATCAAGCATCCTATTGCTTTCTTCAGTTAAAAAAAAAAAAAAAATACCTGACCCACCTGAACTCTATCATAGAAAGAAAATGTTATGCAATTGTGTGGGTGGGCTGCAGCTAAGGCCTTAATAGAAAGTTCAGGGTCCTAACATACCACTCTCTATTGGTATAACTTCACAGAAAAGAAGGTATCAAACTCCAGACTGAAGAAAAGTGCTTCAAAAATATGATGTAGAAATTATACATATTAAGGGCCAGGAAACCGTGGTGTTAGATGCACTGTCCAGGCAGGAGGCTTCTGAGCTGATGCCTACGGAGTAACCAGTGGCTAACCCTACCACATCCGTGTAATGGGGGAGGTGTGACCTAGGGATTCCTTGATGCCAACTGGTAAAGAGCACAGGAGGTGCATAGGGTTTTACAGAGCTTCCCGAGGTTGGATATATGCATAATAGTTCACTGAAGGGCGGCATGTGAGATCTCCACCATGAGCCAGTAGCCCGCTGGTGTTCAAAATCATTTTGAAACGTGTATGGATAATATTTAAGGAGTTATAGATCTATATTTAAAATTATGTTTTAAGGTTTTGGAGTTAAGGCAAGTCGCCGTGAGGTGACATTCCTCAAAAATGTTCCTTTCAGGCAGCTTGTAACAGGCGTCTACCTCCTGGTCTGGTCATTAGGCATTTTCATAGTTAAAAAAAAAAAAAGTATCATATAAAGGACACAATCCTAACAAAATGAATAACTTGACTACTTAGTATGCATTTTTCATAAAATCTCTGCAAATTTTGAGCATTATAATAAATGAGTTGTTATAGTGTTAATGAAAAAATCATAATTGTGACAAACCCCAATAGGATTAATAGTTGAAACCATTATAAAAATTTAACATTGCTATGTCTCTTGTTGTGAATTTGATGGTATTCAAGTGTAATTTTAGGGATAACCACTGGTGTAGGGCATCTTACACAAGATACCAAAAATTTTTAATCATGAGGCCACTGTGTAGCATCAGTCCACTGAAGCTACATTGGTGATTGGTAATTCCATAACCTGGTGAATGTGACATTAATATGTTCTATGCAGCTTCTAAAGACCCAGAAATATTTGCTCCTTCAAAATTTCCATCTCTAGAGATAAGATTTTGGATAGAGGGGCCAGGATTGGCTTTCATTGTTGTAAGTTCCAATCTGGCACTTTCTACCTTTTGCAAAGCCTCAAACAGGAGACGCTCCTCCTGAAAAAGAGATATATATTTATTCATTGTGACTAATTACATCCATCATGAAATACAACATGCTCACAAATTTGCCTTAAGAATGTCCTTAACTCAGTTAGGAGCTAATGTAGTACTCAGTTTCTTCAATATGATCCAAATGGGTGACAGCCAAATAATAATTTTTGATCATTGACTTTAGTCCTCTGCCCAGACTAGTGACCCAGTGTACAGGGTCGAATATCTCCAAAATGGTTCACAGTTGCTTCCAAGTTATCAGCAAAAGTTGCTGTTGTCATTTGGAACTTAAATAGTTACACTTGAAAATGTCTTTCAAACTAAATTCAGACTTTAAAAGTCTGGGATAATCTTTTTCTAAGTTCTAAAAAGATCTGTCAGAATTACTACATTTCATTTGTACTGAGGTGGTACATCGGACCCTGGTGCTAGGTGCCATGCAAGCAACAAAAGGAAGGTCCCTGTCCCAAGGAACATGCAATCTAAATAAACACCTGAAACAAAGTATGGTAGGAAACTACAACCATTTATGATTTTTCCCTGAAGAAGAATTCCTTCATTAATACTGAATAATAATATAAATAAAGGAGGGTTTGAAATAGATGGAGCATTTTTACAGTGTACAATGATTTGATTATTTTAACTATTAGTGAGAATTCTTATAAATTGCTTTCTAATAGTTGTTCATATAGTTACCCAAAAGAAAAATTAGTAATAATTTGTAATTGTGTAGTGCCTTCTATCTGAGGTTTGCAAAGTTCAAATTAGACTATGAGCTTTTAGAGGAAAAGACTGTTTTTCTATTGTATTTGTACAGCACCTAGTACAATGGGGCACTGATCTTGATTAGGGCCATTAGGTGGTATCAAAATGCAAATATTAAATAATAACGAATTAGTACTCACTGTATTTCTGTAGGGTTCATCATTTTATGGATGAGTAGCCTGAGGAATAAGCAGACAAAGTGACTTGCCCATGGAAATTTGTGGCAGAGCTGGGAACAGATCTGCCTGCCACTGGGTCCTGTGCATTTGCTACGAGATTATATTTTCTCCAGTTTAGCCTTTCTTCCACAATAGTAAAATGTCTTTTGTGAAAAGAGATACTTGAATTTTATCTCCCAGACATTCTGGTCCAGATCCTGGGCTGTGCTGCCCTGCTAGTGCAAACCTGCCCCAAAGTCCACATAACCAGCAAAAGAGGACCTCGGTGCAAAGGATTCTTCCAGTGGTGCAGAGTTAATGTAGCAGCTGCTCAACTGTCACCCTCTCACCTTCTGTTGTAGGGCATTGTGGATGGGCCTTTCTTCCACTCCAGTGTTCCCTGGCTGCCGGGAGACCAGCTCAGCACACAGCCAGTCCAGGGTCGGGGAATACAGATTTTTTTTGTGGCAACCCCACCTGGGTTGTACTACATGTTCCTCAGCTGTAGTCAGGTTCTGGGCCATTGTCTTCAGTAAATAAACTATAACAAGTCTGTCTGAGCTTTAAGAATTCTTATAGTTTTGTATTTTAATGTGAAGAGACTCTAATACATTGTAGACAAAGAGATCACATTTTTATGATTGAGTTAGAAAATGTTTACAATGGGATTTTGTTTGAAAATTCTGCTTCGCTCTTTAAAATAATACTGCTATAAAAATGCTTTTGTACCAGATGCAGTAAATTAAACTAAAGATTGTAGTGACACCTTGTATTCAGCTATAGTCAGACCTGATTAATCCGGGTGTGGTTGATCCAGATGTCTGGATTTCAAAAAGATTTAAATGATAAACAATCTGGAAATCTGGCAAGAAGAATTCTACAATGGTTTTAAAAAAAACAACACACAACAAAAACAAATAAAATCAAGTTTATAAAACTGTTTCAGATTAACCACATTTTAATGTAGCATACACAGATATTAATTAACAGAAGTCTACTTTTGCATTGGGATGTGTGCTATTCATTGTTTGTAGCAAATAAATTATGATAAAGTATCATGATGGATGATTTTGCTGCTTAATGCCAAGAAGCAAAGTAAATTAGAATTCTTCTCACTATGTGCCTTAGAGCCCATTCCACCTGACTCATCAAATGAAAAATTCATCAATTAATCCTCTGACAATAACGATATATACACAAAAATCAATCCTGGATTGATTTTTTGAGCCCAAACATGAAAACCAAGCCCTGACTTGCACATTGTGTGGAATTTCTCTTCATTTCAACCTTATTATTGAGTATAAAAGCTGAAGTGTTCATATAATTATTTGTTCTGAGTCAACTACAAAAATGTGATTGTTTGAGAAAGGGTATATATGCTACGGAGATGTTCTGAAGTCCTATCTGAGTGAGCTAATAAAGTTGTCAGATGCATGTAAGAACACAGCTGATACGAATCCCCCTAGAAGGCAAGCAATGGAGAGAGACACTGATCACTGAATACTGATGGGAGACCACCCAGAATAGTTAACGCTGAGCTGAGTACTGAGGAAGAGCAATGCAAAATAAATTAAAAGTCAAATACGTACACGTGAAAACGGTCTTCATGGGAAAATTTTAATATTAGCTTTTTATAGAATTAACAACTCTATGTTAATGTCTATTGTATTGTTAATATTGTAACATTCTCTACATAGTAGAAAACTATACAGTAGGTTGTCTTTCACTTGTAAACTGTTAATTTTTCAGTAGAAATGAAAGTTGCAGTATATTCCATATCCATTAAAATTACTAGAATCTCTCTCTCTCTCTCTCTCACTCTCGCTTTGCTTTAATCTAATTTTTTTGTTCACACGGTACTTTAAAATGGCAAAATGTCTTCCTTTGAAACTTTTAGTAGATATTAATGTATCTTTCCCCACTTGAGTGCAGAGTTGAAGTTGAGAAGCGTTTTTGTATCATGTTATCTTATGTGAAAATGTTTAAGGCACCCAACAGAAATTCCAGATAAGAAATCTCTAAGATGAACACAGGTTGCTTTTTATTTAAATATACAAAGGAAAGGTAGTCAAGTCCTGAATTACATGTATAAGCTCATGGCTTTACCTTCTCATCAGATTAATATTTTAAGCAACTTGCCTCAGATGTGGGAAGGATTAGGAGCTACTTACTGAGTAAGTTTTTGACTGTGTTCAATACAACGAGATCTTTTTTAGTAAAATTTCCTTTTTTTTTTTTTTTTGGTAACGTTGAACCATCAAGCTGTCTGTTCCATGCATTAGCAATTTTAATCAATATGTCATCAGTTCATCACTGCTAGCATAAGTTTAAAAATAAAGTTCATACCCTAAAAAAGAACCTCAACAGTGCTAAACAAGAATTGGAAAATTCAGTGAAAAATGTTGAGCTAGAGAGTACAGTCAATATTCCTTACTACAGACATAGTAAATTTTGATGGCTCTCCCCTGAATGTGTGTGTTCTTGCAGCAAATCAACATTAACAAATGTTTTCGTGTTTTATAAATGTAAAAAGAGCTGAATACATACAGTTAAAAAACTATTAAATTTTTGCATAAGCAATAAGAAACTGTGGAAAGATTTCCACTAAGGGTACAGAATATGAAATATAGTTTTTCAGTGGTTTAAAATTAAAACTGTTTTAGAGATTGGCTGTTGAGAGTAAAGTATTTTAAAAACACAGTATATTTGCATGTTTGAAGCAAGATTATTGTCCTTGTAGTCTGTCGTCATACTATACACCAGTAAAGACTTGTACTATCTTTTCCATTCCTGATCAGCCCAGATGGTTTTGCACCTAGACTATCAGAACCTGCATTCTTTAGCACCTATTGTAATTAAAACCTTTGTAAAATAGTGAAGTAAAATATAATACACTATACACAAACACTTATTTTTTTCTCTGTACACCTCAATTTACAGTTCTGTTAAGGTTATTCCAGTTTAAATAATTTTAGAAATCATATATGGAGTTTTTACAAAAACAACTCTAGTTTTTTTGTTTATATATATTTATAACCCCAGATTGAAGAAAGTTATGGAGGGAAAAGTCTCTTATATATTTACTTTTAGGTATGTTGCAGTTCAGGCTTGATTCTGTCCTATTGTTTCAACTGTACTTCATCTGCCTATTTATATGTATATATTTACATAATCAACTCCTATGGGAAATGTGCTTTTACCAGAGAATGAGTAATAAAAAGTAACTTGCAGGTAGTGAGCCTGTATATATTTCAAAATATGTTTTTAATAATTTACTTTTATAATATTTGTCTAGGTTTTCCATCGTGATTATGTTTTAAAAACTTTATGGATCCTGGTATATATTTTTCTAAATACACAATTAAAATGTACTATTACATTGTGTCCGGTAGTTGTCTAAAAATAATTTGTTGCGGTGTTTTTTTAAGGTAATTTAACATTTACTAAATACAGCAATAGCATTGGTTACTTGAAATCCAATTTTATAGGTTTTGTTTACAAGCTATCTTTACCTTAATGCTAGATTTCCCCCCCCCCCCCCCCGTGTTTGGCTGCAGATGGAAATTATTGTATTAGCATGCATAAGAAAGAGGTAGCTATCTTTGAACAGAAAGACTTGTTTTTCCAAACTACACTGTTGTTGTACTAAATCTAATATATTCTTCTTAGATATTACTATATATTAATGTAAGGTAGCACAACGTGAGAAAAAGAGAATAGTCAAATTGTCAGCAGGGGGCAGTCATGATTGGCAGAGGTAGTCAGAGTAAATAAAAAGTCCTGCCTGATTAGTCCTGAAAACGAAAGCATTCAGATCATTTTAATGTCACTTGATAGTGCTGCTGTGGTCAGGAGGTTATCAAGTGGTTTCACTGTTTTTCCAAATACCTTTTGAAAATATACTATTATTAAAATACTTGGTTTTGATAGTATCTTAGGTAGTCTAGTCATATTTTTACATTTCCAGACTTCAACATAAAAAGCTAATTAACATAAATACTGGCATGTTGTCCACTGTGCATATATGCACTTTTTGATATCTGGTAAATAAAGCAGATTTGAAATGGCTTAGATGGTTTACTTTGGGGAAGTCCTCGCCATGCCCATTAGCAATATTTTATTCTCTTTATTTGCTAAGCAAAGACTTCTTATGCCATATCCTAAGCAATTAGGCTAACATATCCAAGGGTGGATGCCTAAAATTAGACACTTAAATATATATTTACACATCTAAATAAAAAGTACATGACTTTCTAAGGTTCTGTGGACACCCCCATTAACTTCAATTTGGAGAGCATCAGATGTTGAGCACCTACTTTAAAATCAAGCCAGATGCCTAAATATAGATTTATTTATTTATTTATTTTAGGTGTCTAACTTTGGGCTCCTGGGTTGGAAACTGTTGGCCCTAGCCTGCGCCTCAGCATCCCTATGTGTAAAATTTAGGATAATACTTGCCTCACAGCAGTTATTAGAAGATTTAGTATTTCATGTTTGTAAAATATTTTAAGATCCTTTGGATACAGGCACTATAGTAATGTAATATATTGTTAAATTACAGTTTAACTTGTTGCTCAATGTGGGCCAAATCCTACACTGGTCAAAATTAGGAAAGTTGTGTCTATTCAGAAGGCTGAGATATGGATGGCTGCCATACTCTTCATTCTGTTGGGTACCACGTGGCTCAGGTGTGCATCTCCACTTATTTCTGCAAGTGAGGTCTGATCCTGCACCATTGACATCCATGGAACTTTTGCCACTAGCTTTAGTGAGTGCAGGATCAAGCTTTGGAGAGGAGACGTTGGTCTTGTCCAAGTGGCTGCTGCATCTGAAATACAGTAGCTAGAATCAGGTGTAAGGTGGCCTGCCCACAGCCACACTCACTCTCTACTTTTGCGACACCATCTCATCCCTATCTTCCACCACAGCACAGAATTGGTTCACATAGGGTTTGGGTTCATAGTATGCCCATAGCAAAGAAATATGCACAGGGTGCATACTGACTGGTACTGGCCTTGTAGTGCCTCTTTGCATGCCTGCTGTGGTGTGCAAAGCACATGTACTTGCTCTTCTGCACCATACAGTGGTATCTGTCCCTATATGCTGTATCTCCATTGGGAAAAAGGGGAGGTTTTTAAACAAAATTTTACTGTATTATTTTATTTAAAAGTTTTTGTTTTTAACCTTGATTTCAGGACTTAGGCTCCAGTTCAGCAAAGCACTTAAGCATGAGCTCAACTCCGTACCTATTCAGCAAAGTACTATTTCAGCAACAGTGTTGCCTAGTGGATAGAACAGTGGCCTGGGACTCAGGAGACCGGGATTCTGTTCCTGGCTCTGCCGCTGACTTGCTGGGTGACCTTGGACAAATCACTTCACCTCTCCGTGTCTCAGTTTCCCCATCTGTAAAGTGGAGATAATTATTCCAACTTCCTTCATGAAGCACTTTGCGATCTACTAATGAAAAGCACTAGATAAGAACTAGGAATTATTAATACTTAAACATGCTCTTAAATGCTGTTGAAATAAGTGGGCCTTAAGCTCATGTGGAAAGTTAATTATGTGCTTAAGTGTTTTGCTGAATTGGGCACTTAATAGCTCAGCTATTTCAAACTCAACTTAGCTGAGACTTGGATCTAATTCAGCAAGGGACCTAAGCACATGCCTAAACGTAAGCATGTACGTAGTCCCATTGAAGTGAATGGGAAAGCTCATATCCTAAAATGTAGGCATGTGCCTAGGTACCTTGTTGAATTGGGGCTTTGGTGTACAAATTGTCAGCCTAGATATTGTGATAGTCATCATTCTTTTCTTAATTCTTATCCCAAACAACATTACAGATGCTGGATTTTGGTGATAGGAATGAGAGTTTGCTTGTTTCGGGTGTATTTTTATTTTTGTTCAAGTTCTAAACTAAAGGTAAGGATTTAGTCTTTATATACACTATAACCCTTTGGGATTTAGAAAACAAATGGCACTGAGATTATTCTTACTATACTATCTTTGTATGTAGTATTAGACAGTCTTACTGTGCATTATACTTACTGGGCAAGGTTTCATACACACACTAACCTTCATAAAGGGATAAAATGTTTGTTGCGGCATCTTATAAAATTGTTTTTCTATATCAGACACTTTATCACATTAATATACTACAGTTCTGTTTAAAAATAAACTCTGTTCACCTAACAAAAAGCACCAAGGAAATTCAGAGTTTAATATTTTGTTGTAGGAGCAGAAGAATGGGGAGACATTGCAATCTGTCCTCCCCACCCTCCACTCTGTTATGCCTTGGCTCTGCAGCTGATATGGCCCTGCTCCAGCTTTGGCTTTGCAGCTGATAAGGGTCTCTGAACAATGAATTATTTTAGTACTGTGCAGTACCATGTGAGCTGGGGTACCTAGGCAAAATGGGGTGAGTTGAAGAGAAAGATAATTCTGTATTCTGCAGTCTGTTGGAAATAATTTCCTTATATTTGTGAGTCTGTCTTGTATCGTTTTGATGTGGCTTTTGTATTTTTTCTAAATAGTTACTGTATTTAAGGTTTATATCATATAGTTGATAAGCTTTGCTGACGGGCTTATTTTTAATAACATCTCTGCTTTATTAAAGAGACGTGTCTTTTTAGGTGAAAATTTTATCTTTTTTTAGGTGATAAAGATGGTAGGATTTCTGACTAGACAAACTGCAAGTATAACGGCTGTTATCTTGTGTCATTTCTTAACTGCACATTAGGGCTTATCTCGAACTACTATAATAGTACAGTATAGGGATTTCCTTAAAGTTTATTAGTAGAATTTGAAATGTGTCTGTTTCTGTGAAGATGTAGGACCGTATAGCTCAAAGTTGAAACTAAGAATTCTAAATCTCTGTGAAAATATAAAAGTGCATAGGTCTCTGTAAATTCAGATGCACTGATTCACCTATGCTCTGGCCATGAGTATGATATACATGTGTTTATGTATGCATAAATACTCTGTATCCTTGCACAGAACTAACTGTGTGTTTGTGTGTGATGATGGCCATGATTTTTGAAAATGGGTGTCCAAATTAACTTTTAAATTCCTATTTAGGAACCTAAATACAAATTCTGGGCTGCTTAATTTTAGGCAGCCACTCTTTGAAAGTCAGGTGTGTGTGTGTGTGTGTAGTGTACCTGCAGTGGGGGTGGCATCACTGCCTATTACTAAAGTTGCCCAACAGTCCCATTATAAGACTGTTTTCAGTTTCATATAACTTTGCCAAATTTTCCACGTTGGATGTGTGCCTCCAGTGTGATAATTTTTGCAAAATTTCAACCAAAACAGTTCAGCCTTTTCTGAGAACAAGACCAGGGGAAAATATATTGTTTTGCCCATGTTCTATTTTTGTGATTTTTCTTTTCTCTGAGCACCCCTATGCTTTTGGAGCAGTGACTTGAAATTTGGCAGGGGGTGCCTTTTGTGTGAAGAATATGGTTTTTGCCATTTGCATAGAAATCCACCCAAATTTGGCCACTTCATAAGATTTTGGAAAAATCATAGTTTTTACATGTCCAGTAGAGCCTTACTAGAGCTTCGCAGTTAAATTCCCTGAGGATTCTTGCCATGGACATGAATAACCTCATGGCTGAGGAGGATTTTCCCTGCAGTTGTAGCTCTGGGCTAGGGCCAGGCACTGGAATTGACAGCAGGCAATCTGTCTCTCCTGTGCTTTCAGTGCCTCCCTGTTAGGCCTTGATATCGCTATCATTCCAAATGACTAAATGTAGGAATAAAGAATGTAGGCTATATTTACAGGGTGGGAGAATCTATCCTGATTTGTATGTTCTGGTGAATAATCAGCTGAACATGAGTGATGTTGTGCGATGCTGTGGCCAAAATGTCTGATTCGGTCCTTGGATGCATAAACTGAGGAACCTTGAATGGGAGTAGAGATGTTATTTTACCTCTCTGTTTAGCATGGGTGCAACTGTTGCTGGAATGTTGTGTCCAATTCCAGTGTCCACAATTCAAGAATGATGTTGATAAATTGCAGAGGGTTCAGAGAAGAGCCAGGAGCATGATTAAAGGATTAGAAAACATGCCTTATAGTGATAGACTCGAAGAGCTCAATCCATTTAATTTAACAAAGAGAAGGTTATTGGATGACTTAATTACAGGCAACATGGGGAACAAACAAATTTGATAATGGGCTTTTCAATCTAGCAGACAAAGGTATGACACAATTCAATGTCTGGATGTGGAATCTAGACAAATTCAAATTGGAAATAAGGCGTAATTTTTTACCAATGGGGGTGATTAACCATTGGAACAGCTGGACCCTTAACCAAGGGTTGTAGTGGATTCGCCATCACTGACAATTTTTAAATCAGGATTGAATGTTTTTTCTAAAAGGTATGTTCTAGGAATTATTTTGGGCAACTTCTATGGCCTCTGTTATACAGGAGGTCAGACTAGATGATCTCAGGGTCCCTTCTGTGTTTGGAATCTATGAATCTTTCAGAGCTTGTCAGGAGAATTGCTGAGACTCTAGAAATAGAGACATCGGTCATATCAAAGGAATCTCAGAAATTGTTCAATTTTTTGACATCTTCCAGTCCAACCAGGATCACCCGCGTCATAAATGAGGGACTGATTGACCCGATTAAGGCCCGGTGGCAGATGCTGGCCATGATAACACCCACAGCAA
This sequence comes from Emys orbicularis, assembly GCF_028017835.1. Classification (NCBI taxonomy): domain Eukaryota; kingdom Metazoa; phylum Chordata; order Testudines; family Emydidae; genus Emys; species Emys orbicularis. The sequence goes on along the minus strand of NC_088688.1, from coordinate 59,341,429 downwards.
AAATAGGAAGAAAAACTATACTAGGTGCCTCCATACCCAGCCCAACCCAGGCTCCTTAGTTGTCTCAGTGATATAGGAAAAATATAAATAAAAGTACCCATAAGGAGTAGGACCCAAAAAGGCTCAACCTATTTGGGAGAAAATCTTACTCTTCAGCCTCTCTACAATTCTGAGTATCAAATTGCTGGGTCCTACAGGCTAAATATGACTTATAACCTGGGATAGAGTGAAGCCCTTTCTCGTGAAACTCCTGCATGACAGTGAAGAACTCAAGGAAATAATCAAGGAAGTCCAACTGGTGGTTGAGACAACCATATGGGTGCCAATGGATGCCTCTGACTCCATGGCTAGAGCTATGGGCACAAAAAATCATGGGTGCAAGCATCAGGCATCCCTATGGAGGCACAGGCTACGATGGAGGACCTGCTCTTTGAGGGCATGGAGTTATTTTGTAAGTGAACTGAGAGCACTCTGCACTGTTTAAAGGACTCAAAGGCCACCTGTGCTGCCTGGGGATTTACATACCAACCCAATTCCACAAGCCATACCATTCTCAATCCCAGTTGAGACAATAGACACCCTCCTATTACTCCAGGCAACCTGAGTACCAGGCCAAGAAAAATCCAAGGTACAACAGCCTTCTTCCACCTCAGTGATGCATTCTGCTCCTATGGCATGTCCACATATTTGATGGGGCTGTTGTTAATCATATCGGATCCGGTCCAGAAAGCACAACTTTCAGAAACCACTGCACAATATTCCACCAGATGATGTCTGCCATAACATGAGGTAGGTGAGTGCTAAAGATCATCATTTATGGCTACTCCATTCAATTCCGTTTTTACCCCCCCCCCCCACAACTTCTCCTTTCCTGTCCCTTCTTGCAAGAGGCTGTTACAAGTGGAACAGGTCTCACTGCTTCATCTAGGAGCTGGAAAGGAGGTGCTGCCAATATTCAGGGGAAGGAACTTCTGTTCCCAATATTAACTTACCTTATTTGTCATATCCTAGACCTGAGAAGACTCAGCAAATATATATGCCACCTCAGGTTTGGGATAGTAATGCTCCCCTCTATCACTCCATATCTTCAATCTTAAGACTGCTTCATAAATTTTTTGACTTGCAGGATGTGTATTTCCATATGGCAATCTGCCTGGCCCACAGGAAGTACCTAAGATTTACAGTGGGACCCAATCATTACCAATACAGATTATTGCCTTTCAGATGCTCCACGGCATTCACAAATGCTTTACAGTAGTGACTGCATTTAAGGAGTAAGGAAATTCATGTCTACCCATGCCTGGACAACTGGCTGATCGGGGCAGGTCTCAGCGGGAGACTTTGACAGCCCTGGAATACATCCTCTCTCTGTTTTCCCAACTCAGACTCCTTGTGAACTACAAGTAATCATCTCTGAAGCTGCATATGACTATCCTGATGCTCAGAATCATCCAGCTGACCTGGATGGAGCTCCACGGTGAAGATCTTGATGGACAGCATATCCACAATGAACTATATAAACAAGCAAAGAGGCACTCAGTCATCCCTTCTCTACCAGGAAGCCATCAGGCTGTAGACTTGGTCTCATCTCTATCGGGTAACTCACTGGCTCTGCACCTTCCAGGTACTAGCAGTTACTTGGTAGACTTCTTAGCCAGGCACGCAGTAACCAACCATGTGCAGTCACTGCAGAGAGACTCCTGTGATAGATCTGTTTGCCACTGAGGACAACACCAAGGCCCAAACTTCTGCTCCAGTAGGGGCATGATTCTGGACACTGACATGTTCCTTATTCAGAGGTCTCCAGTTCTTCTATATCCCTTTCATATGATTCTCCTAATCCCCACAGTGATATCCCAAGTCAGATGGGACACGGTCATGCTGATCCTAACGGCGCCTTACTGGTTGAGGCAGTTTTGCCTGTCAGACCTTTTGCATATGTCCATTCGGCTTCCAATCCATTTCCCAATCTGCCTAGACATTATATCCCAGAACCATAGCCAGGTACTGCACCCTGTTCTGCAGTTGCTATACATGATGACTGGATGTCGGCTGGTTGAGCACTACTGACAGACTGTTCTCATACAGAGCAGGAAGCCATCTACTCCTCCTCCAAATGGAAACAACTATCTGTATGGGCATAATCTGAATCTAGTTGGGGCTTCGATATCAAAGATTCTCAACTGCATGCTGTCCTTGAAACATACTAGATTGGCACTTTGTTCTCCCAAAGTCCATGTTGCAGTAATATGCAAGTCATGCTTCGATAGAGGGGTATTCTGTCTTCTTACCTCCAACAGTGTCAAAATTCCTCAAGGGCCTCCTGCATACTTATCACCTGTTAAAAACCTAACTCCTATGTGGAATCTCCACATTGTCTTCCTAAGACTCATGGAGCCTCTGTTCAGACCTCTATTGAATTGTTCAATATATCACCTTACCCTTAAGATGGTCTTTATGGTTGCCATTACCTCAGTGCAGAGGGTCAGCAAGCTCTACACCCTTGTGACAGAATTTACTTACACATCCTTTCACAGGGACACGGTGGTTGTCTCATCACTTTTTGGCCATATCTGGCTCAGTGGAAAACCAAGCTATTTTGTTGCATAGAATCTCTAAGTGGATCATGCAGTGTTTTTTTCCCTGTTACCAGCTGCCTGATGAACCTCACCCTCTGAACATGAAGGCACACTTCACCAGGTCACACGCAGCATCTTCAGTCTACAGTATCGAAGAACTGCAAAGCTGCAACGTGGAGCAACCCACTGACTTTGTCAAACATTACACCTTTGACATGGCAGCTAGTTCTGAGGCCAAGTTCAACAGAGCAGTACTCCAATCTTTATTTGACTTACGCAGCTAATAGTCCTCATTTCCACTGTCCAGAGGGGATACTGCTTGCCAGTTACCTACAGTGGGATCCACAATGACACATACTAAAAGAAAGAATGCTATTAATTTACCTGGGTCTTTACGAGGTTCGGATAAGACACATTACCTGTCCCAAAGAGTTTACAATCTGAACTTCCTAAAATAAAAAGATCAATATTATTTATTCCCCTTTCACAGATATGGACACTGAGATACAGCAAGACTGTGACTTGTCTTGAGACCATACACTGAGTCAGTGGCACAGCTGGAATTAGAAATTGAGTTCCTTATTTCCAGTTCAGTGCTTAAACAACATGCTGCCTTTCCTTTATAACTTTTTAAGCAGAAATTATTTTAAGCACCTATATTCCAAAACCAAACACATTCCAGCACCTCATCCATTTTAGCACTGCTTCTGAACCCGCTGATTATATTAACTACATGTAGAGCATCTGTACAAAACACAGCCTGCTGATTTCTGAGCTATTCATCCTAAATTACCACTGCTGTGACTTTAGGTAAAAGCTCACAGAATATACACTTCTGAATACATCATCTACAAATATGAGTGTGCACCAGCACTGTATTATCCTTAGAAATAAGCATCAAAATAGTTTTCTTCCCTGCATCTATAAATAACTGAAATTGCATTTTAGACACATGCTTTAGCTGCCATCCAGCTGTTTTGCTGAAATGTTGAAAAATATTGCCCAAATGGCTAGATTCTCACTTAAATGTTATTTGATGAAATGGTGCTTCTGCTTTTTAACTTCAGTAAAGCAGCCTGAAAAATTCTCCTTTGCTAGATTGACACTATAAGCAACATTTAGGTTACATATTAGTCTTATGTCTTCTTCAATGTGACATTATTAGCCCCACTATCAGTGCCACTAACCTCACAATTTTCTGACTCTTTCCCCCAAGGACACATGACTCTGTTTTTCCTTCATTTAATTTGATGCTGGGACTTGTGACAGCACTTTCAAGATCCTCTTTATTTCAGTGTTGTAATATGTGGGGCCTCTCTAGGTTATTTCAATCTCTGTAAGAATGTAGAGATATTGGTAACATCCTTAGTGGGAAAACAATAACCATAAGAGGGCACATGGCTTAGTGTTTCTCTCTCTCTTTTTCCCCACCTTCAACCGTAGAATTTTCTCCGAATGAATGAAGATCATGAAATCTATCAAAATATCTCCACGTCCATAGCTACTGCTTGTACACTTTAATGGTCCATAGAATCAGATGAAGAAAATATCTTTTATATCTTCTTATACCCCTGACAGTGCAGCACTGGTCCCTCTATTATACTATTGAGTGCTTCATGCAATCCAAATTTATATAAATTTTCCAAGCAATGGGGCTTCCTCCCTTTCCCGTGGGAGACTTTTCCACATCCTACTACATATCACGGTGAGTAAGTTTTTCCTGATATTTAGTATACACTCCATACTTGGGATAATAAGGCCCAAGGTGTGTCAAGTTAGCCACTTTAAAAAACGTTAATGTGAATGGCTTCCCCAGGAACTCTGCCAGGAATAAAATCCTGATCTCATCAGTTCCTTTCCATCAGTTTTTCTCCTTCCCTCTTCTGTACAAGCCTCAACAGTTTATTTCTCTCCTTTCTTAATTCCCCAGCCATAGCCATGTTCCCAGCTTCTTCTTGCTCCAATCCTTTATGGTAACTCTGTCCTTCTCCTGTCTTTTCTGCTTCTCCAAGTCTTTTCGCCTGGGATGATCTTTTCTTATTCAATTTTTCCCCAGGGCATAGTTTGGGGGTAGCAAGGAGGTTTTGCTCCCCCAAACCCTGTAAGTCTCGGGCAGGCGTGGAATTTGCCCCTAGGCACACGGCCCTTTTGGCCTGACTGGAACTATTCCCCCAAATACAGAAGTCAAACTACGCCTATGTTTTTCTCCATTCTGTAGAGCAGCCTGCAGCAGCACCTCTGCCTTATCCCCAAGCAGAGCTATAGTTGAGTGTTTTTATACTGATAATGTGTGCCAACCAGAGTAGCAGCACCAGGATTTATGGCTCTGACTGTGAGCCTTGATGGCCAAATGCTCTTTTCCCTTCTTTCTTCTTATTGTTCATATTGCCTGTCCTGATGATGCCGAAATTCCCATGGTGAATGGGAATGGATATGAGATTAACAATGGCATCACACCAGTTACCGACTGTCTGTGCATTTGAACAGCAGCAGGAATAGCATGTCTTGCTTATATGGACCCTGTCTCTCTTCTACAGGTAATCATAAAGACAAAATGAAAGAAAGTTGCTCTATGCTCAGTTCTTCAGCGAGTAGACCTCCTGACGTATTTGACAACTAGCAGGCCAGGAATGTCACAGAGAAAAGCAGTGTTTTAAAACTAGAACTAGTTTATGGAAATCTGTCTAGGATCTGGGCACAGGCCATTAAAACTGAGTTATTTCCAGCAAATTGGGGGCAGATGCTCACCCCATGCACTTAAAGAGTCACACATTGGGACAAATTCATCCTTGGTTAATTGACTTCACTGAGTAACACCAAGAATGAATTTGGCCCATTCAGTCCTAATAAGTGTAGATATGTGCAAATGGCAAACCTCTGTGTTTCTCCTCTCTACTTTGGAAGAACATTCTATTAAAACACCTGGTCCTGATTCATCACAGTGGTACTCCAGTTTTCCTTTACTAAAAGGAGATATACTATCACAAAACTGAAATAATGAATGAATGAATGAACCCCGTGGTTGGCATTCTGTTATGCTTTGTAAGATTGCCTAGCAGGGACTGATTAACACGGTTCTGCCACAAAACCAATATAGTCTGCTCACCAGCGTTAAACTGGTTTAAAACGAACCATATTCAGCAGAACCATGATTAAAATGTCTCTCTAGTTGAGTCCTTTGACATGCCTATAAAAATCCCTGGAGTGTGATCATAAATCATATTGATTGTTTTTGAACTAGAGTTGCTTTCCTAGATGTGGTTTAAAAGTTATAGTTAAACAGGCATAACATAGAACTTCTACCTACCTATTAGAGTCATAGAGTTTAAGGCCAGAAGGGGCCACTAGATCATCTAGTGAATTTGACCTCCTGTATATCACAGGCCATCAACATGACCCACCACCCACTCACTAAACCGAACACCATGAGACCAAAGTAAACGAGAATCACAGGTGATTATTATGTTTCAGAGGCAGAGAATAGGAGGGACCAACGTGCACCAGTGCTTGAGGCCCCTGCAGTGGCAGAGAAATGATTAAATGAAATATACCCAGATAATCCTGGCAAGTGACCTGCACTCACATGCTGCAGAGGAAGGCAATCCCTCTCCACTCTCCCCCAAACCACTGCCAATCTGACCTGAGGAAAAATTTCTTCCTGACCCCACATATGGGCGATAAGCTAGACCCTAACTTATGGGGAAGAACCAGACTGCCAAAGCACCTGAGAGACAGAAAGAGAGAGAATACTTGGTACCAGCTCAGAGTCCTGGACTACCCTGCCCAATGTCCCATCTCCAGTCATAGCCATCCCTGATGCTTCAGAGGAAGTAGACGATAAAAACCTCCCAGAATATAAGGTGGGGAGAGGAGGGGAAATGTCCCTTCCTGACCCCTGCAGGTGGCCGGCTGCTACCCTGAAGCCTGACTTTTAGGAACAAAAGACATAAATTGGAAGTGAGCCCCTCAGCTTTTGAGCCCTGCTGCCCACACTTGCAACCCAAGCTCCCAGTCTCTTTTTATAAAATAGGCCCTCCACTCCCACAATCAATCTAGTGGCGCTTCTCTGCATCTGTTCCAGTTTAAATTTATCTTTCTTGAACATGGGTAACCAGAACTGTACACATTATTCCAAATTAAATCTTTCCAGTGCCTTATACAATGGCATTAATACTCCTTTATCTCTACTGGAAATGCCTCGCCTAACACATCCTAGGATCACATTTCCCTTTTTCACAGCCACATCACATTGGTGTCATGCACTTCCAGGTGTCTCTTCTCCTCTATTGATTCCAACTGATGAATCGGCTTATAGCAGCTATTCTTATTATTAGACCATAAGTGCACTTTGTCCTATTAAATTCCATCCCATTTCTGTCACTGGTGACTGGGGGTGCAGGGCCATATGAGGATTGGGAGGGGTGGCTGAGTAGGGGTGCAGGGCCACATGGGGATGGGGGAGGGAGGTTCAGGGCCACATGGGGAAAAGGGGTGGCTGAGTGGGGGTGCAGGGACACATGAGGACGGGGCAGATTCATGTGACTGAATGAGAGAGAGGCTATGTGTCAGAGTCTGCTGGGGGGGGGGTCCCCACTCCCTAACAATCCTTCCACCTCTCCAAAAAAAAAACCCCAACAACCCTGTTCTGTACTTCCACCCACACCCAACAACTCTCCAGCTTCACTTCCGGGCTCCTTCCCAGCTTACTTTCCCCTTCTTCAGCTCCTCCATTACCCCTGACTTCCCCCAAGCCTTTTCACTGCTTCTGAGGGGTGTGGGAAATATGTTTCTATATTGGCAAGTTTAAATGAATTATTACTCAAAGTTCTGTATTAATATGCCTGGTAAGGAATCTATTTGTCAAAAAAACATTTCCTGATTCTTTTTTATTGTCAGTATCATTATAGACTTACTTGCTGACAGGTATTTTGAAATAAATTACCAAAATAATTTGAAACTGGCGTGATTATATTGTGTTATTTTGACAAATAAAATATGCAGAATTTTAAAATATTGTGCACAGATATTTAATTTTTGGTGCATAATTTTTGATTTTTTGGTGCAGAATTCCACCAGGAGTAAATGGGCTCTGTTTATGTGACATGCACATAGTACTACTTAATACTACAAGATACTACATGTATATTTATGGCTATAGAAAACATTGTCTGGTATTATATGCTCTTATTTGATAAATATTATGTGGTTTTGTAATAAAACAATATTGTTATTTATAAGCCCATGGTAACAATGTTACCATTGCTTGTGCAATTTTAATTTTGTCATTTCCTGACTTTTAAGTGCTTACCTGTGTAAAAAAAATGTAATGCCATTTTTGGACAGAATTTGATATCTGGGGGAGGGGATAAGGAAAAGGAAACTCTGTTGTTATGGTAGCTCCCAAAAACCTGATTCAGGATGGCCCCATTATGCTGCATTCTGCACAAACACAGAAAAGAAAGAATTTTTGATCCAGAGATCTTCCAACCTGAAGACACAAACAAGCAAAGCATAGGGTATGGGGATGAACATACAAGTGAATGAGTATGGCGAAGAACTGGCACAGCTTTATAAATTACACATATTATAATTTGGTGTTTTTAACTGGGGTAGGGAAAGGAAAGAATGGGAAGAGGAAAGCTGTCTTGCTATGACCAGCTGATTAGGTTTCATAGGCATTTTGGCAAAGTGTATCTTAGGAGGGATTTTAAGGACAATAAAGAGGCTGTATCGATTTTATCAAGCACTTTTTCCCATGCATAAAGAGGCAGCACTAGAGAAAGCATAGATGTGTTTTAGAGAGAAGCTGATGGGTGGGTGGCTGGGAACTTTGGCAGAACAAAGGCAGAGGTCGATTTCACAGTTAGTTACTAGATCAGCTAGGTAGGGTAGGACTAAGTTGTGAAGGGTCTTTAAGGTAAAGACAAGAAGTTATTTTTTGATGGTGATGAAGAGGGAGCCAGTGGAGGGACTCAAAGAGGAGGGGATTGATGTGGTCACAGAGACGAACCAAGAAGATGATTTTAGCAGCATTTTGAATAGACTTGATAGGCGCAAGATTATACTAGTCAAAGCTAGAAAAGAGCATGTTGCAGTAGTTAATAGATAAGGTGATGAAGGCTTGGACAAAAATATTGTTTTTGTGGACAGAGAAAAAAGGTTGCATTTTAGATATGTTGTGTAGAGGAAAGTGGCAGGATTTAGAAATGGCCTGAATATGTAGGTTCAAGAGAGGCCAGTGTTAAAAGCGGACCAGAGTTATGGACTTGAGGGAGAATGGGACTGTGTTCCATGGTACTAAATTTAAAAAGGAAGATGACAACTGGACACCCATAAAAAGATGTCAGAAAGACAGGCCAAAATAATATTGGATAAGGGAGGTAGCTTATCAGTAGAGAGAGACTTTTGATCGATAAAGTCATGCTTGCAAATAAGAGCACGTACAGAGTGTGTGTGATGGGAGAGGAGGAAGAGATCAAGGATAGAACCCTGAGGGACTCCAATAGACAGAAGCGGGGGAAAGGATGACTCACCAAATAAGACATTGGAAGAATGATCAGAGAGGTGGGAGAAGAACAACAAGAGAAAAGAACTATGAAAGCCAATGTGGGACAACATTTCAAAAAGTAGGGATTGGTTGACAGTGTCAAAAGCTGAAGACAGTTCAAAAAAGTTGAGGATAGAATACAGGCCCTGAAAGTATTTTCAATTGAATGTAGAATGGGGAAATACTGGAGATACTGAAGAATGAAATTTGAAGATAGAAACTGTATAATGGTGTAGACAGCATGTCCAGTGAGTTTGGAGAAGAGAGATTGGGTAATAGTTTGAGGGTCAGCAGTGGTGTTTTTCTTAAGAAATGGGAAACCAGTGCACAATTGTACTAGGAAGGGAAGGAAACTGATGAATATGAGAGAGAGAGAGAGGATGAAGGAGATTAAAAGATTCGATGTAGTCATTAACGCAGGAAGAGTAGTTGAAAGAGAAGAGCAGACAAGTCTCAATGTCAGTGATGGGGAGAAGGAGGAGAGTGTACTAGGGTATGGGGAAGGGCGGCAGGAACATGAAGGGGAGGTCACAACAGATCTTATTGATATTTTCGTTGAAGAAATCAGAGTGTTTTAGGAGGGGGATGAGTCATGAAAGGCATCTGGATTTATAGATACCTGGTTCAGTGAGGGAAGAGAAAATGTCAGAATTAAAAGAAGAAGAGATGAACTTGGAATGGAGAAAATCAGTATGATCACATTACTTCTGCCAGAGAGGCTCAGCAGCACAAGAAGCGAATAGGCAACAGGAGTTGGAGCTGAGCCAGGGCTGGGAGTTGGCGGGGCAGACCTTGTGATGGAGAAAGGGACAAAAGAGTCAAAGGTGGTGGAAAGAGAGTCATTGAAGTAATCAGCAACTAAGGAGAGCAGAAGAGAATTTGTGGATGTTGATGGACTGAAAGTAACAGAAGGATCAGTGGCAGGATGTGAGGGAAGGGCCAGGGCTGGCTCTAGGTTTTTTGCCGCCCCATGCAAAAAAATTTTTGGCTGCCCCCCGTCCCAGCCCTGGGCTCTTCCCCCCACCCACACCCCCTGCCGCCCCAGCTCTGGGCTCCCTCATTCCCCCCCACCATTGCCCCCCACACACACCTCCTGCCGTCCCAGCCCTGGGCTCTCTCCCTCCCCCACCTGCACCCTCCTTCCGCCGCAGCCCTGGGTCACTGGTAACTCGCTCCCACGGCAGGTCATTCAGCAGGAATTTTAGATATGCACAGAACACAGACAGGATTGGTTCCCATATGGTTACAGAACTGCAGTAAAGTGGAACAATTTTCAGCTTGTGTGACTGGAGGATATCTGGATGCATATTATAAGTCTGTCCTACATAAATGAAGAAAAGTTGAGGTGCCTTTATTATTCTTTTGTTCCTCTCTTTCTTTCTATGGGGAATTTGCCAATGCAATATCACTGTCTTCCTTTTAAACAAACAAACAAGGCAATGACTGTTGAAAATAGCAATTCCAGTCCTAATAACCACTGGGAAGCATTTCTTGCTCAATTTTATCCTACTTTTTCTACATCAAGTTACAGTGGATCAGTATATTTGATTTGGGAGAAATGAAGTAACAGTTGCCCAAACTGAGCTTGAGCACTCCTGAATTTTGAGGTGTTCAAATCTGGAAGGCAGGTGCTGGGGGTGGGGGGAAAGGGGCTGTGGCTCTGCGGGGGAGCACGGCAGCATGTATGCAGCAGTGTGTCTGGCGCTGCGTGGAGCCAGACACGCTGGTCTGAGTGGCACGGTAAGGGGGCTGGGGGGTTGGATGAGGTGGAGGTTTGGGGGGGCAGTCAGGGGCAGGGAGAAGGGGGGGTTAGATGGGTCAGGGGTTGGGGGGGCAGTCAGGGGACAGGCACCGGTTGGATAGGCATGGAAGTCCCGGGGGTTTGTCAGGGGACAGGTAGGGGGTGGGGTCCTAGGGGGGAAGTTGGGGGGGGTCTCAGGAGGGGGCAGTTGGGGACAAGGAGAAGGGAGGCTTAGATAGGGGGTGGGATCCTGGGGGGCAGTTAGGGGCAGGGGTCCCGGGAGGGGGTGATCAGGAGACAGGGAGCAGGAGGGGTTGGATGGGTTGGGGTTTCTGTGGGGGGCAGTTGGAGGGAGTGGATGGGGGCAGGGTGGGGCTACCCTCCCTCCCCGTGGAGTGTCCTATTTTTTGAATGTTAAAATATGGTTTCCCTACCTTCACAGTGCAGCTCTCCATTCACTGCAGCATGAGGTCTCAGCTACCTCACTCCCTCCCCCTCTTTCCTGTTGGTAGTGGCCAAGGGAATGCTGGGAAATGTAGTTCTTCCCTGCTCCAGGGCTGGCTCTATAGGCAGGGAGCTAACCAAGGAACTACAGCTCCCAGGGCCCCCTGTTGGTTCTCAGCTCCCATGCTGGATCCCTACCGCCCCTGCAAATGGGCTGCCCCAAGCACGTGCTTGCTTTGCTGGTGCCTAGAGCCGCCCCTGGGAAGGGCAATGAGTAATGTTGAAGGAGATGAGGAGGTGGTCAAAGAGGGGGAAAATCAGAGAAAGCAGTGCTTAATGAAGACACGATCAAGAAAGTGGCCATTTTGGTGAGTGGTACAGTTGATCCATAGTTGCAGGTCAAAGAAGGAGGTGAGAGCTAGGAAATGGGTGGCTGGAGGATCAGGTGGGATGTCAGTCGGGAAACTAAAATTGCTGAGGATAAGGGTGGAGGATTCTGACAATAAGAAGAACCCAGGAATCAAAGTCAAACAAGAACTGTAGTGGGAGAAAGGAGGTAAGTCCATAGATCTCACAAACATGAAGAAGAGAGGAGAAAAGATTTTGATGGAGTGTTGGTCAAAGGAAGAGAATGGGAAGAAGGAGAAATTAGATGTGGCAGGATTGGGAAATGAGAAACTCTGTGTGTCTCCCCCCCCCCCCCCACTCCTCAATGATTTTTGGAAGATGACTCAGCTGCGGGAATGGGAGGAAAAGAAGTAGGTGCTCTTATGCAGCAGCTTCAGAAATGGTATCAGAGGGAGTTAAGAGGTGGAAAGAGTGGGAAGTGAAAAGGTTGGAGATGGCAGTGGAGATTTTTTCAGAGTAGAGGAGATGGGATGGAGCAAGCATTCCAGAGGGAGCAGGAGAAAAAGTAGAGGGAGGGTGGAAACAGGCATGAGGTTAGAGGGGGAGGGACTGGATCAGCAGAATTGGTGGCAGGGGAAAGTTTGGCAGGTGGAGGGTGTAGTGAATCGAAGCAGAACCAAGATTAGGGCGGAATATAATCAAAGAGAAGGAGGGGAAGGCAGAGAGGGAGCTAGGGAGAGGGTGAGCAATAAGACAAGGTGGTAGAGCTGTTGGGAGTAGTACCAAGAGGGTAGAAAGGATGGGAAGATGATGATAGTGTGAGATGGGGGAGAGAGGGAAGGAAAGAGGAGGTGTAAAGGGACACGGCAAAGGAGAAATGTTCTGGGGGCCAAAGAAGAGCATTGGTAGATGAGAACAATTAAAGGGGAACACTCGGAAAACTAATTTAATTCTAGGATGTCCAGAGTTCCTAAAAGATACCTGGTGAGCAAAAAGGCCGTGCTGGCAGCAATCAAAGTTTTAGAAATGTATCCCTGAAGCCAGCTTCTTGCTTCAGAACAGGGGCAATAGGATGGTGGCAGCCCAATGGACCGTCACAAATTTAGTTAACTAGACATGATCAGTATACCCTGTTCCACAGGTATTGTGAAGTCTGTTGAAGGAAACCCTTCACTTGGGCACTTTTCCACAGGAGAGAAACCTTCCCCTTTGAAATTTAAGAGCTTTTACCTTCCAGGATGTGCAGTGAATTAGGAAAGGGCTTATTCACAAAAACATTCATTGTGAAACTTCATTAGTTCTGAACATATATGTACTGTGGTCTTCTCTACCTGCAGAACTTTACAAGCTTAGCTTGAAAACTGCATATAAAATATAACATGCATGTAGTGTGTATAATTTTTTAGTGAGTCATAACACAGTTAAATCAGAAACCATTTTTCCTGAAACACTCAGTTTCACATTTTCCTCAGTGATGGCTGTTTCCAAACCAAATTTATACTTCATATAGCTAGCCATTTTTAGTGGTAGAGGTTTTTTGTTTATTTTTTAAAGTCATGCACACAGATACATATATATGTTTTTATAATCTAACTATATTAGCTATTTCTAAGCTGCCTGTTGCCTTGGTAAGTAAGCACTGAATATAATTTATTGAGAAGCACCAAAGTACATTCCTTGAGATAGTATATTTTTTCTGATCTGCCCGCACTCCCAAACCTTTTATTTTGAGCAGTAACTACTGATGGCACCCAGATATATATCTGGCCCTACTCACATTTATCTTAATTCAACTGTATCGTTATTTTTAAATGCACTCATTATATGCTATTGAAGTTGTATCGCATCCATCTACATACTTTGCAGGTCCTTACGACAGCTACTAATTTCTGGTTATAGCAAATATATGGTATAAACACCTATTTTACAGGAGCCTCTTTGGGGTAAAATCTAGAAGAGAAATTCCTATTTTCAGAAATGGCACGTCTTTAAGTGTTCTGCTGTTCTCCCTGATGCTTCATCCTTCTCCCATTAGATATAAACAAAATGCAGTTAGACTTCAATTTTTTCAGTATATATTCTTTTTTAGTGTCCATAGAATGCCTAATCTATCACCAACCCTTTTGTGTGCAAATTTTGGTCTAATTTGATGTGGATAGTCTTTGTAGTTAAATATGCTGTGTACCCTCACAGAACTCCACATGGCTCATAATCTTGCCTCACACGTAGCAAAAGAAAAACATATCGACCTACTGTCTTCACCAGACCTTTTTTCTCAACACATAGTAACAATATATGCTACTCCATGCAAATAAGCCTTCATCCTTACTAATGCTTCCAATGCAGGCAACTAAGGATTTGTAATAGAGTAGTGTATGTCCCCTTAGTATCCAGCAATATCATCCTAATGTGTTAATTGCCCTTCCCAAACAAATTCACTCCATGCCTTAAACCACTGGACTGGAATATTTGGATGATAATTATCTGTTGGTACTGACTATTTGTCTCAATAAACATTTCAGGAACTCAGATATGACTTTGACCTCAGTGAGACTTACTTCTGTCGATCAAATTCTCCTTTTGGACAGACTGGGCTCTCTCATGCAACACACTACCGTATATGTTTCAGGGGTGCTGGAACAATTTTTACAGTGGGGGTGCTGAGAGCCATTGAATCAAACTGTAAATCTTGTGTGTAATGGAAACCACTTCAAACCAGGGGGTGTGGTTTGCACCCCCAGCATCCCTAGTTCCAGTACCTATTATATGTTTCCATGGTGTTCAGATCCCTCACTTCTCTTAAAACACCTCAGTAACCTTTATGCTGATTGCCTGTTAGCCTGCCTCATCTGAATATCATAAATTAAAGGTCCAATGTGTCCTATGTTGGATCTTGTGTTTTTTTTCCCCCTGGATCTTCCCAGGTGACACAGAACAATCAGAGTTATCTCCTTGCACCTCTACTTGTTTAGCTTGGTGTATTTGTGTTGGGGTGTAGCTATATACAAACCTGTTTCCTTTCCAGTGCTCCTCCTTTTTTTCCTTATACAATTTCTCCAGTCTCCCTACTGGCTGACAGTTCATGACAGGCGTTGACATTTAAATGAAATTAGACCTAGTGTTGGCCAGAGAGATTAGATATGGTGTGTAATACCCTGACATCATTTTAGTAAATCTGAATCCTCTTGGTTTCTGACTATGCTTTCTTATTGACCCAATCATAAATTGTCTAGCTGTAGGAAGGATGGATGGTCGGTCATATGGTTAATGTATGAGGCTGAGATCTAGCTGCTGTTCATAGCTCTGCCACAGAATTCTTGTGTGATTCTGAGCAAGGCACTTCACTTCCCTGAGCTTCATCTTCTGCATCTGTAGAAAGAATAATAATCACAGCTGCCAAATGTCATGTGGTGGTCACGACACTCAAATGCTTTTTCAGTTTCCCCTGTCTCTGTCGTGCATGCTTACATTTCTGCTGGAATGATACACATCCAAGAAGGGCTGCAGAATCTAAAGGTTTCCCAAGCAGTTTCCTAACCACTCGGGTCACTGCAAAGCCAGCACTCAGGAATGGAAATTATCTTCTTTGCTAGTGATGGGCTGATGCTCTCTCTGAGGGTGCTCAGGAAACATGTAGGAAAGAGATAGAGATGGGGACTGCTGGCTGCACAACTTTTAACTGGGAAGCTATGAGGGTTGAAGAGGAGCAAGATCAGAAGCAAGACAGGTGGGGTGGCAGGGGTAGGAAGTGAAAGAAGGCAATAAATGGAAGCAGAATGTGGGAAACTAAGGGGATTATGCAGGATGTTGAATTAATGGGGAGCAGAGCCAGAATGCTCCAAGTTTTCCCCAACAAGGCTGCAAACTCTTGCTACCTTACAACAACCAGCTGCTCCAGGATCTCCTGACTTGCTTTCAAAAGCCTGAGGCTCTCCTGCTTCTACCCCACAGCAAGCCCCCAGGCTTCTTCCCCCATACTCTGCCCATGACTATCTCCAATATCCTAGTCCTCTTTGGTTTCTCTAGACTCCCCAAACAGTCTCAAATGTCATGGTGATAGACTCAGTATAAGAACCCCAAAAGACAGACAGTCATCCCTGGCTCCCCCAGGCCGTCCCTATTTCTGTGGGGTGTAAAGGATAGATTTCTGCCTCCCATACCTGTCCCATTGCTTGGGGGCACCCCAAGGGAAAAATTAGTGACTCTGTCACTTGCCAGAAATGTAACACACAGAGCTGCATAAAACTTGGCAGCTCTAAATGTGTGTTTCACAGAGGTGGTGAGGCTTAATTCATTAGTATTTGTAAAGGGCTTTGAGATCTGAAGATATAAGACACTATGGCCTGAGTCTTGGGGTTGAGCACACTGGACCCAATCTAACAATGCACTTCAGCATATGTTTCTCTGAAGCATGTGAGGAGGAGGAGGAGTCCCATTATCATTAATGGGTTGGCTGGAAGGACAAGTTTAAATGCTTTGCTGTACTGGCGTTTCAACCTCTTCAGTACTGTCAGACTATAGCTTAGATTTTTCAATTGATGTAGGAAGGACTTGAGTTGACCAGAAACTTTTTCTTTTTCTTTTTTTTTATACTTCTTACTTGATATAGCTTGATGTTTTCGATATTGGAGTATAGCTCTTTTGGGGTGTCAGCTTTCTTATTCCTTTCGTTGCTTG
Source organism: Emys orbicularis (assembly GCF_028017835.1). Taxonomy (NCBI): domain Eukaryota; kingdom Metazoa; phylum Chordata; order Testudines; family Emydidae; genus Emys; species Emys orbicularis. The sequence goes on along the minus strand of NC_088688.1, from coordinate 59,325,093 downwards.
TTGGTGGTGGTCACTACATGTCCTTGTTTGTCAGTTTAATAGGCAAATACTCATGTAATCACCTATCACCTAGAATTAACTGTTTCAATCCTTATTAGCTCTACTGGAGCTTAAAAAAATCTGTTGCTCAGAGAAAGTTCCTTTTTCAGCAAAATCTAGTCATGTTTCCAGATCACTACATCCCTGTTTGCCAAGGTAGCTTCTTATCTTTCTTAAATGCAAACAGATTATAAATAAAAATATCTATAAAAAATGGGCACAATGAGCTGAAAAATATTTTGTGCTCACATATGGGGAGTTCATATTTTTATTAAATTAGTGTTTTACAGAAGTGAAAGTGTAAAAGTTTACACTGCCTGAGGACGACATTAATTTTGGCTCCTGCTGTTCAATAAAGGAGAATGAGTATATATCAGAGCAGTTGCAGGAACACATTAAATATGCTAGCTGTGAGAAGAGCTCTTTCTTACACACGTTTCTTGATGTAAAATGAGAACTTCCATGTTTCTTTTCAGTTTTGTAAAGAAAAATGTTTTAAATACAGACACAATTTCCAAATCTTAATTGTAACCTTAACACATTTGGTGTATACAGTCCACTTTATTTGCTCATTCTAAAAATTAATACATTTTGTTAATTAAAAAAAAAAAGTTTGATAGAGGAGCAGTGTGGTGGATGCAAAGTACCAGAATATGTTCGAAGTAGCAATTTCATTTTTTCCTGCTATTTTGTTGTGTATATAGTAAAAATGGCTTCTACACTCAATATTTTCAATATAAATTATAGTTTCAAAGGCATACTCAGAACCCTCCCTTCCCCCCAGTTCTTCAGCTAAGTCCTTGCACCTGTGCAGTACCAGTGGTCTGCCTATGCAGATCCAACTACAGGATCAAGTCCAGTATGTTTAAAGACAAAAATACTCATTTTATTTAGTAGAAATAACTTTCTTTGATTTCTTCTTGCATGATGGCTTAAGTTTTCCCATTTTCTCTCTATACCCCTAAATACTGTAATTTGGCTTTGGTATTTTCTTTCAAACTGAGCTGTTTAGTTTGGCAGTTGTATTATAGAATACTTTAGGGTCAGAAGAGATTTTCCTAGATAGCAAATCTATTATACTTCAGAGTAGCATTTGTAGGCTTGGATTCTGATTTTTAAAACTGATGGTGGGTACCCCACTAAAGTACAGAATTCAGAAGATCTATCCCCAGCTCTGTCGTGGACTTCTTGAATGACCATAGGTATGTCATTTAACTTCACTAATTTGAGTTTGTACACCTGTGAAATGGGGATAGTAGCACTTTCCAACTTCACAGGGATGATATGTGACTTAATTCATTAATATTTGTAAAGTGCTTTGATGTCCTTGAATATTTTAATTTAAATGCAAAGGAATTTGAATTTCAAATTCTGAAATAGAATCTAAAATAAGTGTCCCGTGTTAAAAATATCACTGTTATTGTCCAGTGAACTCTTAGTATTTAAGCTTTGTGCTTTGTTGACATATTAAACTTTTGAATTACACTGTAACTTAATTGCATAAAATCTTCTTTATCATGTATCTCAATAAAACATTGAGGATTAATTAATGATTGATAACTTATGAGTTGCATATATAGATTCAGTTTTTAAAGATGGGTATCTTTAAACTGGTGTTCTACAAAAATGACATCTTACAATGGAGTAGTTACAACACAAATTAGCTTATTCGTGTTAGGCGTTGATGAAAAAGTTGTAAATTCTCTGAATCACCATAAAAATGTATAAAATGTGGATTCATGGTGTGCAAATTGTTTTAGTGGATTAGAGACTATTGGAACACTATTACTGACAGCAGTATTATAAAGTCAAAGCTAATTTTTTTTATTTCTGTCTTATAACAATTTTGGAATGAGAAATTCAAATCAGTTAAAATATTTGTATTTTTTTTAATATTTAATAGGTAATGTTCAGCAACAGCAATGCCTGTAAAACTACCCGGAAAACTAACATTTATCCAGCTTTAGTGTCTGCAGTTTCTCTTAAAATGCTTACCATTTTTGCCTATTTTACCCTTCTGTTGATATCCACTTGGCAAGCTTGGGAAGCAAAAAAACATCTCTTACATATCCATGATCAAAAATAAGCGCCTGATGGCCTGAAGGTTGAAATAATTATCTCTGGTGGCCGTGCAGATCTCAATGTCAAAGCTAAGAACCACAGGGCAGCAGAATTAAAGCATGAAAACTGGCATGAGCACAGACAACTGCTTGAGGCTCTTTATTACTGTTTGATACGGCAGTCCTTTGTTGAAAATCTTGTTTTTTTGGTTCGAAAGCAACTGTGTGTGTCTAATCTCGCATTTTCCTTTATCATCAATTCCATTCCTCTGATATTTACAAAACTGAGCAACATCACATGTGTTTATCCTGATTTCTGAATTAGTATATCTGAAGCTTTCTGCTAATCTGCAGATAGGTGGCACCGTTCATACAGATTGGAAAAGCAGTGCTTTCCCTGTTCACACTATTCCATGCTGTAAATTAACCTGTCACTTTATTATTTGACAAGATCTTCATTTTTATTCATCAGGACTTGGGCCAGGATGGGTGCATTTATGGCCATTTGCTTTGCACGGCTCTCAGCTGAGTTTGTAGGTATTGTAAGTGAGATCCATTATCCCTGTTACAAGTGCACACAATGCAGATGCTGATCTGTGATGATGATGAGAAACCAAAGTCAGTAAAGACCACATAAGCCGCCCTTGATGAAAAGATAAATGAATGCATAAATAACATTGTGCTCTGCTGTGTTTGCTGAGATCAAGGATAGATTTTGAAGGTTTTGAGAGATCAGACGTACAGAACCTGGAGAAATTCATCCTCCCTCACTTTGC